>NC_134369.1:73954421-74267026 GCF_035582795.1 Mycteria americana | reverse complement strand
GATGTGTGGAAATGGGTGAGCAACAGAAGGCTGGGATGAAAAGAGGATAATATCAGGGAACTGAGACAGGGGAGATTTTTGTCTAGGTTATTTTACTAGGCTTTGTTTTAGGCTACTGATGTTCCTTCTGGTCTCATATATTCATGGGAACAAAACAGAAATGATTGTTTCAGCATGGTGCCTAGGGTGAAAGGCTCTCTCCTGGTTATGGCATCCATCCATCCATCCGTCCATCCATCCATCCCTTCCTTCAGGCTGGGCTGGACCCCTCCAGGCATTTCTCCCTGACATGGCCTGTGAAGGAAAACATCCTCCCTTCACAGGGACCTTCAGTGTGAAGCACCTTCAGTGGCTGGGATGTCGGTGTGTGCAGGGAGAGCAGCTGTGGGCAGCAGTGTGTGTCCCACATGCCGACACAGGCTGGAGCCTCTGCCCCACACACGTCCCTCGGAGGCACGTAGACAAAAACAGGGGAGGAGACGTAGCTGCCAGGATGAAGTTTGGTGCCATGGCTGGGAGGAGGATGCCCCAGGGCATGAAAGCAGTGCGATAAGACAGAGATCTTCTGGGATGCCCTTTTGGAGTTGCTGGAGCTAGAAGGGACAAGGTGGTAGAGAGGACAGGGATGTGCTTAGGGACTAAAAGCATCCTATCTCACTGCTGTACACAGGCAGGGCACTGATTGCTGCCACCCCTCTGGGCCCTGCCCCAGCCCCTGCCACCCTGTACGTGCTGGCAGGAGCAGAGGACCTGCTGGAAGCTCTGTCCCCTTCATTTTGGCATTGTTCCTTCCCCCTTGACCCACCTCCACCGGCCTGGATGGAGGTTTTGTTGTTGTTGCAAACACATTTTTGTAGCATCAGCAAAGCACGTGAACAGCGGAGATCACTTCTCAGCCTCTGTGGCCCCAGGCGCTCCGCAGAGCCCCCAGCCGAGGGCAGGTTCGATCCCCCGGCCAGGTGTGGCCATGCTGGGGCGAGTGCACCACGCTGCACAAGGTGGGCATGGGCAGAGCCCCTGGGCACGTCCCAAGCCAGAGCTTCTGCCTGAGCTGCCACCGAGCCGCAGCCACTGTGCTTTGGAGGACAGTTCATCGACTAATACCTGTCTACACCATTTGGTTTTAGCACTCCTGAGCTTTTCTGCGCACACCCTGTTCCCAGTGCAGCTGTTTTCCCATGTGTTGCTTCTGTGGGTTCTTTGCCCGGGAAGGAGTTCGCACCCAGCACCTCGAGCACGACGAGGCTCCTTCCAGCCTCTCAGGAAGCTGCGGCAGCAGCCCTGGCCGAGCACTCTGCTGGGGGGGGAATTTTCCAAGGGGGAATCAAACTCACCCGGAGGGTGAACCCGAGGCAGGTACATCATCCGGTTGCCTGCAAAATTCTATGTTGGGCTGAAATTCAGCAGGATTTTTCAACTGCTTTTTCAACATCTCCTATACCCCCTTGAGATTAAGCAATTATGCCAGGAACCAAGTGTATTTTTTTGTACTTTAGAGACTCCACGGTCCTGACACTCCAAAAGTAAGCGCTGTATTCAGTGAACTAGAGCAAATGTTATTCTCAAGCGTATGCATCTCTGTAATTTTCCTTTTTAAGATACAATATAAACTACAATATAAATGCACATATATTTAAAAAAAACCTGCCTGAAAACAGGGAGTGAATAGTTGGCATGCGTATATTCCTATGTGCCTTACTAAATTCTCTCCAAATACAGAGCAAATGGTAATACTTTAAGTCAAACACTGAAAAGTGCAGAATATAGGTTTTGATAGGTTGGATTTAAAGCGCCAATATAATTTTTACCAACACAATTAAGTCTAACCTCACCATGCATGATGCTTTTCTTTTACCTGCCTTTCTTGACTTGTGGTAATTTACTCTTCAGCAGGGATGTCTTCGTCTGGAGCTGTGCCTCTCAGTTCATGCCATTGCCCCATCAGCTGGTATCATTATGTCTCCTCTGCATCCCACTGGATCCATGGCTGTAGCTGTTAGGGAAGTCCCAGATGTCACCCATTAGCTTCCCGAACCCTTTCTGAGAGATGTTGATGAGATACCTGCGCTGTTGCAGGTCCCCAGATGGTACTCAGCACGCCTGAGAGAAAATCTGAGTACCAGCCCAGTTTTGCTTGAATGAGAGGGACAAAATATGGAAGAAGCTTAAAGGCCAGCTGGAGACTTTTTTCTTTAAAAGAAAAAAAAAAAGGAAAAAGAGACCAGGTTGTTGATCCTAGAAATATCCAGGGATTACTTTGGTCGTTGCATAACTTTAAATGGCTTTTGGCCACTCCAGCTCGTGCCTGTTATTTATGGATGCCTCTGCCATAGCTCTGCTCCAGGAGGCCTCCAGCAGCCACTGGCCTGGGGCTGGGGCAGCCCCTTGTCCCTGCACCCAACGAACGTCTGGGGAGGGTCCATTGGGGAGCTCAGGGGCACGGGGGCACAGCTGCCCTTCAGTGCCCTCGGGCAGCTGGTCCTGCTGGAACACGTTGGTAAGGAACAGTGGCAGAAGCTACCATTTGAGTAATTTTCTCAAGGAAGTTACAAGAGGCACCTAGAAATGGCCATTTCATAACTCCCGAACATATGCGACTAGCGATCTCTGCTGTTAGGAAAGGGCGCGGTGTGCATCTGCAAGGGAAGGTCTTGCGGTTGGGCACCTCCTCCCAAGCTGCACTGGTGCTACAGGCAGTGCTCACCTCCCCAAAGCCTCATCAAGAGAGAGCACCTGGAAACCTTTTCTTTGGTCACCTCTTGACTTCCTTCATGACAGCCAGCCTTTCTGGAGCACCTCTCTTCTGGGCAGTTATTGCTGTGCCCAGTAACCTGTGCACACATCACCTGGTATACACGGATTGCCTATCAAGTGGAAGAAGAAAATGGTGGTCCAGGAAAGGCGAACCATTTTGAAAGAGCAAGCCTCTCATGACTAAACCAGCCATTTGATCCTCCATGAAGAATAAAGGCTTATTTTCTGGTCGCTGGCTGCTTTGCCATGAGGGAAAAACAAACAAACAAAAAATGAGCTCATTATTTTCTGATGTGCTCTCAGTGATAAACCAAAGATGGCTTTCAAAGGGGAATAAAACACATGCAGTGATGCATCGCTTATTCCTGTCAGGTCTCTTCTCTTAATTTTTTGGTTTTGGGTTATTTTGTGCTGGGTCCTAAAGTATTGGTTATCATTATTGTTGCCCGAGAAGTCCAGCAGAGAGGGAGAATACTGGACTATAAGAGTATAGGGAAAAAGAGAAAAAGAGAAGTTATCTTACGTCCTTTTTAGGCTGTGCAGTATTTATCTATCCATAGGCACAGAAAAATGTGAGCATATTACTTTTCTTGCATTATAGTTAGATTTAGAAAAGCAATAATTCAGGTCTGAGTAAAGGATACAGTTCCCTAAGTGGAATGTGATGAAAAAAGGCTGACTATGAGTGATAATTAAAGAAGGTTTTTCTGGACTCATAAAGTATCTTTCATTAAGTATTATATAAACATAAATCCAGTTTCATTAATTAATACCAAATATATAACATAGAAATAGATATCAGAAAGTAAAAATCTGTTTGTCCCATTTTATTAACTTACACCTATGTTTTCAGCACTGCCTACTAGGTGTTAAATTTGAGCCTTATTAAAATAAATTGGATGTTAACACAGGCTTCAGTTGAGACAAAATTTCACCTTCTGCATACAACACAATTAGTTTGTGGATCTTTTTGTCCTGAATATGTGTAATTATTTTTGAATATATTTATATTTTTAATTTTCAAACTCTCCCATGGCTCTCAGTTCCATGTTTAATTATACATTATGTGGAAGAAAAGTTCTACTAATTAAACTCTGTTTTTATTTTAAAACTACCATTAGACTAATTGTTCAGTGACCCCTAGTTCTTACGATGGGAGAAACAGTGGACAGCTGTTCCCAGTTATTATTTTTTCATGCCATTCACCTTGGATTTTTTGCATCAGAAGACTATGTCAGATTTGAAAACATAGATATAGTTTATCTGGTACTAGAGATATCCAACAACAGCAGCGTCACTGATTACAAACACCGATAGACCAAACGTGATTGTGCAAATATGCAACAATGGATAAAGTTACTTGAATGTGTGCACCATGATCCTTTTTTAGTTTAAAATTTACTATAAAGTGAGTATAAGTTGGGTTTGGCTTGGGAATCTTGGTGCACTATTTGTGTAATACATACATACACACACAGCATTGCCACATTTTGAGTATGTGAACGACACAAAGAAAAACCCGAGTGGCCAAGATGTGTAGCAAAAGTGTGAACCACATATTCTACCCGGGACAGTGGGGTCACAATTTTTATCCTTCCCATTCCACAACAGCTTTCAGATGGACTTTCTATGACTTTTACCAATTTCTGGGAGAACCAGTTCACTGGTTTTATCACTCTAAAAACCTTGCGTGTAACTCCTCTGTGTGCCTGGGATTGGGCTCACCATCACAGGGATGCATCAACACGACAAACCAAGGATGTTTTAGGGGATCTGACTAGCAGGATCCCTACTGTGGGATACTTTGTGAGAGGAATATCATCTGGTGGTGTAGATCCAACACAATGAGATCCCGCAGGGAGGGCACGGGGCTGCGCACAGGGAGGTGACTGCGCTCTGCAAGGCCAGGGCAATCCCTCTGAAAGCAACGTGTTGAGCACTCGGGGAGTGTCCACGCGTTTAACACCCATTTATCTGCCAGGGGCACCAGGTCAACACAAAGATATCTGGAGCAGAGAGCACGGCAATGCCCAAGTGTCCCGTTTCCCAAAATTATACCCTGATTTGCTTGTGTTTTCTTTTCCCAAGGGACAGGCAGGTTCACGCTTACCCTATTTCTTGCACCTTCCCGCAGTGTTAGCTAGAAGAAAAAAGTAACGTGTGAGTGGAGCCGCGTGCAAGGTGGGTGAGAGCCACTCCGAAGCCCCGTGGGGGCACAGCTCCTCGTCGGGGCAGGACAGGATGCTTCACACGGGAATGAATGAACCAGCGCTGCTGTTGTGGGCTCAAGGGATGTGGGTCATTGCCATTGCCATTGCCACTCCACAGGGGCTCCTCCCATCCACCAGCTCACAGCGCCCACGAACATCCACCGAGCTGCTGAGCACTCGGAGACACTGCTAAGAAAAACAACCTGCTTAGTTTCATTTGTTGTTTAGCACGCGAGAGCACTGTCAGTGGGATATTGCCACCAATAAAATGCTTTTGTCAGAATACCTGAATGTATGCTTCCTGAAATAAGCAGTTAATTTATTCTTTTCAGACAAATTTATTTTACTTGCCTTTGGTTTATGTATCATGAATTGCAAAAGGAAATGAGATTTAAACCCTTTATTTTATTGCAAGTTAGCATTGCAATAATGGTAACTGTAAATGCCAGGAGAAATAGTTGGAGCTGAGGAGGAACCTTACAGTCTTCTGAACTCCGTCTGAACTGCATCTTAACGGAGACATATGGTGGCACAGACATGCCACTAGTGGCTCTGGTGCAGTCCCAGACATCCTGCACACCTGCCACCGGGAGAACCAGGTGGCTTTTCAGGATTTTGGAAAGCCCTTTGCATGATTTACTCTCTGCAAGCTAAGGCTATACCCAGGCTTTCATCCTGCGATTTCTTGGTTCACCCCCTTCTTCAGGTGAATTTTTCCTGAGCTTTCCCCTGCAGCATCCTACCAGCTCGAGCATCTGACTGGAGTGTTGGTATGAACGGGCAATTAACAGTGGGCACATACATGAAATAGACCATCCGTCATTAAACATCCACCAGCTCCGCTCATTAAGCCTGTTTGTTCTGTTTGCCTTGGAGAAAGACAAAGTGATAAAATGCAGCTCATCCCCGATACCAAGAGAAACGTCCAGGATTCATGACCCTCCCTCCGTGTTTCTCAGCCGCAGTGGTTTATGACCAGCTCTTGATCCTGCACCAGCGGATCGCTCAGCCCCTTCAAGACGTAGTCGCTCATGGGCCGGACCCACACCCAGACACTGCCAGCACGTATCCCCTGGATGCTATCTTCTCTCTTCTGAGCTGTCTAAAGAGGAGAGGTGCTCCAATGGTAGCAACAACGAAGCCTAAATGATGTCTCCTCTGGAAGGAAATGCAGACCTGGGGTCCCGCTCACCCCAGGCCAGGCACTGGCGCTGGTCTGCGGCAGCATCGCGGGAGGCAGGAGGTCACCCCCTCCTCGGGACAGCCCGCGTGGGACATGTGAAGCAGCAGGCGCTGCGGTGTGAATTTTAACTGGTACTGTTTTATCGCGAACCTGTATTAACATTATAGCTGAACAGCTTTGCTTCTTCCAGCATAATTCCGAACACAAAATATTTGTTCCTCAGTAACAGGACATGTTTTGATTTAGTTTATGTTGCTAGGGAATAGATTTAAGTTATAGTGAAAAAGCTGCTTTATTCAATAGCAGTCACTACAGGAAGAGATATAGTGAAATAATTACTGTGGTATAGTTATATGGTAATTATGTTGGTATAATTGATGAACCTTTCCAGTGCAGAAAAACCTTTACTGCTAACAGCAAAAAGAAATTTAGTTTTCCTGTCTTTAGAAAATGGTTTATTGCCCAGTCAAAGTACGTAGGCAACCAGTTTGATAGAGAAATTTAGGCCAGAGGGGGAAAGACCTCTACAGCAAAATTAATCTTGATCTATCTAGAGCCCCATGTGAAGGGCAGAGTAAATTCTGGGATATAATTAAGCTTTAGTTCAAAAGCCTAAACTTAAATTGCATTCCCTGCCCTGTTGTACCCCTCTGCACATTTCACTGACAACATAATAAAAGCGTGCGACGCTGATTTCCATCGGATCCCAAGTCCATTTACTGTAGAGAGAAACTTTTGCTCCTACAGGGATGCCTGCCTTCTAAAACTCCTCGCACATTTTTCTCTTTCCATTGTAAAGCAAGGGGCCGTTCATACTGTGTGTGTAAAGCGACCCAGGAGTTTTGTGTCCGGAGCTGCACTGAGCAGTTTAGGCTGGCTGCACTCAGAGGGAGGAGAAGGCGGCGCGTAGGGACCAGCAAAGCCACAAATACCTGGTGACTGTGCGGCGGGGAGCAGGGAGGAGAGGGCAGAAGCAAGAGAGACCTTTCGGCTAATGTTTTAAGGAGTAACACATTTAAATTTGATTGCCCCTTCCGTACCCCTGGAGAGTCACACCACTCTTGTTTATCTACCTGCTCACACCCACGTTAACATTTCACAGAGATTTGCTGTTGTTCAAGGAAGACAAGGGCTCTAGGGAGTGAAATCTCATTTTCAGTGCTCCCAGGAGCACATCCCTCTTCTGACCTGAGGCAGCAAACTTCTAGCCCAGGATGTGGCTTCAGGATGTGTGGTCTGAAGTGGCCATGGGCACTCCAAACATTAAAAGATGAAGAAATAAAGATCTCAGATCCTGGACGAGGGAGCATTTTTTTCTGGGTTTAAGGCTTTTGATAGTATCAACAAGGCCAGTTTGGAGTTTAATTCTAGCTTTCTAACAAGTGCTTCATATGCAATGCAGATTCATCCATGGTTGCTCACCCACGAGAAAGAGCATCTCTAGGCAGGGGACTGAAAATGACTGCGGCTGTATCTCCAGTTCACACTCTGCTTACAGTCACAGTCTCTCTTGTGCTTCACAGGGAGACGTCGCTGAGTGCGGTCCAGGGTTTCCCCCTCCGATGTCCCCCTGCGCCAGCACATCCCTGTGCCGTTGGGCTGGGACAGCAGGACACAGTGCAATCGGGGCAGCAGCTGTCTCACGCTGGTGGGACCACTAAGGACCTATCTTGTCTGCAGTTCTGGTAGCAATTCTGCAACATGATCCAAAATTCAAATTATGTTACCCTGCTGCTTGAAACTTGATTTATCTCAAATGACTCAGGCATCCTTGAATATTACCTCCTAATAAATAAAAGCACAATTCTGTTAATGCTGCAAGTCAGATTGCATGGCAGCCCAAGGGCATCAAGGTTCTCTGTCTTTTCATTACATTTTTATACCCTGTTGTACATTTTTATACCCAAACGCCACAATTTTGTAATTCCTAGCTATGGTAGTTAAAAGGCACCATCAAATCAGATCAGATTCTGCTAATACTTAAATGCAAAGTAAAGGGAAAATAAAAACATTGAGTGTCAGGATCTGAAGAATCAAAAGGAAGAAACCCCTCTTATCAACCAATTTGTCTTATTCTTTAAAGCCATAGTAATTGGGAGGATTAAAATCTTATTTTCTTTCACACGTTTGGAAGGACCAATTACCCCGATGAATGTGGCCTTATCTCAGTTTGTACCAAAATACATTGTGCTCACCGGTGACTTGATGAAGCCAGCGAACCTGAGCTATTGACTGCGCTGAGCAGAAAATCAGCCATAACGAGATGCTGCATTTTCTGCTTATTTACTCACCTCCCTTAGGTTGTACCAATTCAAAGCCGTCTCTTTCCCTTAAAGCTTCACACCCTGTCCTAGTGCAGACAGGATGAGATGCTGCTCACCTGGGGGCAGAAGCAATTTCAGGGACGTTGAGCAGGGCATCGTGCTCAGACCGTCCCTCTGAGGCCGGAGTCCTGCCCCAGCTCTGTGCGTCTGGCATGGCTGGAAGGAAAAACAGACGCTTTCAGCGTGGGCTAGTGTCACCACTCGAGGCCCAAGCGATGCAACAGCCCTCACGCCTTGTTTCTGATGATGCCCGTGAGCTGAAGGAGCCACCTCCAGGAAACGGAAGGAGAGAAATGCAGGTCACCTCATCTGATGGTGATTTTGTGGCATTAAAATCATATTCTGGGATGAGGATGACGAGGGCAGCATGCTTCACTGAAAAATAAAATTTCATTTTTTGTAATCTCAGAAACCGTATGGTTCATGTTTGAAATGTGGAGTTCCCACTGGTTTCAAAGTTCTAAAAATGATGGAAAGTTCAGGAACATTCTTTTCAGTAATTCCAGTTTGCTGTGGGTTTAATATTATAAATGGTTCCTGAGGTTTGCATCATCAGTTATTCAAGTTCAGTGGCGTATTCATCACTAATGTGGGGATAAGGAAAAGAATTTACACTTTCAAAGTAACTTTTCAAAATTAGTTTAAATATTGATGCAATTTCCTAGAAAGCTTTGAAATTAAATCTATTTGTCATGATAGGAAAAGCACTAAGCCAGGAAAAAGGTCAGTGTCATTTTATTACAGATGCAACTTTTATTTTCTGTATTGCTCCCATACTGAACCAAATTGGCATGCACAAGGGTGCTAATACTGCCATTCTGAGGAAAATTAATTAAGCAAATACAATACTAGAAATACCTTTTGCGCCATCAATAATATTGTATACATATTGTATATACCTGAATTATTACCATAATTTTAAATACAATTAAAACCATTTATTGTTGAGTTTCTAGAAGCACAATACAGAGCTACAATAATAGATGATCATGTATCACACTGGAGAAATTTTGATAGGAGTTGGTGATTAGAGAAGAATAAACTGCCATTGCTACCCACAGAAATGGACAGATAATTTTTTTTTTTTTTTCATAAATGTAATCAAAACCTTGAGGGTTTGCGGTTTGGTTCCATTTTACATGTATCTAGGTGCAATTATCCAGTTTGCTCCACAGGACTTCTCTCTATTCAATTTTGTGAAGTGAGAATGGACAATAATTATTTAATTGAATAAAAAGGAAAGATTTCAGCCTTATCCATAGTATTTTGTCCCCTTTCCTCTCTGTTTTGTGTGAATAGGGCTGGAAATTTTGCAAGGGGAAATGGGCATACTTCCTTCCCCTTCCAATGCAACAAGGGGAAATGGAAAATAGATAAAATATTCTAAATTTAGAAATGTGTTATTTGTTGCAAGTTTTTCTGTAAAACCTGTGTCCTGAGAAAAATGAAATCTATTTCCTAAGGATTTTCAATGGAATTTATTTCTAATTTAGCTTTAAATGTTAAAAGATCCAACTAGAATTTTAAAATCTGTTTGAACTCTCTAAAGTTGTTCCCTTGTTTTAGGCAAAAGCTTTCTGCCCCTGCAAAAGCTTCCATGGGTCATATTAATTCCCAGAAATCCACTATTTTTCATTTTAACAACTATTTCTAAGGGAACCATTGAAACCCATTTCCCGCTGAGTTCTGGCTTCGGATTGTGCTGATGAATGTTATTCTTTATGAAGCGAAAGTTCTCGAAAGGTTGGATACTGAAGATGAACGGTGAAGGGCGGAAGGGCCGTCGCATACAAACCCGCCAGCGCCGGGGTCAGGCTGCCGGCGGCTGCGGTTTCTCGTCCGTGTCCATCACGGGCCGGCGTGGGGACGAGGGAGGGGGAAGAGGAAAGATGCACCCATCCTCAGGTACAAGACCCCGGCTTTCTCCTGGCGTGACCGAGCCTCGGCAGGAGCTGGCGCATTTCACGCGCAGCCTGCAGCTCCTTCAGCTGGTGGAAAACGGGCCCGAGCCGCTCCCTGGCTGCTCATCGGCGGCTGCAGCTGCATCCCCGGGCAGAGCGGCATCCCCTGCCTGCCGGGACGGGAAGAGAGCCTCTCCCCGGCCCGCTGCCTGTTCAGCTTTTAAACAGGTGGGGTTGTAGCTGTGATGGTCTAAAGACATAAACAAGCCGGGGCTGGTGAGCGAAGGAAAGAGCTTGCATTAGACAGCCGCTCTGTCTGGAAGGAACAGCCGGGCGTGCAGGCACAGCAGCTCCTGCTCGGGGTTCCTGTTGGCATTTCAGCCGGCCACGGTCAGGAAAAAACCCTCATTTCCATCATCTGCCTTGCTTTGGGGGTACATTGGTGGGTATTCCGGCAGTCACCCAAACTAGTGACTTATCTTCCTGTAGTGTAAGAGTCTTTCCAAAGTCAAATGAACTTTTTCCATTTTGAAATCTGCCTTTTCAATTCAAAAACCTATTTCAAAACAAAATCAGCAAATGTTGTCTTTTCCCCTATTTTTTCTTTTTTTTTTTTTCTTCTTTTTCTTAACTTTTATAGTCTTGCTGAAGCCATGGTTCAGATCCAGTCTTGAGGAAGCCATCAGGACTTTGCCAGGTTTCTCACACGTACAGACCGTGGCCTGACCTTGCTGCTGTGGACAGACCATTGATGCCCACCAGATAGCAGAGTATCAACATCTCTTTCACTACAGCTTTGCACAAAGTGATGAGGAATATATGCTTCTCCACTAGCACGTCCCAGGAGCTGAGAGCTCCTTTGGCTGATGCACATTTTGAAGGGAAACGCAGGAACCCCAGTCTCTGTGCTGCTGGGGACCTGCAAGCCAAACGTTCACAGTGCAACCCCAGAGCTGGCTTATCTGTTGAAAACCATCTTGGTTGAAGATTTGTGCCATTCACTGCTTTATGTAGCTGCTTTCTCTAGAGGAAAAAAAAAAAAAAAAAAAGGATGTTCCTTGGAGAGGACAAGGCAGACACTCGTGTTTATTTGTAAAGCACACATTTCTGTATTGCCCTGATACCAGCTGCTGGTTGTGCCGCTGCCTGGGAAGCGCTACAGAAACAGTGTTTATCATAGAAAGGTCAGTACCGCAAACAGGCAACTTGCACTTTATAGCTTTGCCACTATAGCACAGACAGCTGATAGTGGCATAATAAGCTAACTTTTACCCTTTAATGTTGTCGTGGTTTAACCCGGCAGGCAGCTAAACACCACACAGCCGTTCGCTCACTCCCCCACAGTGGGATTGGGGAGACAATCGGAAAAAAGGCAAAACTCGTGGGTTGAGATAAAGACAATTTAATAGGACAGAAAAGGAAGGGAAACTAATAATAATAAAAGAATATACAAAAGAAGTGATGCACAATGCAATTGTTCACCACCTGCTGACCGATGCCCAGCCCATCCCCGAGCAGCGACCATGCCGCCCCGGCCACCTGCCCCCAGTTTCTATACTGAGCATGAGGCCATATGGTATGGAACAGCCCTTTGGGCAGTTGGGGTCAGCTGTCCTGGCTGTGCCCCCTCCCAGCTTCTTGTGCACCCCCAGCCCACTCACTGGCAGGGCAGCAGGAGAAGCTGAAAAGTCCTTGGCTTAGTGTAAGCACTGCTCAGCAACAGCTAAAACATCCCTGTGTAATCAACACTGTTTTCAGCACAAATCCAAACCGCAGCCCCATACCAGCTACTGTGAAGAAAATTAACTCTATCCCAGCCAAAACCCGGACAAATGTTTATAAACATAAGTTAAATTTGTCTAGTGTTTGTTATAAACAGCAGACTTTATAAGCCTCTGTACAACCCGCTCCTGAGGAAACAATGACCATTTGATGCAGCTTTTTTTTTTGTAATACAAAGAATAAGATTATGAGGAAATAATATTTTCATGATAAGCAATGTGATGTAATAAGCACAAAGACTGCAGGCTTTGCAATCTGACTTGTTTATCTTGTAATGTTATGCCAAAGTCTTCCCCAGGTAGATGCTATGCCAAATGTAAAAGAAAAACAGATCTTCTCCTTATTCATACTAAAAATTGGAAAATTGGGAGTACATTGGAAAAGCAGAGACATAGAACTGCCCTTGCTTGCTACTATTAATGCAGCACCTTCAGCAACTCGGCTCCTGAAGGTTGCTGGAAACAAAAAAGAAAAGAAAAGAAGAGTTCAATTTAAACTCACATTAGCTCTTCTGGTTAATTCAAATATATTTCTGTGGTTTGAATGACAAGCAGGGTCAATGCTGCGTTCTTGTCAGAGGGCTGCCACGGTGCAGGCTGTGGTTTCAGCTTTCCTCCTCAGCTGTGGCTCAGTTTCCAGAGTCAGGACCCAAGAAGGCAGCTTTGACCCTGGCTGCTGTGGGGTTCCCCGTGGCCCCGGCCACCCCTCGCCACAGTCCCGGAGCTGTGGGGGCTCAGGGAGGCTGTGCAGGGAGGGGACTGCTGTCCCTGCCTGCCCCTGCCTGTCCCTGCCTGCCCCTGCCTGCCCCTCCAGCTCGCTTCTGGGAGCTGGAGGATCTGGGGCTATATTGAATTTGGCTTGCTTGATATTTGCAAAGAAAGACAGGATTGTGCTCAAAGGACCTCAATGCCATCTCCTCCTCCCACCCTTCTCTTCCAGCAGCTCCTTGCATCTGTCAGCATAAGCTCACTCATTCCTAAATCAATTTCAGATTTTGTATTAATTTTTTAATCATCCGGATATGAATGATTAATAAATGTTTAACAGCTCATAAAATATGTATCATGTTTCCCTATGGTAGGTGCTCCATCTTCACTTGTTATCACTCGTGGGTATGAAAAATGTCTACAAAGCTGCAGAGTGAAGAAGCAGCCTTGTATCTGCCTCACCAAATACAGCTCTTGCTTCTTTCTAGAACATGCAGTCTTTAATGGAAAAACAGGTGAGGAATCTTGATTAACTCTGCAAACACTGAGGCGCAAAAGTATCTGCACTGGAATAACTCAGCTGCCCTACAAATCATTCTGGCCAGGCATTCAGAAGTGATCCATTCCAGACAGTGAGAAGAAAGAGAGCAGGATGTGCGGGAGCCATATGTACCTGCTCCATGTGAATAACCCTCTTCTGACGTGGTCATTCTTTTTATGATTTTCAGTGATTATTTTTGCATTGAATTATCTTAGGAAGTAGCAGCTTTCAGATAGGTAAGTCATCGTCATCAAATTATGAGGAGAATTCCTCCCTGTATTTCTTTTCTTATTAGGGGTTCAGAGGCACTGCAGCAGTTTCTGCCTTTGGTCGCTCACTGCGCAATCAACCCCGTCCCGTCAACGCCGCAGAAGTGTCCCCCCTGGCATCGGCAGCATTGCCCTGGACCCGCTCTGAACCAGGGGAGTTTCTCCTAACCTGGCAGCCTGGGCACTGAATACCAGTGCCATCACCCTTCTGGCTGCTTCAAACACGACAAGTCTGTCCAAAGAGTCCGAACTCCTACCGAAAGCAGCAAATCTTGGCCATCAGGTCTACTTCTGGGTGCCCCAGACCTGCCCCTGTGCTCTGGGCAGCTGAGCAAAGAACAGCAAGCACGGTTTATCTCCAAAGCTCTCAGCTGATGGAGTGAGCCTGTTATACCTAAAGAAGAATTAATGAATAAATGAATAAATAAATAAATACATAGGTAAAGGTTTTTGGTGTGATAACTATTCTTAAAATACCATCACATGTTCGTCCTTTAAGATAAGCAGATCCATACCAGAGACAGGACCACGTGTGTAGAATAAACACATTCAGCAGGTGGGGACTAGTTTGTGTTCCCAGCGTGGTGTCTTTGCCCGTGGATAGGATTAACATCCTTCACAGTCATCTTCTAAAAACAGGGTAAAGCCTATTTAAAAGAACTGTAAATGCAAACCAAAATATTTTACTGTCAAAATGGTTCTGCTAGGGAGAGGCAAAAGGGATAAACCCTTATAATATAGTATAGTATACATTATATTATATAGTATAGTATATATTAATATTATAGTATATTATTAGTATAATATAATAGTGTGTTCAATACTTTGAACAAACTACTGGAAGATGCTCAGGTGCCTGCTGGGAGAAAAAAACCAGCACCTTGTGAACCCCTCTGCTAGACCAGTCAGCCTGGTACCTCTTTCATGCTTGGGATATTCCACCTGTAAGCTTCCTAAAGTGACCCGTGCCTGTCTGCGGCTTTGTGCACATGGGTGTGTGTCTCGTTTGCATGATACTAAACTGTGATAAGTGGGAATTTTGCACGCCCACTGGCATTCAGCGCAGTAGTAGCACTGGCAAGCTGGTCTAAAACTGCATTTGCATTTGAGCATGGAGGCTTTTCCTAACTACCATCTTTGGATTTTGCTTGATTAAATAACGTAACTGTCACCTGTAGTAAGGCTGACTGCAAACACTGCGCAGGCGTGGTAGTTACTGAGATGGCCCACTTCATCTTTTCAATACAGAGGCTGAACTTTGACTGAGGACGAACCGTTTTAACAGTGTATTAGTTTACTTCAGTAGGCCTAGTCTAAGCAATTATGGCCTTTACTTTAATCATTACAGAGTACAGCCCAAATACAATCCAAACAAGATTACCAGGAGTGACTTTTCTTCTAAAAGTTCCTTTTTCAAGGTTATTCTTTAGTATGAAAAACTCTTATTGCAGAACCACTCAAAATTAAAAATATAAAGTAGCTGCCTCTACCTGGGCGAGCAGCAGTTTTTTTAAATTTTCTGGTATTTAAGTTGACTGCCTGTTTAAAGTAATTAAGAAATTAAAAAAAAGATAAAAGTAAAACATTTTCCTATACACCAGTTTAGTCCCGTATGACACGTGCAGTCAATGGAGGTGGGACTTCTCCCCTCCCGAATGTAAAAATCAACCCAAATTCATTTAATGCAGAATTGGTTGTGAGTGGTCAGTCAGTGGGACGGCTGCCGCAGCCTTGGGGGCTCCAGATTTGGCCCTCCCAGGAGAAATGCTCCCGCGCCCCCGGGCAGCCCCCAGCCCTCGCTGCCACGCAGCCTCGGGGAGCCCTCAGGCATCCCCCCTGCTTGCACAGCCCCCCGCGCTGTGGTCTGTCGGATGGGACGTTGTCTGAAAGGTGAGATTTTATGCTCTTCTGACCAGAGAACAAAACTCTACCACACTCACCAAGTACTAATAACTATTCCAGTTAGATCTGAAAAAAATAATTGGAAAACATGTTTTCCAAGTCAAACACGGCTGTATCTTTCTTCCTATTTTTACCAAAAGACTGGTGCTTTTTCACTTTTTTTTTTTTTAATTGTAATGATTTTTTCTTTCAAGATTGCCTGTGAAGGATAAGAAGCAATGATATATATTTATAAATAAATATAAAACATTATAGGACAAAACTCTGAAGAAACTGTCATTTGACATCATTGGCTGTGTAAGTAAAAGCAAATACTCTTCAGAGGAAAAAAAATTAGAAATATGTGGTGTATTTATTTATAGATAAATGACATTCCTTCAACAACACTGCTTCTTTTTTGATTTTTAACAGTTCCCTCAAATCAGACATGTCTTTCTGTTTGTCAATACAGTCAGCCAATTCAATTAATATTTATCAAGACTACATGGATGACAAATGGCTCTGCTTACTGCAGGGATTTAGTTATCTTTGGCAACTCGGAGTAACAATTACTACTATTAAAAAGAAATAATTGCCCTAAATGACAATTCAGCACACAATCAAACTGTACATAATTGCATCTAGTACATTGTATTATGTCACATTATGTCAAAAAAGAAATCTGAATCACAAACTGAAAGGCAAAATCACTTCTTTGCTTCTGACACAGGAATAAAGCGTGCTTGCTAAATCCAGCAGATTGAAAATAATTGGGTACAGGAAAGAAAGAATTCAGTTCCAGTGCCACCAGCAGTGCCCCAGCCACACCAGCATCCTCGGGAGCACTGCATGGTCCACGGCGTGGGGTCCACCCTGCACCAGCCCCAGCTTTTGATCTGATTTTAGCGAATGATCCCCCCGGGCAGGGCTGCATGCTGGAGTTGGTCCTGCCGTGCCCCGAGTGTGCGGCCGCTGCCCGCTTCGTGCACCCTCCATGCCCCGGTGTCCCGGCTCTGCGCCCCGGGGGGGCAGCGGCACCCCAGGACAAAACCCAGAGCCCCACCTTCAGGGAGGTAAGAAGTGTTAATCCACCGGGCAGTTTTTAAAGATGTATTTTAAAATGAGCAAAAGGTGGATATTTCCCCTTCTCTGGGAGGCTCTTTGTACACTACAACCTTACGGAAACTTGTTTCTAGCAGCCAGAGCCATTTTTCAGCTAATGAGGGACGAGTCCTCAGACCACCTGCAGAAGGCGGCAGCCCGCTGTGATCTGTGTGAGGACTTTTTTAAGAAAATACCAAGAGTTCATGTCTTTAGAGATGTTTCTACAAATTGTAAAAGATTAAAACTAAAATCAGTAAAGTGGGGAAAAAAATACCTCTGGCTAAATCTTTGGAAGCACAGCTGCCGCTTTGCACTGGAGCGAAGGTCCCTCTGGCCTCGCAGCGCTGAGTGGCCAGAAGGATTTTTTTTTTTGAAAGAAAATGTAGGAATGGAACAAATGCAAAGAAGCATCACCAGGAAAGGCGCTTCCCGGTGCGGCACCTTCCAGCTCCATGCTGGGGCACCACCTCGCCTCCAAGCTGCCCCCCACCGCCCTCCTCTCCCCTGGGCTCCTACAGTTGGTTCTTTGAACCCTTACAGCCGTTCAGCACCCGCATGTGCACGAAGAAACCCCTCTGTTGGTTTTTAACCTCCACATTTCCATTTCCAGACCTGACATGATGCATTTCTGAGGTTGCTGCTGAGCCCTCAAGCGCCTTTGTCATAGATCAGCCAAGTGTGACTCAAAGATCCTTTTCCAGTGAGGCATTAAATGGTTTGGTGGCCTTCATCCCACTTTTGTAACAAGGGCTTCCTCCCCTGCACCGTTGCACATCAGTGAATTTTTACCTGTTTGAATTTTGCTTTGTTTATTATTGCCCATCCCTCGGTGCCCTGCGGCTCCCGTGGCTCTGAGAGCTCGATGCTGCTCTTGCCACCACCCCGAGGAACCCGGTTTTGCCAGCAGACCGTGCCAGCTCACCGTACGCTGCCTTGTCCTTACCACTCGTGAATACATCCACCAGTGCAGGGCCCAGCTCTGATTCAAGTGGGGCTCCGCAGAGGAACACGACCGTGACCCTCCGCCTCTGTTTGCTGCCTCCTCGCAACGCGTTTCTCTCTGTGAGCATTTGTAACTTCCATTCCATGTCAGTTCCTGAAGTTGGGGAAAAAAGGTACCACTGCTACCCCAATTACATCTCTTCACTTGCTCAGGAATTTCTTATTGCCTGCGTCCATTATACTAAAAATAACTATGACGAGCTCATTTAATTTTAGCCTATGAGTGTCTGTATGAATATTTATAATACTCCACATTATAAATGCTGAAAAGTTCCAGACTCTCAAAACATGACGGCAGACCCCAGGGGAATAGAATGGCTTTTTTTTTTTTTTTTTTGTCGTATTTCAAGACAGTTTCACACATCTTGCATTCCCAATGTGAAGTCTAGCACTGAATGTTTAAACTGCTTAAAAGACTTTATGATGTTTTGTGCTTGATGAACACAGACTATGTTCCCATGCAAGAAAAAGGGAATGTTTCCAAAGGAATTCCCTATGAATTTATGCAAGGAGAAGACACTTATTAAAGTACTTTTGTCTTCACACCTGGCTTTCACGTCCTTTTCATTTCCAAATACATGAGAAAATGTATTATCAGCTCTCACCTGCCAAAACCCAGAGCTTCATGCCCTGCTTCACACAAGCGAACTCTTTTCACCTCCGCTAAACCCCTCACTGCACCCCGGGACTGCTGGTGCCAAGAGGGAGCTCTCCCGTGAGCTCTGCTCCCGTGAGCTCTGCTCCGAGGCAGGGGTCTCACCGAGGCGTGGGAAGCGCCGGACGAGCGCAGACCGGCCGAGCCGCCTCCACGCAGGCAGCCCAGCACGGCGCAACGGGCTCCCACCACACGGTCCCCTGCTTTAATGCACCGGAGCTATGTTTTGAGGGATTGCCCTCACGAGTCATTAAGTATGGGATAATGGTGGGCAGCTACACAATGTGTTTCTAACTGTAAGAGAGGTTTAATTGCAGCCAAAATGCTTGTGTAAAGGCTGTTTAAGACATAGGAATAACCGGATGGGTTTGTACAGGCAGATGGCTTGTTCCGTATCTTTTCTGTACCCGTGGACTGGGCATACCCAGCAGAGGAAGATGCCTGAAATGCTTAGGACTCAAATGTGGAAAATCTTACCTCGGGAAATTTCTCCTAATGCTTTCTAGTGAAAGGGTATTTTAAGCCCTGAAGCATGAAGAAGTACCCAAAGAGCCAGTTCAGGGCTTTCTCAGAGATTGCTGTCTTACCAGGACATGCCTGGCTTCCCCGGATAACACCATCTCAGCCTAGCTCCATGCTTCGTGGATCCTTTGTTTTCCTCTTGAAAATGATCTCAGCAGAGAGAAGAGATGTGTAACTCTTCTCTATTACTCAATCTTTTTTATTCCGTCTACTGCAGGGTACACTTACATCAGATCACCCTATTGGAGTGAGGTTTTTAAGCACTTGAGCATAAGAGGCAGGATATGAAAAACTCTTGAATTAAAGCCTTTTCCTTTATAGGTCACTTGGAAGAAATAAGTTATTAAAAGAAAGAAAGGAAGCGAGGGACTGCCGGGCTCTGTGATTCTGGTATCAGAAATAGAGAGAGACATGTGACAGCAGGAGGAGGTCCTGGGCAGGGTCCTGGTGTCACATTCCACCTACCCAGCCGAGGATGCGAGGAGAACGCTGGGGGAGAGATGCAGAGAACTGATGCGACTCTTCCCTGTCTCCTCTCTCCTCCCCCAGCTCTGAAGCTGTACCCAAGAACAGCTGCAAAATAGAGCTAAAATAGATCTGAAATGAGTCAATCTCAGATGCCAGCAGGAAGGCAGAGAAAAAGACAACTCTGAACGACCCACTGGCTGCTCTCCTTCATCCCTCCCTCAGCAGAGTGGACCCGGGAAGGGTGGCATCCCTCCTCTTCCCGTGTCCCCCTTCTTCACCGCTTCTGCCTGCTCATCCTTTCTTCTCTTTCACAACCGAGCTGGCCCTACACAAACTTTTTCATGTAGTGCTACCAAAGCCTTGGAGCACTTGAAGTGCCATTATTGTTGCTCTTAAGAATTCAAGGTTTCTGTACAATCAATATAAGCATTGCAATAGATGACGACCTCTCTCTAGCTTTAGAAATTTTACATCCTTCACTCTTCTCTGCTTTTCATTATGTCTAATTACCTGATCTATAGTCCCAAACAGGAATCAATGGGGCTGCATTACAACAAATTATTGTTAATTTTCTTTTTAAAAAAGGATCAGAAAATGCTATTGAATATGACACTTCAAATTATATAAAGCAAACTAGCTTTCTGTTGGAGCTTGAGAGTTGGTAACCAATCCATTACCAGCGTCTCAGGTTCATATTCCACTAAGGATATAATCTTTTCATTTTCCAAATACTGTAGGATTTTTTCCCCCACTTTCACAGTGAGGCTCTGTATCCTTAGCACTGCACCGTGGCGCTGCTTTTTGTAAGATTGCAGCCTGGTTGCAGAGTGTGTTGGATGCAGAGGGAGATGTTCTCTACGGAGCCTCACCACACAGCGTGTGATTGCTCCCATCTGTGGTGTGTTCCATCAGAATAGCTCTATGTTAGTGTATTAAATGTTCTTTTCCAGTAGCACCTATGTTTTTTTCTGATTTAATAAAGGGGTTTGTGTTTCCCTGAGGTACACAGGAGGAAATCTAGGAGCTGTAGCAAATTGCTCTGCCTGGAGAAGTGGGGTCATTAGTGGTTTGCTGGTTATGAGTCAATGCCTGCTGAACATCAGCCTTCCCCCCTCAAAAAAAATCCCCTGTTTGTCCAGCACTTCTCCCCTCACTCTCATTGCTCCACACTGTATCCTCTCTGGAGCTTCAGTTCAGTTGCCTAAAATTAGGTGCCAGTCTAACCTGGCTGAAAAAGTGAGGCTATGAGAAAGTAAGATTAAATTATGGATTATGAAACATCAATAATAAACTAGTTTTTGATATTCCCTACTGTGGTCATCTTGTGTACAGTGCAACACAAATTAAAATGAATGACATAAAATATGTCTTAAGGTCAAGCAGTCACCATCCACCAAGTCCAGAATTGGGTCCACCACATGCAAATTATCCAGGTGTACTGGAGTCGTCCCCTCCGATAATGCCCCCCCATGCACACACACACAGACAGTTTCTAGTAACAGGGCAAAACCTGACCTTGTACAGTTATTAAGGCAAACTTGGAGCTAAACCAAAACAACCTGTGGATGACAAAACTCAAGCTTCCTGCTGAAGGATACCCAACACCAGGAGGCAACTTTTGGCAGAAGTGAGTCAGGATGTTCTGGACCAAAACAGACCTATGGACTTCGGGCACCTCAGGCAGCAGAAAGAGGTTCATGACCCTGACCCCAGGCCATTCCACATGGTTTCACCCACCTAAAGCCGCTTCTGCTTCCAAATTGCTGTTCACATACCTGTCCTCTCCTTCATGCCAACAAGGGCGTGCCTCAGCCTATGGAGTGGAGGGATGGAGGCCTCTGTACCTGACGTCTCCCAGTATCTCCTCCTCCAAGCGTACAAGAAAGAAGACCCTAAACAAGTGATGATGAAGATATCAACGACAAAGTAACAGCTTGTCTTAGGCAAGAGGCAAAAGACAAATACTGACGTGGTCTGTAGTCTGTTACCTAGACAGGTGACGTAGGTACATTAGATCATGTCTTTTCCAGTCCAGCCTACAAATGGGGAAATCTTTCCTGCCATTGGAAAAAGCAGGTGTGGATGCACAGCAGTGCACAGGGCTGTAATCCTGCAAACGCCTTTGTCTGAGCACAGGAAAAAACAGACCAATGAGCGATATGCGTGAGTATTTGTGGTATTGAGACTAGAAGCATAACGTGTCTTCAACAGTATGCAAGTGCCTAAAGAAGTGGGGATACTTCTTAGACTTTCAGGCTTTAAGGAGCCGGTGAAGTGGTCGACTCCACTTCCCTCTACCTGAGCTGGGCTCACCTCGCACAAGGATGCACTTTTGGAAACGCTGCTAGTCAGTCCCTGAGCCCTTGCACAGCTCCGAAGTCTTGAAAACCTGGGCTGAATATTTAATTACTGTGGTGGCTCTGGACTTCATCTCAAGGGTATTATTTTAATTAAGAAAATGCCATTATTTTGTTTTTTTTTTTCTATTGGACTGTCTGTCACCTTCCATGGTCTCTCCATTTGTCAGTTGTGCTTGAAGATCTGACACCACTGGAACTCTGCTGAAGGGAAAAAGTGAGTATGTGAGCATCCTTTAATCACCCGGCAACTGTAGCAAGAGGGGACAGACAATAATAGAGAAAAGCAATCTCAAAAATAACTGTGCTTTTAATGTTTCTATGGAAAGGACGTGTGTTACACAGACATACTGCTTCATTTACTATGCACAAGATACATCATGCTGAGCTGCTAATGAGATAGCAATTTGGAGGTTTAGGAAGTACTGGCTATGCTTCATGCCTACAAGAATCAATGAACTGATGAGTGAAGTTTTACAAAATTTCAGTGTAAGAATTATAGAAACTGTTGTGCCCTATGAAAGAGTCAGATCTGGTAGCAGAGGCTCCATTCCTCATGTAGCTCACAACAGTGAAATGCATGTAGAATGTCTATGCAAGACTGAAAAATTAGCGATTTACAATGGCCATTTGGGCAAACCATGCGTTTTATATTTACTTGACTTGACGTGTGCGGTACTAAGAAAGAGTGACAAATTGTGATTGATGGGAAAAAAGTAGAAACAGAAAATTATGTGAGGATAGAAGCAGAAAATATTGTACACAATCCTTGTGTAACTTCCCCATGGAAGGAAAGAGTGAGTGTGCTTTGAGTACAAAGGCAATGAGAAACAGCTTCTCTCACTTTCTGGATCGGCTTGAGTTTTTTTTCCTAAAGGTACAGCAAAAAGGCATACCTGTTTTCCATTTCAGAGTTGGAACTTCATAAATATTTTAATTTGCCAAGCACTTACTGTTTAATGTTTGCATACAAGAAAATTTGAGTGAACGTTGCCTTGCATGAAATGCTCTGAAAACAAATTTTGGCATCTTTGCTTGCTTGCCCCACTATGGAATAAGGTTACTGTTATCTGACTTGTCCTGTCCATTGCGAGGAGGCAACACTTCTGGATTATTTGTGTTTGAATTGAGTACCTCTGAAGACCGAAAGTTTTGCTTTTGGCTATTAAAGAACCAGAATAAAATAAATCACTTATGCTGAATAAATCATTGGTTATGAGTTACACGAGTGCTCCTCAGTGTTGGCTCCCAGGTGAGACGAGTGGGACATGTTTATGTGACTCGACTGTTTAACCTGCAGTCTGAGTCTGTCCCAAGGGCTTCCCAAAAATAACTGTTACTGGGCTGAAAAACGAAGATGGGCAGGGATCAAGTCCACAGCATACAGCACTACAACCTCTGCCACTTACCTCTTCGTGATGAAGTGAAGGTGGAAGTGCCAGCAACGCCGTGAGGGCAGGGGCAAAGCGTGGGTCAACCTTTTCCCACCTGAGCCCCCGTGGGCTCAGCCTCCTCCGCCCCATGCCCCCCACCCAGGAGGGGTGTCTATCACCCCAGCACCCCCACCTTCCAGCAGCAAATCGTTCTGTTTTGTGGCAAACGCAAAGTCAGGTGAGCAGGTCAGTGTGGTTTGAAGTGACCTGTGCACCCTTGCCGTGCTGGTATTAGCCAACTCCTGCTGCAAGAGAGCCCAGTGCATGAGATAGATAATATGCATTTATTTCAGCCTTGGATCAAGTAAGCACATACATAAAAACTTAGGTCCTTATGGTTTCTGGATTGATGGTGCAGTCTGGAAAATGGAGGCTGTCTCTGGCAAGAGAGAGAAAAAGCTGCTGGCAAAAAGGTATTAACTTCACTATGCTGCATTTTATGAGGTAACAAAGAGTGTCTTGGTTCTGTGCCTTGAAAGTAAATAGAACAATATTTCAGTCCTCCTTATTCAGTTGTCCAAATGCACATAACCGATTTTTGCAGATAGGGATTTATGTGCGCTTGTCAGCATCTAATAAAGTAGAGCAATTGAGTCTGCCATTTATTTCAGTGCTGTTGCCTTTATTTCAGTATCCTTGTGTACACTGCATGGTGCCTGCCTTCAGGTTTTACTAAGCAATATGCTCCCTTCGGCGGATCTGTGAGCACGCAGGGTTGCTCTGGGCTGCACGTGTCCAAGCTGCCAGATTTTAGAGGTGTTTGGAGAGTGTGCCCAGCTGCCAGTGATTCCCCCTGGGCATCCCCCATGCGAGACTTGGTCTCGAAGAGCACCAACCCTCAGCCATCCTTCAGAACCGAGGACGCAGGAGAAAAAAAACGCACTTCCACCTTCCTGACCTGGTCCACACTGACCTGTGAGAGCACACGTGGAAAGGTTGTGTCCTACCTGACTGTCCTACTCTGTCAGCATCCGTTGCTGATAGTCATTATGGGCTACACAGAATCCTGGTCTGAAACAAGCTTAAATTCATTCCTGTGAGTCTTTCTGCTTCTTTTTCAGTCTAAGAGTGCGTTCTGCTTGGGGCATTTCCTATATTGCTCAGCAGCAGGGTGTCAATTTAATAACCTCTGAGACAGGGAGGCCTCTCTCTGAAAGGGTCCTAAATTATCACAGCCTGCACCAGAATCCCACAGCATTTCCATTCTTCTTTTTTTTGGTTTGCTTTCCATCTGGATTTTTTTTAATTGACACACACTCCAGCAATTGCTCACTGAGACACCTCTTCTCGCTTTAGGGTTCACGCATTCACAGCCTTGTTGCGTACTCCATGCAGCACACGCCAGGGTCCGTACATCAGCGGATGAGAAAAACTGAATGTGCAGTGCTCTTGCCGCTGTGAATCCATACCATTTTCCTCTTGTGAACCCTGTAGGAAGATGAAACATGATTATCAAATTGCAGATAGGATAGTCACAGGGGTGTTTGCAGGGCTGTTGGGTGACCTTCCAGAGCCCTGCCGCTGCTGTGAATCAGGAGCGGTGGTTAGTCGTGTGTGAAAGGAGTTTAGTAAATAGATCCAAGCAGTCAGAAAGCTGCTGACCCATGTCCCCTCCTGCCCCACTCTACACACTGGCAAGTGATGGGGCTGCTGGCCGGGGGCCATGCATACCTCCATGCTGGGCATGCAGGGTTTGCCCACATCATCACAGAATCACAGAATCGTATAGGTTGGAAAAGACCTTTAAGATAATCGAGTCCAACCCTAAACCTAACCCTACCAAGCCCACCACTACACCATGTCCCTAAGCACCTCATCCAAACGTCTTTTAAATACTTCTAGGGATGGCGACTCCACCACTTCCCTGGGCAGCCTCTTCCAACGCTGGATAACCCTTTTGGTGAAGTGATGAGACTATGCATGGGCAAACTGGGAGCCAGCACATAGTTCTCATTACTTTGCCACAATAATTCAGAAAGAAAAGAGGTTTCTATGCTTCAGTGGCAGTTTTTAAAGATTTTTTTTTTCATGTTTTATTCAGCTAGAATTTGTATTTCAGCTACTAGTTCCTTGAGAGGAAATATAAATCGATCCAGACTAACACTGGCCGGTTCATCCTCAGAACTGTCTTTATAAAGAATTGCTCTGCAGAGACAGAGCACAGCAATGTTAGCAGAAGAGCTGCTGAAAAAACCCAGGGGTCTTTGCAGTCGGAGTATGGTTTATGGCTACTTTGCTCTCATCTAATGTTAATGGCACTGCACTAATTTCTGAAGATCCACACCAAAGAGCAAGCAAGAGCAATGCCACTGGGATCCTGATCTTTTGCCACTGTTCATAAAACATGAGCTGGTGGGGAAAGGGCTGTCGTGTCCAGTCAGTTTTGGGAAACACGATTTTAAGAATGATTTTATTCTGGATGAAAAGTTTCCAACAAAATGAAGAGTGTTAGTTCATATGATGGATTTATTGAAATACTGCAATTTTACCTATGATGCATTTTTTAGAAAATGCACATTTTTCATACTTCCAATATCCTCTCATCCAAATTTCCTGATGGAAATGTTTTGGACTTGCATTTTTTAAATTGCAAAAAAGAAACCAGTGTTGAAATATTGCAACCCTTCTCTATGCACATGTTTATTTATGTTCTTGACATAAGGTATCTTGACAAAAAATGTGTAGCTAGTTCCAATTGAAATGTACGTCCCAAGTGTTTCAGCTTTACATTAACACCTAGGAGAGGAGAAGGATAAAACATTGACTCTTTTGTGGTTTATTTCATAGAGGATGTGTCTGAAAGACAAATAAAGAAAGAAATGAACAAAAGACTGCTTTTGAATACCAGGTGTTAAAAAAGTCTATGGTTAAAATGTCTTCATGACCCCTCTGCTTGTCCATCATTATTCACAAAGGAAGAGAAAAGAATGACAGGGCTCAGCATCTGTGTCTGCAAATTCAGGTCTAAAAATGAACTAAATATTTCCTACATTTTAGCTGTTCCAGTAAAATGAAATCCTGAATTCTATTTTATTGACTGTTTTTTGCATGTGCTATAAATAAAATTGCACACTGGAGGAGAACCCGGGGGTTTGGTGTTTATACAAACACAGGGAGATTCTCCTGTGTGTAAAATCGACTGAGTTTAAACAAACTGCTGAAGGTCTGTATCATTCACAGCAGAAGGATTACCAGCGATGCTGGCAGCCTGCTGCAGCAAGGGCTGTGCAGAGCAGAGCCTCATCTCGCTGTCAGCACAGGGCCACAGTCACTGAACCTCCTCTTGCCATTTTCAGAATGGTGCAGGGAAACACAGGCCTCCAAAAAAGCCAGTAAAAGCAATAAGGGATGTTTACTGTGATAACCTGGTGCTATTGAATATACAATTTTATTTTCTGTTTTAAAAATTGGCTTATTTTTTACAATGATAACATGCACAATTATAAATGTTACATTGGTATTTATGAATCTAAACATCAAAGGGGACATTGCATTGAAAAGAAATGTGGCAAGGTTAGGATATTTCCATGGAAGGAAATAAACAGCTTGCAAAATCTACCAATTTCAGCTTAGATTCCCCCTAAATGAAACGCTGCGGGCAGAGGACCACAAGCACATCCTTACGTCAAGCAGAAGCGTCCATCAGCATGGTGTGGGGCACCTCTGGGCTGCAGCTGCTGGTGCTCAGCCCTGGCTTCCACAGGGAAGGGACACCCCTTGGGGCTGGGTCCAGCCTGGCGCCACGATCTGAACACTCATTAGCAGACGGAGCTCATTACTTTGCTTGTGCCATGTGTATTTTGTTTGCTTTTTCTTCCAAGAGGAGTCTAGTCTAGACAAGGATGTGAACCAAGCCTTGTAAGGGAAACCACCATGAGACCCGGTCCTGGTACTAACTGCAGAACGTGACACTGTGATGGTTAAAAAAAATCCAGTTTCTAGGGAATTACGGTATTAACCTTTGCCTATATCTCTTTGGGTATTTTCCTCCTAATTGCCCTTTTTGCTTCAATACTTTTGTCCTTCTTCTCTTCATGATTATTCCTGATGTGTTCACAGATGTCAATCCTATCCTCGGTTCAACCATTTTTTGCTGTGCTAAACAAGTCAAAAACTTTTTGTTGCCCCTTGTAAAATATACTGTCCATCCTCCTTGCCAGCTTGTACCTGGTTGACATCAGTTGCCATCTGATTTTTTCCCCTGCACAGGTTCATACATTATTCTGTATGAAGTTTCTCCAGTGATTTGTGCAGCAGAATTACAGGGGAATATGTCCTGGTTGCCAGTTACCACCTTTCCAGAAAACACTTTTTCTATTTACAGAAGACCTCTGTTAACATGAATCTTCTCTCAAGCTACTTAGGAACCCGACAGGGCTACCTGGTGAGTAGTAGTTGATACAAATATATTTTAAATCAACAGACTTTGACATACTGGCAGCGTAAGCTCAGCATTTCTGCAGAAGCAGCCCTCCATGAAACGTATGTTGCAGTTCAGTGTTCTTCCATCCCGTCCCCAGTTTTATGATGTTCTGCTGCACATTCGCTGTGCTGAGTAACAGCAGCTCCAGGCAGTTTCCACGTGCAGCCATGCAACAGCTCCTCAGGATCTTCTTTCGTCTGTTGCCCGTGTTTGGTACCTCTCATGCCAGACAGCCATGATGTGTTTAACAATGCCAAAAGATTGGTTTGGGGCTCAGGGGATGGGACAGTGCTGCAGGCGTCCTACTTAATTAATTTTTACAGAGGTCCACTGAGTATCTGCAGCCAGGTCTTCCAGTTCCTCCGAAGGCTAGCTCAGCGGGATGCTGCGGGAGGTCCAGGAGGAGCCGGGACGGTGCACAGCAGCCGATTCCGTCAGGAGAGATGTGGGAGATGCCCCGGGCAGGACTCTTACCATCTACCTTTAGACATTACGAGGTTAGTTGTCTAAGCCTAGACTGACCATCTGGGCTTCATCTCTAGTCACCAAGACAGATTCATCCCAGTTGTCTTCAACACTTGTTTTCCACTGTGATAATACCCTCAGGGAACGCCTGCTCTCTCCATTGAGCACAGCATGAGTCCAGGTGAGTAATTTGGAATTGGACAGCTAACTTTCAAATGTCTACAATGAAATAAGACTAATTTTCCCTCCTCTCTCCACCCCCTAAAAATTCCTGGGAATTCTGCAAAGTGGCCGTACTGACCAGCGGCTGGCAGGGTCCCCCCACAAGCTGCCTGACGCAGCCCCCAGGCTGGTGCCGTCTGTGCTGCGAGGCGCTTTGCCAGCTCGTGGGCAGCTTGGGCGTGTTACTTGCTGCAAAGTTGGAGTTTTTCTCGGAAAGTGTCTCGTGTTGCCAAGTAAATGAAGATTTCTCTGGGATGCACACCAGTCTTGTTTTCAGTCAAAATTTCTTTACAATACTGGTTGTGTCTGGAAAATAATAAATTTGTCAGGAAGTTAAAAAGAGAATAAAATTGAGAGTCTTGAAGGCTGGTTTCCAGTTCTCATTCCTCTGTCTTTATCTCACAAGGAAAGACTGCACACAGGTGTCAAATGAGAAGGCTGCTCATAATTACACTCCTTAAACACTTAATAACATTTTCTTAAATTAATATATTCCCCATCTGTGTAGCATTTAAGACATTCAGCTCATAATATTGCCTAGTTTATCAGTGTCAAATGACACATACTCAATCCATTGGAGAATATTATCAACAGATAGAGGCTTAAAGTGCATTATTGCTCATTCAGCTAATGAGCGTGACTCGAGCTAGTACTTATAATTAATAACAGAACTAAAATACCAGTTATAGTGGGCATGTTAACTTAGCTTGGTGCTGAAAAGCTGTGCAGATGTAAAAGAAACCAAACCCCACCACAACCAAACCAGAGGAGGTTCCCTGTAGCCGGGGCGGAGGGCTGCGCACTTCTGATGGCCCTGCAAGCAGGCACGCCGCGGGCACAGACCTTGCTCCTGCTAAAGGCCAGGAGAGGCCGGGGGGCTCAGGTGGGGGAGGAGAAGACCGAAGGGTTCAGCAGTTGAAGGCTTTTCATTACCATTGCTGAAGGAACGTGGGGAAAGGGGTTCAGCAGTGGGATGCTGAGGCGGAGCAGTGGGCTCCACATCTGGATGATCTGGTGGATGCACCTGCAGCTCCTTCCCAGGTGCAAAGGCTTTGAGGTGCAAGGGACCTGTGGGACCAGCTGCTCCAGCCTCCTCTGCCGTGAGTGGCGGCACTGACGCCGAGGTTTACCAACACAGCCCAGCGCTGTGATGGACCCACGGGGGGCACGGAGAGCGCCGGGGCAGGTGATGGAGAGTGGGGCTGCCAGGCAGGACCTGGCCGCACAGCCCCGTCAGCACTGCGGCAGTCTCCAGACACCCGAGGCTGGAGGACTCAGTGTGAGAGGACTCGGAGGAGAGGGCTGACCAGTGCTCCTGATAAATACCTGGTTGTGCTGCTGCTGCTGGCCTTCTGACCTCAAGCAGTGCCAAGGACGTGGCCAGCGCAGAGGAGAGGACTGTGCTGTCTCTGTGCATGGCAGAACCCAACGCGCTTTCGGGTTTTTGGTTCTGTCTGGTTGTGTTGTGATCACTGAGCAGAGCTGGGTATGGAATAATCGGAGTTTGTTTTACCATCTCTCCTGCTGCTGGTTTGCTTTGGATCATCAGTGTAATGGTACCTAAAAGCATTTGTGTCTTAATTATTTATATCATTTTTTGTAATTAAAATACATGTTCATTCTGTTGCAGAATTTCTACTCTAGCTAGTGCAGTGCCTTGCTAAATAAAAGCACATCATTAAAATGCTTTTCTTTCTCTTCTGCACACTCTGGCCTCATCGTCATTGACTCAGTTTTACAGGAGGTAAAAATGTCAGGAGTTCATCTGGCCATGGCCTTCTGCTAGGATACTGGATCAGGCTTCAAGTCTCCAGTCCTTCAGCTAGGCTTAATACATTTCTGATGAGCTGCTGTGCTTGCATGTTCAAGCCAGCTGGGAATCAACTTACTTGATTTGGTTTAGTTTCCCCTTTCATTTTTTTTTTTTAAATCAGCCTTGAAGGTTTTGCAGCTAAAACAGATCAAGTGAAGTGCTCTGCAGAGCCTGGCCCCATGCTTGCTCCCCTCCAAAGGGAAGGTGCACAGCTCCCTGCATCCTAGCTTCTTTTTTATTAAACAGCCTTTCCTTCTTCCCACAAATGTTAACATTTCATGGGATCTATAGGTCAGTTTACAAAACATAAATAATCAATTCAACCAGATTTTAAAAGAGAAGAGACAGAGCCTAAAAACCTGTGCAGCATTGACCAGACAGGCTTTGGTCTAAAACACCAGAAAGAGAGAGATGGATGAGAAATTCAAAATGGAAGGAAAAATCAGGGTATTGTGAGCTTAAAAAAGACCTATAGTCACTGTTGAGTCAGAAGGGTCAGCTAGTGTCTGCAACAGAGAAATTAGGTCCTGCTTTCCCGAATGACTGTGTACCGCAGTCCCCCAGGCCAGAAAATGGGCTTGCTTTTCCTATGAAAACCTGGAGAAAGGGAACGTGGCGCTGATGGGTAGGGGTGCAGGGATGGCTGGCGCAGGTGCATAGGTGAGCCAGGCTGTCAAGGAGGACCTGCAGGGTGGACCCCTGGGCTGTGGGGCTGGGGTCAGCCCCGGCCGTGTCTCTGCCTGGAATGCTCATGGAGCCCCACCAGAGCAGCCTCTGGTGGCAGGGTCTGGCAGGATGGTCCTGGAAACCTCTCAGGAAACTGGTGGAAGAAGAGGGATTTCGCGAGGGACACTCTGGCATGGCGTGCTGCTGGATGGGAGCGAAAGGGATGGTGCTCAGGACATGGCAGCTCTCGTTCTTCAAGGATTAACCATCTGCCCCGGAGTATTGCAGAATTTGTGCCTAAACATATGACTTTCTTTAGAAATGTCTGGTGTAAGCAGAGGCAAATTCATAGGAATACTTTAGGTACAGCTGATTGTGCCCTGGAATCAGGACATAGATGAGTTTACATGCAAGGTCCCTCCTACATGGTTCCCTGTGATTCTATAAGCATACTGCTATCGCCCTGAGTCACGCGAAAATTGTAGCCTGTTTTCTACTTAAGCATTTATATCTGATGAAAACACATTTCCTGCAGTTCCCCTGGCTGCAATATTAGCCCACGGCTTGTCTAGTGAGAGTGATTATTTCTCAGCGGCAATAACAAATGGAGAATGCAGCATGCTGGCTTTCCCAAAATGACTGGCAATGCCTACCCCAAAGTCCTAGAGAAGTAGATAAGACAGACCAAAAGTGGGAGAAGTGAAATACGTACTCCAGTGCACCAGCGTGCCGCCCGAGCTGAGGGTTCAGCAGCCAGCACGGCGCTGGGCTGGAGTTACTCCTGCTTCCCCCAGCAGCCGCATCCTCTGCTCGAGGATGTTCCTGTGTAGGAGTCGGGCTAATGGTCCATGGACAGGGCGGCAGTTATCCCAGGCGGGGCTGCAGGTGCGATGCCACCGGGTGGGCGGCTACGGGACCGGTGCTTCCCAGGCAGCCCCGAGCCCTCCTCGGGGAGCTGCTGGGGAGCCCGGAGCCTGCCCAGCACAGGACAGCAGTAACATCCAGCTTGCTCCCGCTGCCGGGGAAAGCCCGGGGCGCGTTGCTCGGGTGCCGCACGCGGCCAGCCTGGCAGGCGGGAGCGGGAGAGTGACAGGCAATTTTAAGACCCAACTCCAGATGAGAGTCGGTCTCCTTCAAAGCACTTTTATGCACCGCGGGCACTGCTGCCTCTCTGCAATCATGTTGTAACAGTAGATATTCTGGCAGGCAAAATAGACTTCAGGATTTTTATTTTATTTATTTTATTTTTTATTGCTCTCTATTCTGAGGTCTCTTTCCCTGTTATATTGCTTATCCTTGTGAGAAAAATAACTGCTAGGAAGAATCTCGGAGAAATTGGAACAAGATTCTTGTTTTGTTTTTGTTCCTGGTGTTTTGGGGTGCTTTTTTTGTTTGTTTCCTACTGTAATTGCAGACTCTCCACTGCTGAGCACAGGCTCCGAGCCAGGCATTGTTCCTTTTTTCCAGCTGACAGAAATTTTTTGTAACAACATTTTAGTCCAAGGGGAAAAGTTAAATATAGGCAGGATCAGGAAAATTACCATGCAGCATGGTGGAGAAAGTGCTGACTTGGGTCTGTTCCTGAGCAAAGGCAGCAGCGATTTCACGGGGCACACGGACTGACTGCCTGGGGAAGGAGTCTTCCCAGGCACAGGCTTGCTGCGGAGGCTTCCTGCGCATCTGCAGGGACGGCGTCGGTGGGGTCCCTCCGCTCCACCCGCAGGCGCCTGGGGCTGTTGGCAGTCACCAGGTCTGCAGGTCAATGCCGCTGCTTGTGAAACAACTGCAAGTGCAACGACTCCTCTCTTGGAGCCTGTGGAAGCCGATGCATGCCTCCTTCAACAACCAAAATGTTGCCCTGGGCAGGCTGCGCATACCTCCATTGCTCAGTGATCTTTCTGCTTTCCTGCTGACTTTGGGAAATAACCCCCAATCTGTAACGTGTGGTTCAGAGCATAACACCGTGGTGCTGACCTTGATGAGGCGAGCGGAGCCCGAGTGTGCCTTTGGCCACCCGTCCCTGCGCAGCGGAGGGCAGCCATCTCCTGCAGGCAGCCGACCTGGCACGCAGCGTGTCTCGGCAAACCCTGCCTGGTAAAGAAGGTGTCCTCTTCATAGCTTCCTTTTAATTCAGAAAAACAAATGAACTGTGAAAGCTCCTAAAATAGGAAAAATAATATAATATAGGAATATATAAAATAATAGGAAATATAATCTAGGATTTTTCTACTTGGCAGCATCCTTTGTTCTCCTTTTCTGTTGGGATCTTGCGTGGGGTTGCTGAGAAGGGCAGGGAGGGGGTGCTGAAGAGGGCTGGTGGGGTAAAGCACAAGGGTTAGTCTGGGGCAGAGGCCAGCTCAAGCACAGCCGGGCCGGGAGTGATATTCCTCCAGACCCACCCCTGCGCTGGCCTGGTTTGGTCCAGAGGCTGGGTTGGAGTCCTCTGGAGGTCTCTTCCCACCCACGTTTCGCTGTGGCTCGATGACTTCCTCCCATTTCAAGAAAACAAGTACCCTGAAGCAACCGAATACCGCAATTTTCCACCACGGACAGCTTCAGTAGAGTGCTTGGACATTCCCAGCTCCTTGACGTGTCTGTCTGAACTGCCCTGAGAGTCATGAATCCTGCAGACATGGCTGTGGGAAAAAAGGCAAAGGAAAACGGAAAGTGCAGCAAAGACAAGATGAAAAAGATAGGCAGCCTGAGTCCGCTGGTGTCAATCAGGAGTCACTTAAGTCATGAGGCAAACTACACGGGATAAAAGAGGCACCATAGGAAGCGGGGGTCTTCTGGGATTGGGGTTTTGGCCTTTACCCCCCCATTGTGTGTAACCTGAGGCAGCTTCCCCACTTTGTGGCAAGTTTCTCAGGTTTGGTCTGGAATCAACTGAGATTATGCAATTACAAAACTCTTGTACTGCCTTTAGAAAAAAGTATACAACAGTCAATTTGTTAATATGTTTTCAATAGTCTGCAAGCCAATAAAATATTATTGAAGGAAGAATTAAAAAACAACGGTGGCTGGAAGAAAATACAGCAAAATTCTAGAAAAGATAGATCCTGCACCTGACAGATTTCTTTGACAGAACAACTAATTTTCTAAGCAAAAGTCCATAGACTTCAGGAAAGCATATTACTAGTTATGCTGGAGGGAACTGAGCCTAGGTGAATCTGGAACAAGATAAGGAGGAGTGTTGCGTTAAGAGTTACTGTCGCGTAGGAGTCTGAGGAGTGGCTGGGGGGGAACCCTCCCGTTGAGTCAGGAGGTTCAGACAGGACCCCCTTGCTTTCTAAACTCCTTCTCAGAGAGAAGTCTAGGTGCCGCTAGGTCCAGTCTTAGTCTCAGACCTGGTCAACGGTTTATTTTCTAAGGTCGGTATATGTAGCCACCCATCAGAGTCAACATTTACCTGTCAAAGCCCTCTCAGGGCTTTCACTGAAACAGCTTCACAAAGTTGATTAAGGCGACAGCGTTAAAGTGATTTGACAGCGTTATAAGTCCAGTCGCATTTAGTGTACTGAACTATCATGATTACAGAGCCACAAATAACGCGATACACCTCCAGGCCATCGTGTTGCATGAACTACCACGGCCACACTTAAAGAGTCTGGTCACGTTCAGTGAGAACTACCACGGGCAGATTAATGAAGAGTGCAGTTTATTAGAGCAACAGACACACAGATTCTTTGGATTACCGGTGATAAATTCACCGTCTGCAAAGCACGTGCAAATACCAAGAGTATGAGTAACACCACTGGCTAGAGACGTGTTAAAAGATATAAAGCGACTCTATAGAGATTTCTAAGTTTCCGGGGGAGGCACTTGGTATAACCAAGTGTTTGAATCTTACCCAAAGGCATCCCAATGCGGGGAAGAGAGGCTCAGCCCGTTGACTGATCCCAGAGGTCAGTGGTACACGATGGTGTCTTTCCTAACATTCTCTCTCTCTTAAGTTATTTTATACTATTTTTTTACCTTTCAGGTGGAGCTTGAGTGACTCTAGTCATACATACCTTTGTTAGGATTGGTGTAAAGTTTTCTCACTTTGCTTTTAAAGGTACAAATTAGGAAAATTCAAAGCTCAATGAGGGGTGGTCGCACCTTGGAGGCAGGTAGCCTTTGGGATGGAAGTGTGTTTTGGTATTATAACAATGTTATAATGAGCAAAGTTCACCAAAAGGACAGCATTTTGTCAAAAACATGACAAACTGTTGGCCCAGGGTAGCAAATATGCAGCTTATCCGTTCCATGATACCTTCAAGTTCCCATAGTATTGCAGAGCCTGGCTGCGGCATCTCCACACCGCCCCACCCTCTGGGCAGTTCCTCTTAGAGCCAGCACACCAAGTTCCCCTGGCGTTGCCGACATCTAAGGTTGCAGGCCTAGGGAACTTCCATGGAATGGATTCCTTGCATGTCAGCCGCACTCCACCCGGGAAGCTTCTTCAATGCTGTGCCTTACCTAAAAGTGTGAATACAAGTTTAATTTCTAAGTTACCTCCAGCAATTATTGCACAGAGGAAGTAACAGCAGGTTGCATTACGTGGAAAATCATGGGCATAAGGAGTGGACTTTCTCCTTATGGAAAATCATGGAAAATCACATTCCCGTGCCTCCCCGGGAAACTTAGAAATCTCTATAGAGTCTCTTTATATCTTTTAATGCGTTTGTAGCCGGCGGTGTTACTCATACTCTTGGTACTTGCACGTGCTTTGCAGACAGTTAATTTATCACCGGTAATCCAAAGAACCTGTGATTTTCCATGATTTCCATTACGTGGAAAATCATGGGCATAAGGAGTGGACTTTCTCCATAGTAGGTCTTTGAAAACATGATAGTATTTTCATGAGCAATTCTGACACTAAAAGACAGTCATTAAGTTAAACTTGCTGATGACGTAAGGGTATGATGCTATTGCCAATAAAACTTAGAATATATTAGAAAATTATTGAGGCATAATAGTGGCTTGAGAACAGCAATAACAGATGAAGGGTGACATCCACCTGTACAAAATAAAGGCACTTACGATCAATAGCTGTAACGTCTGCCATAACCTGGAGGTCCTCAGGAAGGACAGAGATGTGGGGATCATCGGTCCCCAGAGAAGGACATAAGCCAGCTGTCAGATGCAGCCATGAAAAAAGCCACTGAATCAGAGTATTCCCCGAAAAGCCGTTCACCCGTGAGCTGCGGTGTCAGTGCGAGTGCTGGTGCTGGTACCAGGGTTTCACGAGGGCTGCGTGGGAACCGTGCGTGCAGCACCAGCACCCCTCCCTGCGAAGGGCTGACCGACTGGAGCGTAGGAAGGATGGGAAGGACAACCTGCCCCAGCACGGCCACACTGCTTGGCTTGCTTTGCCTGCAGGGATAAAGTCTGCAAGGGAGTTTGCTTGTATAAGCATTTCAGGATATGGGTGGGGAGGAAAGGAGCCATCCAAAAAGACGAAATGTCCAAAGAGCGAATGGTGAAAAACAAACAAACAAACAAACAAATGAAAAAAACAACCCCGGAGTCAGTTTAGACTGGCAATGAGGAAGGAAAAGTCAATTATGTCAGTGATGAGGTTCTGAAACTGTTTTCCAGTACAAACAATGGGAACAGAGACTGAACCTGCTATTTTTTAAGACAGAATTTTAAGCATTTATAAACGTGGCTAGGGAGGTTACAAACTGAGTAACAATGCTGGTCTCCAGACCTGCTCCATTCTGGTGTGTGTGTTCGTGTAAATCTATTGCAGAGTGTCTCCAGCAGCTGCTTCTCTTTATTTGAAATGCAAGGAGTACTTGCAACACCTTTCCTTCCTGGTACAGCCTTTACTGCATAATAAATAGCATAGTCAGTGATTATCGTTTGAACCCAGTGACTACCAGTTTAACATGGCTTACAAATTTAATTAAAATGGAGGCTTCATGTGGGAATTAATAGAGACTTGTCAGGAATACGCATAATGTCAGTTACTTTAAGCTAATGCTTTGCATGCGAGATGGGGTAGATGGTTTTCTGCGCTGTTTACTGACAGCGCAAGGTAGTCAGAGTGCTTCTGTTTTATGCATTAACAGAACTAAGAAAGTAAATCCCCAGAGTGGCAGTGATATAGCTGTGGGATTCCCACTTACTGAGACTGATTGTACTATCTTCTCTTCCCATGTTTTGAAAGCACACACACAGAGTACCTTCTGTGCTAATCAAGTCGGTCAAATAGCCTTATTTGCTTCTTTCCTCAAAATCTCATTCCTCTACCAGGATACTCTTGACAACATGTCGATGCCTCCTCCAGACTGATGACCGGTCTTTCTCACCCCAACAAATCATTCAGCCCTTGTCCTTGCATGCAAACTTGCCTTCCATCTTACCTTCAGCTAAATGTAAATGCAAGCCCTGTGTGCTGCTCATGGCTGCTTCTGCATTTCATGTCTGCAGGTCTTGAAGGACACAGGAGAACTTGGCAGAACCTGAAGACGGCTCATGACAATAATGTAGAGCCCCCAAAACAACAGCAAAAATGAAAACAAGAAGCAACAATAAAACATATTCGTTATGAGCAGAGACTGAGAAGCCATGTGGCTTTTGAAAGGGGAGACAAGGAGAAGGGGAATATGATAGAAATGATTAAAACATGTAGGGCTTGAAGAGACGCGTCAGAGGCCAAAAGACAATCCATGAAATTCAAATTACATTTTGCACAGTCTGCAGTTTGCTGGGGGAACTGGCTGCTATATGAAATTGTTCAGGCCAAGAAACCAGTATGATTTTAGGGCAAACCAGAGTTTCCGTAGTTACTGATTAAGATTTCTGGAGAACAACGGTCTCATGTATCAGGAATTAAGACAGCCACTAGCAAAAAGCATCTTGAGTGAAAACAAAAGTGTGGTGAAAAGACCACAGCTGACCTCACTTATGAGTAAATTGCACTTTTCTCTGAAGCAGCTCTTCTTTGCTTTTTTTTTCTGCCTTGTTTCACCTCCAAGCACACACGTTCCCTCCTCTCTGTCTGTAACCTCTTCTCAGGACAGTTTCCCTGTCTGCAGAGTAGGCAGTGGAGCCTGTGGGGGAAAAAAAGTTGTCAAAGGAGGGGAAAATGGTGAGATAAGTATATCTCTTTTATCTCACTTCTGTTGCTCTGCGCATGTGACGAAGCTTTGGGTAACGATTTATCTGCTTGTTCTTGATGTCAGTGGAGATCAGCAAGAAGCAGGCCACTCTGCAGGCTGCAATGACTCTGGTGGACAGGGCATTTGCAGCACTCGATTCTCATCAACAGCAAGGGGCACATAAATCAATGGCATGGATATAGTATGGGTATGGCATGGATATGGCACGGATATGGCAATGTCTGGCTATGGCTGCACAGTGCATGAGGCAGAGATAAAAGGTATGTCAGTTCACCAGCAAGGAGACTTCGGAGGGAGCCATCACAGCGATGAGAGCACCCACGAGGGACAAGAGACATCTCTCCTCTCACCTCCAAGAGGAGCAGTTACAGCCCAGCGAGTGGTGATGGTGCACTGGGGTGGAGGACCTGGCATGGACTTCAGGCAAAGCTGCGACTGACATGGGTCAGACCCTGCCTGTTGTCCACGTTCCTATGGTGAAGTCAGGATCCAGAGAGGGCTTGGACTGGACCTCCTCTCAGAAGTGTGAAGGACCATTGTGGTGGTCAGGACTCAGAACTGGTGGGGAAGGCTGGTGTCCAGGAAGGCTGGTGTCCAGGAAGGCTGGTGTCCAGGAGAGTAGTGATGCCTTGCTACCTCCAAAGTGGGTGAACCTGCAGTGTGCTAGCTGGCCATGTGATACTGTCTGGGTTAAATACTCCTGCAGCTACACCAGGAGTCAGTGAAAGTTTACACCTAGCTATGCAAATATGTGATTCTAACATAGTTTTAACTTATATGCAAGGGTTCTCTAATCAAGATGTTTATGGATAGACATACCTGCTTTTAACTGTCTCTGGGTGAATTTGAACTTCATACTCACACACCTCACATATATATGCTTTACATCATATTGTATTGTATTTTGGGTAAATATAGTATTTAATATTTTTGTATAATAAATGCCCCTACAAATGTCAATTTCCTCTGGCTCATCTCCCTCCAAATTCCTAAATGAGTCAAAGGAAAAATTAAAAATTAAGTCAATGAATCACTCATACATCTTTGCAGCAAGAGTGAAAAGCTTTTTCAACTCTGGGGGAGTCCTGGAGACTTGTAAGCCTAGTAATGCATGTGCCCCTTTATTATTTTATTTTTCTACTTTTACTTGAGAAAAATAATCATGTGCAGGGGACAGCTCAGTTGTTTAACACTATACAAAGGTTTTCTTCCATTAGTATTTAAAGGACTTTAAAACACTTGACATGTTGAGGACGAATAGTCTAGGGACTTCCATTAATTCATTTGACGAGAACTTATGTGATGAATGTTGCAGTTGTACTTCTACACTGTGTTGTTTTAAGGAGATATGTAAGAAAAAAAATCAATGGATTTCCCCATTTTTCTGTTCTGTGCAACAAACTGCCTCTGCTGCGAGAGGTGCTGGAGGAGCCTCTGGAAGCACACTGACACCACCCCATCTGTCACTTTTCTGTCCAGCCCTCTGCAGCCTCCGTACGTATAGAGCCTGACAGCTGATATTTCAGCCCAGCATTGATTTTTCTCTTCAGACTTGAATAACTGTGACCAAACACACAGCGTACTTTGTTTTATCTGATCCTACCTCATTAGCTGTTGCTAACACACACCTATGGCATAGGGTTTGCTTGGGTCAAAGCTCTCTGTTTACTCAGGCAGAATAGTGCTCAAGGACTTAAATTGCTCTCGAAGGAGTCCACCCAGCACCTGATGGGGTAGAATATCTCAGAATGAGCAGAACTGTCAGTGTCACTTAACATAATCATAACTCAAAGTCTTCCACTAGAAGATGCCCGGTGCTGACATCAGAGCAACCCTGGCTATTTTTATTTGATGGAACTCTTGAATTTGCAGCTTTCACTGCAAACAGCCAGGTCTGTAGACAGCTGCATCATGGAGTTGTCTTCTAGATCTAGCCTGGACCTCACCAGGCTCTGTGCTTGAGTCCTCATGGGAACCTGGTTCTCTTCAGCTTTCCTCAGTTGAATCCACACACAGAGTCTGTATTTAAGTTTCAAAGCCGGCCCTCCAGTGCCCCTTCTCTTTCCCAGAGGTTGGAGGACTCACAGTCTTGCCCAGTGCCCCATCCAAGCTCAGAGTTGCAGAGGCAAGATGTTCTCATTTACACCCGACGTCTTTGGCAGTAGGGGCTGGCAGAAGCTGATAGATATGTCACTGATTCTGAAATTATTATTCTTGACCTGAGATTGCCCAGGTAAAAATGCACAGCTTGATAAGGTCAGTAAAGAAGCCTGTTTGTTATTTCATGCTTCAATCTCCTGTTCAACAGCAAAACTGCTCTTGAGTTTTCTTTAGAATTGGGTCCCAGTTGTGTCCATGAGGATCCCCCATCTTGCATGTTTTCTTTTTTCTTGAAATCTCATGTTTTCTGTTTTTCTCTGATGTTTTAAATCACTGTTCCCTAAAATAATCAGGAAGAGAGTTTGGCGGATCTTTCAGGCCCCTTTGTCAGGCACCACCTCGTACCACCCATAAGTGAACGACTCTGCAGCGTTTTGTCATCAATTCTTCGACATTTCGACCAAGGTGAAGGTAAAATGCCAGCTGGAAAGGCTGACAACCCAAGAAATCTCATAAAGGCATTCAGAGCTCAGTACAGAGAACAGGCAGTATAAAAACATAGAGTACAGTGTATGTAGTTCCATCTCTTTGCTATTTAAAGCCTAGAAAAGCCCATCTCCATGAACACATTGGGTGTTGGGCTTGGTAAAGGTGTATATACATCATCATTGTTTAAAAGAGTTGTACAAGGTCCCACAAGGAGTTTGCGAGGCCGCGGAGCAATCTCCCTCTCCGGGTTGTTCAATGCTGAGGGATTTTTTTCAGCCTCTCTCTCTCCTGAGGTCAGTATGCTCGCAAAGGACACCTATGGGAGTGTTCTCCAGGTGGTTAGCAGTATTTAATTTCATACACCATCTACGATGTACTGAAGTCAGCGGGCTAAGTAAAGCTGATGAGACAGAAGGCTGTGTGGGTAAGTACAGAGAGGGGTGCACAGTCAGCCACACCAGCGCAGTGAGCATTTTTTGGTTTGGTACAGCAGGCACTGCCATCAGTCTCCTTCTGGATGCATCATATGGCTGTCAGTCATTTCACACAAAGAAAGAAGGAAAAAAAAAGATGTGCAAAAATATGTGTGGTCTGAGCATTGGTACTTCTTAAGGCTCTCCCTGTTTACATTATTCTGACATCAGGCTTCTTATTTTGTCTCAAATTAGTAAGTGAAAAAGACAAATAATATGGTTCTGCAGTATTACTTCCCTGAACTTGCTGCATGCTTCTCTCCCATCCTAAAGAACAGAAAATGGGACGTTTCCAGACATAATAAAGGTTTAAATTTTGGAGTGCATGGTTGTCTTTGGCCAGATAGAAAGAGAAATGACACCCTTATCACACCAGTCCCACTGCTGCAGAGCTGTTATACATTCATCTGTGGTTTGTGGCCAAAAAAACCCAAAGATGGATGTGTGGAAAAAAAAGTAAGACTACATATTTTTTTCACTGTCAGTGTACCAAGCCAGGTGTCTGAGTAGGAAGCAAGACTGGAAACTTTTGTTGAAGAAACAACAAAGAAGAAATAATTTGAAAACTGTCTTTACTAAAACCTTGAGGTATGAGATGAGATGGAATATAAAGGCCTCTAGTTATGAATTATGTGGAAAGGGATTGAAGAGGATATCATGTACAGAAGAAAGGAGGAGTGATGGTACTATATATTAAAGACACCTTCACTATTTTCAGTAGAATTGCTAATTATGAGACCCAAGAGATAAAGTCAGTGGCTATCATCTAGGTCTTACATGAGAGACCCTACCTCGTAGATCCTGTTATGACAGATAAAGATTCATTGCTCATCAGAAATCTGTGGTTGCTTTAAAATCACTTATAACCTGATGATGGGTTATTTTATTGGATGCAGGATAGGGCAATATATCCTTATTATAGGGCATATTCTCACCTTGTTTCATTCTAATACAGCCACGCAGAAACTCACAGACTCAGGGATCAGGATGCAAACAATGGGTGCAGAATGGAGGTTTGGGTCCTGAACACAGCGACGGTGAAGCTGGGAAACTCAGACACAAAAAGGGCAATGCTATCATTGTGTGTATAGAGAGGGGATCAGTGAGGAGCAGCAATGTTGTGTCTGTCTGCTTTTGAAGGCTGATGAAAATGTAATGAGAGGATAAAGAATACAGAAAAAATCCTGTCTGGTTGATGAACTACCCTACAGTGAGAGATTTAAATAGTTCCTTCTGGGTTTTGGTTTGTTTGTTGTTTGGTTTTTTTTCAAACACAGAAATGACAACAATAATAAGTCATCACTTTCATTAGTAAAAATATCCAGTACTAAGAAGGTTTGAGATCGACAGGAAAAGACACTATAAGAACTAGTGGCAGGGCATCAATATTCACCAAATACAGACAACTTGCGTTTGGGAACGATTGACCACAAGAACTGTTTATCTGGGGAGAAAATGTGAAGATAAATATGGAGGAAATGCAGGCTTATCCCAAAGCATATGGAAAGTCTTTCGTCAGTCTCAGCTCTGTCTGTTTTCTTGCATTTAATTACACCTGCAGTATTATGGTCATGGCAATGGAAATCAGTCATGAGCTCAGGCTCACAGAACTCACACGTGCTGTGCAAGCTTCTCTCACTTGTAGGAATAGGTGAAACCCTGTTACTTGACAATTTTCACTTTATGTGTTTATATCTTTAACTCATTAAAATGTAATTGTATTTCAAAAATGCTTTCTCATTGTGAAATCAAATGAGCACGATTGTAATGGTATATATTTTTTTCATTTGGAATATACACAGCAGCTATTAGCCTGCTAATGGGATCTTTGGGTTCAGAATCAGTGCCACATTAAGTTACACTCTGTGAACACCTACAAATGCATTTTTAATTCCTCAGAGGCGGCCCAGATCCTGCTCGGCACTGGCCATAGCTGTTGCGGTGCCGGCAGCTGGCCGTGGAGCCAAGTAGGCGGGCGGCTGCGAGCCTCTCCGTCCTGCAGAGCTGCGGCCAGAGGCATCTCGCGGCGCACAAGCCTATCTGCAGCACCAGCCCTTCCACTGCTAATTGATAACTGGCATTAAATAAAGTTAATTGGCGTGTGCCCCTCCTCGCTGTATTATTTTGGCATAATTACGCAATGGAAGCTGTTGCTTTCTCAAAACATATATGTGCATAGCAACAACCAAAAAAGGTTATATTTTCTTCCTCACAAGAAAATAACTCATTAATGCAAATTTGTTTGGCATCTGTGGTTTAGCTTGCCATAGGCAAAAGAAAGGAGTCAGGTTCAATCCAAGTTTAATTGCTAGAAATGCTATTCTGGGACCTCATGAAAACAAGGTGATTCATACATGCTATTAAGCTTTCCAAGTGATTGCAAGCCTAAATATGTGAAGTAGATACAAAAAGGATAAACAGAAAGTTTAAAAACAAATACAGCCTTAGTTATAAGAGAATAACCCCAAAGCCGTTCTGTTGATTTTGTAAGGTAAATGAGGTCAGGTTTTAGCCCCACGTTATTTACAGCAGAGACTCCCACCGTCTCCCAAATCCAGCCACGCTGCCCAGCTCACCGCAGCACCTGCACCGGGACCAGGGTCCTGATGGGCTGGTGCGTGGTGGGGCGGGAGCGGAGGGCACTGGTCTATGTGGACAGGAATGGGTTTGCTTTGCGGGGGAAATAGTGCATCTTCACCTTGAAAAGCTGGAAGGGAGAAAGGAAGAACAGATAGGAAAATGGAAGGGAAAAAAAAAGGAAAAGGTAGAAAAAGAATGTCAGAGATGGAAATACAGAAAGACAAAGAAAGCAAGGAAGACAAAGAATACAAAACAAAACTAATAGACAAAAAAGAAAGAGCAAGTCAGAAATGCTTCCAACAACACAGTTGGAACTGGACATAAACCAGAAAGAAACAAAAGCTATATAGTGATACCAATTTTTAAGCAAAACTCACCACTGACCTCAGATAACAAGAAACAGTTCAAGCCAAATAATGGAAAATCAATGGGGGTAAAAGAAGAACCCAGGAGAGAGTCTGCAGAAAGTGTTCCTTGAAATAAAAGAAGCAATAAAGAGCTGAAGTCACCTTTGCTTAGAAATGGGTGTGAAAAATTGAAAGAAATGATAGACGCTGCTTCTTGGCATGTATTGTGCAAAAAGGGAGCGTTTTTTTCCCCTGTATCAGTAGAAAGAGAGAAGTTTTTCCCTTCTTGGACAATGGAATTTCTAGAAAAGCTCTGTCAACTTATTTTTGTAACATGTATGTATTGGTTCAAGCTAACAATATAAAAAAGGTTAAAACCTGATAGAACAAATAAGCACAGTAAGGGATATAGCTCTAACTAGCTATAGAGGTTTGTTAGAAATACGGATACTAAAAATGAGAATTTTACTACCCAAATAATCCATACATTTCAAATTTTCCTTCATTTCAACTGATAATAAAATCTGGAGAGTTAAATTGTGACAAATCGCACAAAGATGTGATTTACCATTAAAAAACAGCTTCTTGCTCAAAAATATTTTGAGTTGTCATTTCTACTGCCTATTATATTCTACAATATTTTTAAATTGAACAAAAAGTAATCTGGAAACAACAAGATTGAGACACTTCTTTCCAAAATCTTGAAAGAGGATGTTTCACAAGCATCTGAACTCTTCTTGCCATCATGCTTTTGTGGTTTGTTTTTCAGAACCCAAAATTTGGCGCAATGGACTTTATTTCGCTAAGGCTTTCTATTTCATTTTATTTACATCTTATTTTTCAAAGGATGCATGTGGATGCTGAGGAAATGGCATAAGAGAATGGGGTTTTTTTGCAACAGAAGGCTCAGAAATGCCTTTTTGTAGTCCTTACAGTAAGAAAAGTTGATTATTCTCTCCATAAACACAACATTTGGTCATTGGGGATTTCTTCCACAACAAAAGTTCAGCCTTGGCTTCACGTCTCGAGTACTGTATCTTAAATTGCAAGAGACAGCAAAGACAAGAACTGTCTCAGTTGCTTCTTTTTTCCTGTTGTTACAGAGACTTTCTCCAAAAGCAGCGATACAACTGAAAACAGAGTCCAGGGAGGGGATGAAGAAGCGCCCCAAGGAGTTCTAGGTAAGACACCGTTCCTGGCCTCTTATACCCCATCCCAGAAGCGCGAGAAGCACCTCGCCCCCCTGCCTGTCCTTCCTTCTGCCCTGGCCAGGAGCCCCCATGCCCACCAGCACCAGCCCCGGGGCTGCAGCTTGTCCCAGCACGGGAGGTGGTGGCTCGGTGGGGCAGGAGTCTGTTCGTGCTGAAGGCAGCGCGTGTCAGGGACTGCAGGCAGGTTAGGAATTTGCTCTGTGTGAAAAAGTAGTAGGAACAGCAAAAGTAGTAAAGAGATGAAAAAGGACCAGTGAATGTAAAATGTGAAATATGCTGGTTTGACAACTGTATTTTGAGAATGTGAAGACATGTTGTGGAAAAATAGAAAACACTGTACAACAATTTCAGGGAGAAGGTTTTCCTGGTTGTTTCTTGGGTTTTTTTCAAAAGTCATTACATCATATGTACATTGTATGTACAAAGCAAGCAAGCTTGGCAATGTTCAGGAGATAATAAAGTACACCACAGAGTCTTCATACTGTATACGAACAGTATAAAATAGTGTAAAGCCAGAGAAAGTGAACACATTTGCACTGGTTGAGAACTTGAACATGTTTTGAAGTTAGAGTTCCTGTGCTGTTTACATATTGCTTGAATTTCCCTATAGTTACAGTAGTTACTTATAAATGTGCAAAAAGAAAACTAAAGTAATATCTTTAAATTATGATCAAGGGCATATGGTATTTTTTTAAGAGTGTCATTACAGAAAACCATGGATTGGGACATCGTACTGCTCCAAGTCCACATTTTGGTCAAAGACGTGAACCAAAGCTGTAAGAAAGAGTCTGCAGAGATGAGCGGTGCATGGACTGGAAAGTGTGTCCACCAGTCGCTGCTGCTGGTACTCCGCAGATGTCTGCTGGTCGGGGGACACTACCCGGCAGAAGGCTGTGATCAGCTTTCATCACGAAAAGCGTACAAACGGCCTCACGAAGGGTCCTGACAACAGATGACCGGAGACACAAACACCTGGAGCCATTCAAAGTCGCAAGCTACAGAGCTGCTGTGGAGCAAGCAAGCAAGCAAAAATAACATAAAACCCCTCCCACAACTGGAGTAAACAGCTTTGTTATAAAATGGGAATACAAATAAATTTGGCTTCTAAAGGAGCCCGTTTGCTCAGACTGATAGGAGGGCTGATTTGAAAGCAGCTCTTGGTTTCAGGAGCGGCGTTCAGGTTTCTGCAGGACTCTGCCTACACTTGCAGGCAGCACGGTGTAGCAGAGGGGCTGCCCCTTGCAAAGCACTTGTCTGGAGGACCAGGCTTTCACCTCCGTGGGGATCTCCTTCAGGTGGCCCCACGGGCTGAGGGTGCGTTCATGAGTGGAGCGCGCTTCCTGGCTTGGGGTTAATTTTTATTACATTTGCTTCCAAGAAGTTAGAACTATATAAGAAAACAGTATAATTGACTTCTCCAGTTTAAAGTACTGTTTCATTGTGAAGCGTAAATCTCTTATACTACAAATTAAAACTGAGATTGATAATGTTTGAATGTTGATTAGTCATAATAAAATCTTCCGAATCCTCAGAGTTACATTTCCCTGAGATGTTAATTTTAAAAACTTCTGAAAGTATTTTAAACAGATTGAGACTGAAATCTTTTTCAGATGTCACAACTTTTGTACTGTACAGAGAAGAAAGATCCATTGAGATAGCTATAATCATATCAGTGCACAGGCAATGTCTGTGGACTGCAAAGTGTGAGAGGTAAAACCATCACTATAGCTTGCTCTGATGTTGCTATTGCGATAACGCACTGACCGTGCTTGCAATCTCATGTGACAGTTGAATGTGAGTTTGGGTTGCACGCATACCAACTCCACACCTTAGTGCATCCTGTTCCTTGTAGTTCACAGTGCTGCATTTGTAGTCTCTTCCTTTAAATTACAAAAAAATTACTCCGGTCCTTTATATAGTGACCTTGAAGCTACATCAAAGTCATGTTAATCTATATCATGGATCACTAATTTAAATCTTTGTAAATTTTCTGGAACACCATTATCAAAGAGTTAATTTACACTATGACCTGCCTTCTAGATGTTGAATCATAGTTAACATTTTGTGCTGGTTTTGACTGGGATAGAGTTAATTTTCTTCATAGTAGTTAGTATGGGGCTGTGTTTTGGATTTGTGCCAACAACAATGTTGATAACCCAGGGATGTTTTCGTTCCTGCTGAGCAGTGCTTGCACACAGTCAAGGCCTTTTCTGCTCCTCACCGCACCCCACCAGCGAGTGGGCTGGGGGGGCACAAGAAGCTGGGAGGGGACACGGCTGGGACAGCTGACCCCAGCTGACCAAAGGGCTATTCCATACCATATGGCGTCATGCTCAGTATATAAAGCTGGGGAAGAAGAAGGAAATGGGGGACATTCGGAGCGATGGCGTTTGTCTTCCCAAGTCACCGTTACACGTGCTGGAGCCCTGCTGTCCTGGAGATGGCTGAACACCTGCCTGACCATGGGAAGCAGTGAAGGAATGCCTTGTTTTGCTTTGCTTGTGTGTGTGGCTTTTACTTTACCTATTAAACTGTCTTTATCTCAACCCACGAGTTTTCTCACTTTTACCCTTCTGATTCTCTCCCCCATCCCACTGTGGGGGAGTAAGCGAGCGGCTGCGTGGTGCTTGGTTGTCGGCTGGGGTTAAACCACGACATACTTTGATAAAATGGACTTTCTCTTCACCCCACCTCCTGAAGGGATAAGGAAAATCAAACAAATCAAAAGCAAAAACCAGGTTTTGTGGATGAAAGGGAAGGAACATCTCCTGGGTGCAGGGTGCCTTTCTGCAGGCAGAGGCAAGAGGATGGTGCTCTCCATGCTCCCAGCTTGCCAGGCACACCAGCTCCAAGCTGCCTCTGTCTTCACTCTCAGCATCTGCTCTGGGAGTCCCGTCCCAGCCCCCAGCCCTTGTTACAGGTGTTTAATTTAGCTGGCACTTGGGTTCTGATGTGTGCATGGAAATGTAAAAATGACCGATTTTTGTTGTCGCAAAGCAAAATCAATTCCGAATGGTAGTCTCAACAGGTTTGGCATTCATGATTGATGCTGTGATTGATTCTCGAACTCTGAGATGACTTTGTGAAGGCAGCAATGAAATCCATTCTGCTGACGTTGAATGGTTCTGGAGTGATAAAGTCCAGTACTGCATCGCTTGTCAGGCGTCTGTCTGTCGTTATAGCCCCTCTCTGTAGGGCCATTAGTATAACTGGTCATACTTGATATAACCACAGAGCAGTCTGTTTCCTAATTCAAAAGATATCCTCCCAGATATGTTATATGTCAGTATCATGGAAGTGTTCCTTGTTGTCATACTTAACGGGTGGATATAATGGCAAAAGATGCTCACCTAGAACTTCATGAGGCGTTAGAAACAGGATGAGGCAGATGGTCAAAAAGTGATCGTAATGCCTCAATAAAATCTGAAAGGGATTGTCAAAAAAACTTTATGTCTTCCTTTTGATACAAATACTTCAAATTAAACTTTTATTTACAGGTCTGATGGGAAATTCTGTTTCTTGTCTTATCTTTTTTTTATGTCTTGAGTCCCTAATGTAAGCATAAGATGGGTAGCAAAGACAGGAGAAAATGAATACAGAGAGGAGAAAATAAAAATGTGGAAGAATACAGACATGTCTCTGAGAAAACTTTGCAGTAAATCATGCACATTATGATGTGCATATTCAGTGTTTCAATATGTCTCATCTGTAAAAAAAAAAGTGCAAATGGTATCTCAGCATTATGTAAAGAATGAACTTCAGAGGCAGTGATGCTGGGCACCCTTGCTGAGCACTGAGGATGGAGGGAGAGCAAAGTCTGAGAGAGGTTGTCTCATCATCTGCATCGGCACGATAGGAGCAGACAGCAATGTGATACTGGGAGAAGTATGATAAAAAAGTAGGTTTTAAGACATAAAATGAGCATTTTACATGTAGCAGGACAGTTACACATCAGGATGCTATATTTTTGGATTCCTGAAGAGGAGGTTAAGTTAATATTTGCGAATGAAAAGTCCTAAGTTCTTGATTAAATACACAGAAATAGTGGGTTTATTGATACTTTGTTTTGACAGAATCTTTAATGTTAAAGGCTTTTTTTCAAGAAGGAACACAATGTAATTCACAGCTTTTTGTTTACATTTTAGGATGCCAACCTTGGCTGATGTTCAGCACCTTTTCCTCTCCCTTCCCTTCCCTTCCCTTCCCTTCCCTTCCCTTCCCTTCCCTTCCCTTCCCTTCCCTTCCCTTCCCTTCCCTTCCCTTCCCTTCCCTTCCCTTCCCTTCCCTTCCCTTCCCTTCCCTTCCCTTCCCTTCCCTTCCCTTCCCTTCCCTTCCCTTCCCACAGATATTGCAACTACGGATTTAACTCTTTTTTTTTTACTTTTTTTTTTTTTTAAATTAGTCACGTCAGACTTTTGGGAAACTCTGTAAACAGGGGAGTTAAGAAGGAATTACCTTTTCTGTAGACACAACCTGCACACCGGGAGTGCAGGTCCGGCCCAGGGGCCCCGGGGCTGCAGCAGAAGACATTAAACTGGCTTTGGAAGATTAACCCTGCGCTTGTTGTGCTCCCTTGAAAATCAGGCTGACGGAAAGTGTCAAGGTTTAGCTCCAGAAACACAATTAGCAGTGAAAACAGGACTTTCAACAAATGGCATTATGATGGATTAAGGAGGGATTACTGCCTTGTATCTAACAGCTCTCAAGAAAATAACTTTACAAAAAATAAAAAAGCTAAGAAATTAACTTGTTTTCCACTGGAAGTAGATTTGTTTGCCTTCACTGCCATCTGCCAACTCTTGCCTATTTTATAAACAAGAATACTAAAACAATAACACAAATCACTAAGGAAAAACTTGACTGTGAAACTCATTACTCAGGCCTGGTCATGAAATGGGCTGATGGTCAAAGAGCTGCCAGCACCTATTACTTTTCATTGGGCTTGATAAGCCTCCGCTTTGCAATTTGATTCAGTTCTCTCCTCGGCTCTCCGCAGGGCAGAGCGGTGACCACAGGGTCACTGATGTGAGTACCGAACCAGAAGTCATCCCGGGCCGAAGGAGCCGGACACCGCAGCTATGGGCAGTGCAAAGCAGTCCCCCTGCTCCCCACTGGCTTGCGTTGCCCGCTTGCCCAGCTCTGCAGAAGAGCAGCTCCTCCTGCTGATGTCTGGTCTGTGCTCAGGCCATCCCACCCCATCAAAAGCCGAGGCTGGGGAAAGGGAGTTGTGCACTGGATGACTCTGGCTGGGTCTACTCTCTTCCCACCAGCCCTGTCTCCGTCCTTCGGCCCCTTCAAAATTATTTGAAATCATCGTCTCGGTGATCCTGGGGAATACTCCTTGGTCTCTGCATTACTTATCAGCTGATCCTGTAGGCTGTGGGAGAAGGCTGCCTGGTAGCGCCGCGGGCTGAGACAGCAGCCCCTGCTCGTGCTCTGGCCCTGCGCCCCTCCTTCTCACCATCCGAAAGCCTTTACAAACATCTTCCATATTTGCTTTGCAGTAACTTGTGATGTGGACTATGTGCGCATATGGCTTGAATACAGCTGTAGAAAGACAATGCAGTGAGTTTCAGTTTTTCCCATCTCTTCTCCTTTTCTGGTGACTGTTATTCAATTAAAGTCATCCTAAAACTTTCCGCTCAAGTGCACTATGTGCTCTAGCATCCCAGGGAGGAAGCATCGCATTAGTAAAATCATATTTAAGATTCAGGATCCCTCTTCAAAAGAATCCGTAAAGTTTTTAACAAGGGTAACCGAACTTTTTCTTTTCTCAGTGGGCCACAAAAAAAATACTGCTCAAGGTTATTAATTTTCTCACAATATGACTCTCAAATGCTGGATGAAAAAGAATTTATATTCCAGGCAGTGCATTCATTTTAATTATGTTTACCTTCCCAGTCTTTCTAAATCAGACTTGATTGCATTTAATAAGGGCTTTAAATGTGTCTTAATAATGTTTGGAATTAATACTGGTTTGTGAGTGTCTGAGGATGGTAGGTCCCCAGGAGACCCTCTGAAATCTTGTTGTGATAAATAATCTAAAGCAACCACCTGTGATAAGAAATATTTTGCATTTTTTTCATCAATTTTCTATGCTGATAGTTTGGTTTTTTTACTGTGTCCACATAGCAGAATAGCTCTGGCAGTGGCAGGCAGGAACAGCAGTCAGTATATTAAACTGTCTAATAATTTTTTATTTCCTTCTGACTACCGTTCGTGTGTGTCTTTCTTAATAACACTTTCTGTCCGTGAAAGCGTGTGGCAGTGTGTGAGGTACGTGGCAAGTACACATCCTATAGACCGTGACTCCAGAAAACACCGCTGTTATTTGCTTTCCTAGCTGCTCAGTTAGGACCCAATCCTGCGCCCGCTGAAGATGCGTAGGGTGGGTTTCTGGGAGCATCACCGCTGGCGAGGCACCGGCGGGAAGCTGAGGCACCCTGGAACCCAGGGCACGGGACGGTGTCAGTACGGGCAATGCTACGTCCTTGCTCCCGTATGCAAACTGCTTGTGGTTAATCAGGAGTCCACAGGGATATCCAGGCTAAAGTAAGATAATTCTGTCCAAAAAGCATATAGTGGAAATGAACTATAACCAGTGCGGACCGCAGGGCAGGAAGGGAGCCTGGGGATGCAAGGCCACCTTCCCCAGATTCGTGATGCCATGTCAGGCTGCAGCTGCCCAGGTAGTCACCAAGTTTAAGTACGGGTGTGACAGCACTGAGACTGATGAGGAAAAGTAATTGGTGGCAGGTTGTTTATTTGGGAGGAGTTTGGGAGAAGAAGAGGAGGTGCAGAGCTGGCAAAAAGGTGAGTTCAAGAAAGGAGAAAATAGGCAATAGGCATGAAATTGTGTGGAGAACAAAGAACGGGGGATTTTATGTCGGTAGGAGTGGGGATGACTACAGGCAGTGAGCTGACCTGTGGGACGTGGGAGGGGACCCCTGGGACGACCCGCTGGACTCTCCAGCAGGTCTGTGTCCGAAAGCCTTGCTGTGCAAGCTGGAGGAAGAAGGGATGGGTTTGTCAGGAGGAGTAAACTTGTACCTTACTACTAAGCCCAGGAGCAAGGAAGGGAAAGGGAAGTAGAATTGGAAGTGAATGGCACTTCTGAGTGTGACCCGCAAGATTTCTCCACTGCTATACAGCCATGTATCAACAGTAACACCAATAACAGTAACAGAACTGGAACTCATCATTGCTTGCAGTGATATAATTATGCAGTAACATTACTAGTAAGTTTGTTGTGTTTATTGACCAATTACGGTATTACTAGTTTTTTTAAAGGTATTTTGCTTAATCTATGAACAGTATAACCATCTCGCTCAGTTACCTTTCTAGACTCCAGTCTGAAGGGATAGAGTCAGACTTAGGGAGTAACAGCTTCAGCTTGCCTTGTGTTGATCACTCTTAGACTCCCTTTGTAGCCAACGAGGAAAGAGAGAGATACACAATTCGCCTACAGCTAGAAGTGCCCAAGTTAGGTCAGATGAAGGGAGCTCCAAAAGTGCCCATTTCCGCTTTGGCTGGAGCGGGATGACTGCATCGGTGGCTCAGGTGCAGACATTTGAAGTTACGTGACCCGCTGAAGGTGGATGGGCTGACAGAGCCCCTTTAGCTGCAAAGCCTGCATGGCGAGTTGTTCAGCCAGTGCACAGCTCTTCTCCAGGGGCAGCTGGAAAAAAGAAAGAAGTCCAAGAAATGTGACAGAAAAAAAATTTCTTATAATTTTATAATAATAAAAAAACCCACACAGAGTTATGCTCAAACCACACAGAGTTATCTGGGTTATGCTGCTTTGGATCTTTCTCAGATAAGCTACTGTGTAAGAACTTGCCTTCCAAAGGTTGAGCTCTCCAGTGATCCATAACCGCTTCGGAGGCTTATACAAGTAGCACTACCACTTTTTGCAAGGAAGTTTGCATATAAGAAGTGCATTGCCATATCTTCATGCTGCCTAAATTAGTTACAGATACACCTTTATGTAGTAGCAACTAAAACTTTAAAACCATTAAGGTACAAATGGGGGAGCAAATGTTGTTTCTGACTGTACTTGAAGTATAATTTTCTGTGCAATAAATAGAAACCTTTTTTGTTAGGATCTGTGCACTAAATGTTAATCCTTTTGTATTATAATAATACATGGGGGTATAGATGAGCCATGTGTCCTGGTTTCAGCTGAGATGGAGTTGGTTTTCTTTATAGTGGCTGGTATGGGGCTGTGTTTTGGATTTGTGCTGGAAACAGTGTTGACAATACAGAGATGTTTTAGTTGTTGCTGGACTGGTCAAGGACTTTTCAGCTTCCTGTGCAGAAGAAGCTGGGAGGGGGCACAGCCAGGAGAGCTGATCCAAACTGGCCAAAGGGCTATTCCATACCATATGGCATCATGCTCAGTATATAAAGCTGGGGAAGGAGAAGGAAGGGGGGCACATTGGGAGTGATGGCGTTTGTCTTCCCAAGTCACCGTTACGCGTGATGGAGCCCTGCTGTCCTGGAGATGGCTGAACACCTGCCTGCCCATGGGAAGGAGTGAAGGAATTCCTTGCTTTGCTTTGCTTGCGTGCGCGGCTTTTGCTTTCCCTATTAAACTGTCTTTATCTCAACCCACGAGTTTTCTCACTTTTGCTCTTCCGATTCTCTCCCCCATCCCACCGGGGGGGGAGTGAGCGAGCGGCTGCGTGGTGCTTAGTTGCCGGCTGGGGCTAAACCACGACAACCTGTTACATGGAATTAGGGTTAAACTTCAGAGGAACAAACTACAGTCATAAAAGAACAGAAAGTTTTCAAGAAGAAATGGGGACCTTGAGAACAGCAAATAAAGTGGCCATGTTTTGCTGAGTATGGAGGAAGAAGAGCAGCACCTGGGACTCCAGCCACCCGATCACACACAGTTCTGCTTCATGTGAAGGCTCCCCATGAGGAACCATCCAAGTCATGCAGGATTTTTGATGGAGTTCCAGAAACTTAGTGCTTTTGCACACACAAATGTCCTATATTTGCCTGGGTTTTTTTCTGGGTTTTATATATATTTATCTCTGCTTCACTTCTGTTCTAAAGAAAGGGTGACATTACAAACATGCCCAGCACCTAATAGCCTCTGTTCTGACATCCTTGGACCACTTGCAAATAAAAATCTACCTACCTGGTAGGCATCCAGTGATGATGCCATCCAGGGGTGATGCCTTCAGCAAGTCTGACCCTGAGTATGAGATCTGACAACTCCCTTTTGAAGCTCAGCTGTCAGCTCTTACACACTTCTGTGCTTTGGCTGCAAAGCCCAGGGGATGTCCTGAACGCGGGGAGAAAATGAGGAGGAACACAACCTGTGGTTTGGATGTTCAGATACTATGAAGACGTACAGTCTTGTGCAACAAGGTTTGAGATGTGCTGTGAGTCGCTTTCTCAGCCCAGCCGGCTCTAGGCAGGCAGCTACGCCTGCCTGCCGCAGCTCTGTGAAACACAGGGTCTCCATCACCTGCTAGCCCCGGCGTGCTGGGGAGCGAAGGCAATCCAGCGTGCTGGTGTGTCCTCGCTCAGGGCTCGGCAGCCTGGACCTTGCTGGGGGTGCAGGACATGCCACGGCCCCTCTCCTACCCGCCACCTCGCTCCCAGGAGAGCACAAAGTGATCTCAGCTGTGCTGAAAAGGGAATTATCCTCCTTTGATGTCACAGGGGACTTTGGGAATAAATCGCTGTTATTGATGACTGTTAGTCATCTACTTCTGTGACCCTTTAAGAAATAAAGGAAAAGGAGATTTATGTCTTTGATGTTAGCTGCGCAGGGAAACCACTTCAAAGAAAGGTGAAATGATGCCAGTAAACTCAACATGTTCTCAGGTCCTGGAGAGCTGTCACACCACCCCTTCAGCCACAAATTACCTTTATTGCTTTGCTTTTAATTTTCTCTCTCACACAGATATCACCGAGCTCTTTAATAACCTTCTTTTGGTCTACTACATAGAAAAGCTTGTGCCAAGTTATTTCTGGCTATTTTATGATAAATATGAATCCTGTAATCCTCCTCCAAGAGGACTTTTGCCCTGTCCCTGCAGCTCTCAGCCCTGGGACCTATGAGTGCTGGAAACTGCAGAAACTTTCACCCCAAACCAGTGGATGAATCAGCATTTTTGGCTGCAAGAATCCAGCCTGATTTACAGGAACTTCGATTTGGCAAAGCCAAACAGATTAGGAATTCTTGTTACACAGGCTGGAGATGTAGGATTAAAAGGAAATTTAGGGACTTCAAAGGAAATTTTTATCGTCTTCAGCTGTGTATGGATAACTACGTAGCCAATATATCCAGAAAACATCCTTTAGTCTCATCCTTGTTTCTTTCTGTCCCAAAGTTTTCAAGTCACCAAAAGTAATTAAAAAATCCTCTTTTCATTATATTGTAAACTTCCCAAATTCACAAGAATATTATTAAAATAGATAGGTATGGCTGAATAGACAAAACTGATTTGCAAAATGAGTACATTAGTGATTTTATCAAACTGAAGTTGTCTGTTAAATTTGAATGGGAATTTAGAACCACAGAACCACTGAATAATTTCGGCTGGAAGGGATGTCTGGGTGTTCAGCCCTCCTCACAGCAGGGCCAGTTGAGATCAGGTTGCTTAGGGCCATGTCTGGTATTATTATAGATTATTACTTATCCCCCAAAAAGGGAAAGGAACAATGTGCCGATGTTACCTATTACTTATTCTGTCTCTAAAAGAAACAAACAAGCCCCCAGCCCTTCAGTTAGCCACTTGCTGAGCTGCAGTGATACCACTGCCCATCCCGTTACACAACTACCTGGTACTCTTACCAGCCACACATTAATAACTTGCAGTGGCCTATAAATAACCAAAAGGCTGTAAATATCTAAAATGTAATTCCCCCTGCCCCAAAAAAGGCCACAGGCTTCAGCGATGGGAGGGCAGTGGTGTTTCAGTCGACACTGTTAGGAATCTCTCTCCAGCCCCAGTTGTTTTCCAGCCGGTGGCTGCGAGTGCTTTGCTGCTGGGTCCAGGGTGTTTGCAGGTCCCAGGCTTGCTCAGCTGGGTGGGTGCTCCATGGGCCATGGATGCTGCTCAGCTCCTGCCCATGGATGCTGCTCAGCTCCTGCCCGTGGATGCTGCTCAGCTCCTGCCCAGGGTGAGCGGGGGCTGCTGGGGATGTCCCAGGTGTCACAAAGTAATTCCTAGATACACAACACAGTGTTTACAAGAAAGTTGGTATTTGCTTATAATTTCTGCAGGCAAGCAGAGCACACGTGTTGCATTTTTACAGCATTTGATCAGGCAGGGTTGACCTCAGCTTCGCGAGAGCCTTCCTCTCTAGCATCGCCCGCCTGCCCCTGCCCAGCACCCGGTCACCCAGCCGTTTTGGTCCTGTCTGCCGCTGCCCGCTGCCGGCAGGTCTGCGGTGAGGTGGCAGCAGGGGGATACCCCACTTCCTGACACCTCTCACGTGGGGTGGCCGTGGGCACGGGATTTGGGGATGCTGCTGACTCCGGAGACAGGCAACAGCGGGTGAGCTGTGCTCCTGGTCTTCTGCAGGACTCTGCCAAATGCTCCTCTAGCATCTCCCGAGCATGAGAATATCCGTGAAAAATGCAACACCCTGAAGGCGGAGCACAGGGCTGCCCAAGCCTGGCAAGGCCGACGCGTGGCTGTTGCGCTGTCGGTGGTCTGCAACTCCTGCCTCTGACAGGTAATAAAACCCAATTTGGGGGATACGGTTATGGCCAGACAATTGGTATTTACTGCTGCAGAGGTAAAGTTTCGCTTTTTCATCTTTGAGGCAATCATTGCTGCTAAGACTGTTATCTAATCAATCCCAGAGCCCCAAAACAGAGAAATTTATTTATGACACTAATTATTTCCGAGACTTATTTTTCAAGATGTTGTTATACAAAACGTGCCATCTGCTCTTATTATCAAGGTCAGATAAAATACGGCAATTAGAGCTTTTTAAATACGTGGGACTGGTTTCTCCGCCGCATTACTCTGTCACCAGCCTCCTCTCGGCACCTCACTGCCGCGGCAGGGCTGGGGCTGAGATCCTGCAGTGCTGTGGCAGCTCCTCTGTTTGCCCCGCGCCCGGGCAGCATCGCCGGGGTGTGCTCGCGGCCGGGGCCACCGCAGAGCGATGTCCTTGTCGGGAGAGGCTGAACCACAGCTGCAGGACCTGAGCAGGTCTTGGTTTAGAGGAGAAATTAGACGTGGAGAGAAACCTGATGTAAAAGAGAGGAGAGGGGGAGTTTTTGGAGCTCCTTTAGCCGACTGTGTTGATACAACAACTGGCTCTTCTCCAAAAGCTGGGAATGTGCCACGGCAGGCTCTAGCTACCTGCAAAGAGGGGACGGGCAGGGCTGGACATGGATTTGCTCCGAAGGACCCACCACGTGAATGGCTCGGTTCCGCCGTGCATCGTCCCAGCGCAGCCCGGCCGGGAGGAGGGCGGCTGCCCCTGCCCGAGGAGCATCTGCCTCCGCGCCCACTGGAGACTCTCAGACGGGTTTTCTTTCTTTAATTAGATGATTGTCTCCCAGAAATCTTTTAAAAGGAAAAATAAAAAAATCCTGTTATTGCTCAAAGTACAAATGTGCAATGTTAGCTTGTGCTTTCATTACGCTGCTGGCCCATTGCAGTCTACGGACAGGAGAATCCATCATTCTGTGTTCACAGACAAATTAATTTGCAATTTATTAAAATGTGCAGCGAGATAATCTTAGCAGTAACATTTAGCAATAGAAAATAGATGTCAAAATCTAAGCTTGGGTCTGCAGAATAAAGCTTTTGGAAATTCAGTGTTTGTTCTACAGAAATTCCCCACATTTAAAATATTTGTTTCTTTCTGAATCAGAACTAAAACATATATTTCTATAATTTCCATTAAATTCATACATCTATGAATTTTTATATATGTGTGTATACAGAAATGAGACATAATCATATTTTATGGATTAAAAGAATCATACTAATAAACCTTATTTTTGTTATTTTTAGATTTTAGCTGTTGTGATTCTACATAGTATTTATAAATACGTTTAAAAATTAGATGTTGCATCATTTCTTTCTTATGAAAATAGTTTGTTTCATATATTTTTCCCTGAACAGCTTTGCCTATATTGACATATTCTCAGCAGATGCTTTTTGATGAAACAGCATTTTCTGAAAGGTTAAATTGGATACTACTGGAAAATTTTCTGCCAGCATTTCTGATGAGTCAGAGTAGTGATGTGAAATATTTTCATACAGGCTAGAAAGAACTTTGCAACAGTTTTTCGCCTTTTGGAAGGCAGATTTCTGAGTTTTTTCATCTTTTTTTCCTTTCCAGTGTTTATTTTGGATGTGCCATGGAGCTGCTGAATTTGAAATGGTTTGTAGCAGGCTCGGGGGCAGCACTCCTGCAAACAATTTCCTTGGATGATAACCTGGAAGTTTAAATAGAACTTTTTCTGCCATTGTAGGTATAGTCCTTGTGTCTCTCATTTCTATGTGCATTTTAGGAGATGAGCTTCTTAGTGGGAAATTTAACAGAAATAATGCATTTCAAATTACTAATGGAGGTATTCGAAAAAATAGAATGCTAAGCTTAAAAAGGTAAGCATCTCCATAAACAGCATAGTTTTATGCTTAAGGGATTACAGTTTTCTATGTTGGACTTTGGGGGTTTTTTTGAGAGTTCCTGCTCCAAACGGTGACTCTCTTTGTGTTTGTGCCACATGTTTCCTACTGCAGCTGCTGGCAACTGGATTGAGCCCTACCTTGATTTTTAGGCAAGTCTTCTTCATCCAAGGAGAGCGTATAGATGCAAGCGTACTCTTGCTATGTCTGTGTCTAGTGAAAACTGTCCCTGTTTTGAAGAGTGCTCATTGGCAGCCTTTGTTTTTCAGCTTGTTCATGGTAATACGGTCATTAGGAAATAAAGAGATGTGCTTCAGTCCCTGGGTGGGCTGTAGACCTGGCCTGGTAGCTCACCTGGCCAGGAAGTGGTGGAGCCCGTCCCTGTTCCTGTCCCTGCCACTGCCCTGTCCCAGCTCAGGTGCCACGGGGCTGCACCCTGGTTGGGGGTCACAGCTGCGCTGGGGACACCCCGCTGCTGGCCCGGCTGCCCATGTGGACACCCCTGTGCTCCCGGCTCCCCAATAAAATAACCCACTATCGCAGTCCCGCAGTGGTTGTGCAGGGTGAGGTTGTGCACAGTGGTGGTAGCTGGGGACAGAATAACAACCCTTGACCTCGTCCTTGGGCTGGGTGCTGGTGTAGCATTGCAACATTCCAAAATGCATGGCCGACAAATGTGGAGTTGAAGACTATTTAAGTATAATCTGTCGTGGAGATAAGCTCAGCAAGATCCAAAGTGTCGTCATCTTCCACTGATTGTTGTGTTTGATAAAACAGGCTGGAAGTGCTGCAGTGACCCTGTCACCACATCGACGTGTCCCACCTCCAATGCTGTGACTATGTGACAGAGAAGCTTTCCTTAGGGGACGTCACCGCTTTGCCCCTTGGCCTGCAGAGTGCAGCCGTGGACAGCAGCGCCTGGGGAAATGGGTGCGTTTCTGGAGAAAACCAGCACGGACGTGTCGCTTACAGGAGAGCTTCCTTCAGGAGCTGCCCGAGCTTCAGCTGCAGTGACCATGGGGAGGTGGAGAAGCACAGCTTTGCCGTGCCCCACAATTTCTTACTCCAGAGCAGCCAGTAATGTTTGCTTCTTTAAACATTTCCTACACTTGCCTGTTGGGTTCCTTTACGATACTCTATGCTATGGACAACTAACTGCAGCACAGACGGCTTCGGGAGCTGCATGACGGCAGGCAAACCCAGTGTCCACCTCTGCTGCTGAAAGCCAGCAGAGCTTCGTCTACTCCCAACCCCATATTAGTATGTATTTGTGGAGCTATTTTAAAGTAGATGAAAAAAATTATCACTTTCATGACTTTCAATAGCTAAAAAATCATTGTCTAGTGATTTCTTCAAATAGCTTTGAGTGTACTGTTTGAAAGACTTTTTTTTTCTGTTTTGTGTTTTTTTTTTTTTTCCCTGAGCTGTTAGAACATTTTGAAGTAGAGCATTTTTTGTTTTTATTTGAAATTACTGGTCCTTGCAGAAAGCCCATCTCTGAAATGGGAGACTTGGAAGAAACTAACAATTTTTGTTTCACAAATATATGCATGGAAAGAAAGTCCACTTCCAGAAAAGGTGAAATACCACTTGAAGGAGCAACAGAGATTTTAGGATGTAAAAGCTGGTGGAAATTCAACCTGCCACACAAGAACTATGATTTTGCCACAAGATAATACTTGATATTTCAGCAATAAATTTCACCCTTCTCAGCACAGCTCTCTGAAGAAAAGTGCCCCATTTCCACCTGAAGAAAAACTCACATGATACAGAGGAAAAAATTATTCAGCGCTGCTTCCCCCAGCCCGACAGAAGCCTTCCTGCAACTTTTCCAAGAAGGGAGTGAAAATGTGCTGACATGGAATAATTTGAGACCGGCTCTGTGTCCCCTGGGGCTGGGGGGGTCTCTGGGCGTGGGAGAGGCAGTGGGGGCTGAGCAAGGGAGGGGTCGTAGGTGAGGGAGCCCTGGTTTGCTCTCGTAGAGGGGGCTCCACGACCACACCGCTGTGGATATGGTATTTTCTACACCTGTTTGAACCAATTTGTTTTCTCCTTATCACTCTTCTGATCATCTATACCCAGATAAAATCCTCACGTTACCATGTGACGTGATAAACAGGCCATAACGAGAGAGAGGATGCTCAGAGCGTGAAGGTGGAAGTTTAGGGGAAACAGCAGGAGAAGTGGAGACGACGACAGTCCCCAGCTGGGGATGGCCACATGGCAGGCACTGTTTGAAGTGCACAATCCAACAACCTCGCCAGCTGCCCTGGCTCCTCCAGGGTCTCGGTGGAGCTACAGCCATGCTAGCAAGCCCCAGAGATGTCTGGGATGGGACGACAAGAGGTGTCCAGCTGAGAGCCTTGAGATGGAGGACTGTGTGGTTCCCCTGGAGAAGACAGCAAGGCAGCGCAGCAGCGCAGGGGCTGTGCTCCCCCGTGCAGGCACGGTGCTGGGCGAGGGACTCTCTCCTCCTGCCCACGAGAGGTCACAGGGAGCTGCAGCAAAGAATATTCACGGGCTGCAACTACCAGGCAGGCGGGCACGCGGTGCTTCGCTGTGCCATACGGGGCAGTTTGTCTTTCCTCTGCTGGAGGGGCTGAAGGATGGGTGGCTTCGATGGCTCCATTGCTAAAGCTGTGCACAGCTTTGCTTCACAGCTGAGCAGGACTTGCTCCTCGAAAAGAAATGTTCTTTTTTTCTTTTTTTGATTGTTTTTTTCTGACAGTTTTATCTTCTAATGGAGCAGCTTCTCTGTTTTGGATTGAATTTATTTCTCTGGATTAACCTTCCTTATTGTGATGATAAAGCAGTAGGTGTATATGAGAGTCAAACCAACTCATAAAAACAAGATTTCCTGTAGAAACCAGATACTTCACCATAAATGCTTCTCCCCTGAAGATCGGCTGAAGGAGCAGACAGCACACACCAGGCATGTACGCTGCCTTGTGCTGTGCGGCGGTGAGCAGGTGCTGAGATTCCATAACGGTGATGTGAAAAACCATATGGAGACAGGAACAGCACCGAATGCTGTACAGGGAGCGATCTTGCTCTCTCCAACGGCTTCCATAAAAATAAATAAATTCATTGGCATTGAACTGGTGCACAACATCGGTATTATCTGTGCTACTTTTTAAGAGAAACAATATTTCTGACACAAAGTGAAGTACTTACCTGCACAAACTCAGGAAAGTATAGATAGATAAAAGTTAGGAACACATACCATTAGAAAAGTAGTTCTGCAAGAAACTTCCCACTTATTCCCAGGAAAAAAAAACTTGGAAGACCATTAAAATAAAACCAATGAAAAGTAAAAGAATAAAACTGTATATAAAGAATTTTTATTTGGCTATAATAAAAAAGGTCTGTGACAATTTGAAATTAAAAAAAGAAAATGAGATGCATTAATATTTTTCATATATAGATTTTTAAGGACATCATTCTTTGTGGATGGCGATATTTTCAAGAAGAAAAATAATGCTGCATATAGTTAATTTCCAGTTATAAAGTGATACCCAGCAGATACAGAATGTAATAGTATTGCAATTATTCAGTTTTCTAACTATGCCCAGCTCTGAAAACTATCACTCTATCTATTTACTGAAATGTAAAATTAAATGCTGCAAATAATGGGAACTGCAGTCACTGGTGTTTCTACCCAACAGAACTTTCATCATTCCTTACTCTTTTCATTAATCCAAATTCATGGTCTTCAGTTTTATTTCCCTCTGCTAATGCAGAGTATTTATCTTTGCGGGGCTCCAATCAGGCCAGGTAACGCTGTTGCCCCAGGAAATGTGATCTTATCTGTCCCTGTTACTTAAAAAAGATAATTCAGCAAACATCCACTGTAAATATGTATCAGACTTTCTTTGGCATGCAAGCAAGAGGAAAGAGATTTTAATAATATTTTGCATTTTGTTAGCATGTTAATACAAAGTGAATGAAAGGCTACTTTCAAAGCAGTGAGAGGGGGAAAGATAAATTTAACGGCACCAAGATTTCTCAGACCCTTGGGAAGAAGACAACCCGGCTGCGATTCATGCACAGGGCATTGCTGCTCCTCGCAGACCTTCCCCGGCACCGCTGCCGGCTCCTGCCCTGTCCACGCTCCTCCGTCACCCCTGATGCCCAAACCTTGCTAAATCCAGGGCGCATCCCGCCGGGGCCGTGCGTGTGGCGGCTGCCGGGGTGCGCAGGCAGAGGTGTGGGGCAGCCCGTGGGATGCTGACTCGGAGGGGCCGCCTGTGTCGTCCGCCCCGCTGCCCCCTCCCCTCTGCCCCCGCGGTCAGGGACAAAGGCACGTCAAACACACTTGAAAAAGAGTGTGTGCCATCCAGCTGGGGAAAGCAAGCTGTACCTCACAAGTTATTTGGCTTTTGTCTTCGTTGTGCATTGAATGGAAAATTTAGATGATAGTTTTTTTATCCCCCTCTGCCTCTCTTTCAGGGCTGAGGTACTGCATCCTAAATACCCCAAACCTTCTTCACAAGAACTTCATAAAATTGCTGCATCTATGTTAAGTATCTCTATTAATTTCTATTTCTTCTGGGTGGCTGAGTTTTCCAAAATATGCCCAGTAGGTTCCAGATTATACAAAAAAATTGAAAATAATCCCTTAGGTCATCAATGCATGCAGTAGTACCACATGGCCCCTGCTACACAATGTTTGGTAGACAGTGGCAAGACACCCAGAGATAAGTGGGGCAAAGATATCGTGATCTTTAGCCAGATGACACTGGCTCAGCTGGTGCCAGCAGAGATGCTAACAGTGGTCCAGTGACCCTACTGTAGAGGATACAGAAGAACGATTCTTGAACCACCGTGCCCCAATTATCCATCCCAGGTGGATATCTAGAGAGTATTTGCAAACGTAAATGCCTGTGGCCGGGGTTTTGATGTTGCAATGCTCAAGTGTCAGGATAAGCCATGATCTGGAAAGCTTTAGAAAGCACAACAAAATTAAGGACTTAATGAGTCCCTGACACTGCAGAACATTCCAGGTCCACATTTCTAACAGGTACCGGCCAGTTAAGAGCAGTACTGCCTCGAGGTGGCTGTCAGTAAAGTGCAAGTTGCTGGGTTCAGTACACGGCTGACAAATTAAATGCAGACATTTGTGATCACCAGGCAGGGTATTGATAATTGTGGGTTTCACTCTGCAATTACATATATCAGTAAGGTTGAGCAACTCACGTTTACAATCACTCAAAGGAATAATAAAAAAGAAAATATTTATAATATACATTTGAACATTTATTTATATTTATATTTGCATATTTGTGTTTGTCTGTAATATATACATCTTAAAATTTACCCACAATTTTAAACTGTGGACCTAATGATGCTCTGCTTTTAAAATAAGATGAACATGCATATAGGAGAGATAGATGGATTCTCAGTGTCCAGGGACTGCATCATCATTAATAAGAAATGCACCTATGAGATCCAATTTCTCAGACTCAGTTCAATGCAAAAATGCATTAAGGCAGTGGCTCAGAGGGTGTACGGAGCCCTGAGAAATTGGAATTAGTGAAACTACACAGTTTTATGATCCTTTATATTATGATTCCCCATCACTTATATTCATAAAAAGGGATGAAAAAAAAATATTAGCATGAGGATACCTGTCCTACTGTAGCCAGCACATTCATCATACAGAGTATTGTCTTTCGGCAACAGCCTTCGTTTCTCCATTGAGTGTCCTTCCTGTAGGAAGCTCTGGTTTCCAATTGCCCCTGCCGCCGATGAATGATTTCCGTCTGGGTACTCTCCTGAAACCAGCTTCACAGAGTGCTGATGTGTGCAATCAATACTAATAAAGGTCTCTCTAAAGAGACTTCTCTTTAGAGGCTTCCCTGAATACTTGGAGTTTTCTGACCTCCTTTTATTACAATCCATTGTATAATTACAACGTGATGAACAATCAGCAGCAGAGTAACAAAGTAATTAACAGCAGGGTGCAGTCACAGTCAGAACCGCAGCATGAAATTATTGCATCACTCATCAGTCATCACTTTATGACACCGGTTAAGGCTCTGCAGGAAACCTCTGTCACAAGTGATCCTGCCCGTCCCCCTGTCCTCCGCAGGCCCCTTGTGGGATAATGGCTGAGGTGACTTAAAAATTAGAACTTATATGCCCACTTTTAGGTAAGGCACAGCATTGAAGAAGCTCCCCAGGTGGAGTGCGGCTGACATGCAAGGAATCCATTCTATGGGAGTTCCCTAGGCCTGCAACCTTAGATGTCGGCAACGCCAGGGGAACTTGGTGTGCTGGCTCTAAGAGGAACTGCTCGAAGGGTGGAACGGTGTGGAGATACCGTGGCCAGGCTCTGCAATACTATGGGAAGTTAAAGGTGTCATGGAACTGATAAGCTGCATATTTACTACCCTGGGCCAACAGCCTGCCACGTTTTTGACAAAATGCTGTCCTTTTGGTGAACTTTGCTCATTATAACATCATTATAATACCAAAACACACCTCCATCCCAAAAGCTACCCACCTCCAAGGTGCGACCACCCCTCACTGAGCTTGCGCACTGAATTTTTCTAGCTTATACCTTTAAAAGCGAAGCGAGAAAACTTTACACCAATCCTAAACAAAGGTATGTATGACTAGAGTCACTCAAGCTCCACCCGAAAGGTGAGAGATAGTATAAAATGGTTTAAGAGAAAGAGAATGTTAGGGAAGACACCATTGTGTACCACTCTGACGTTTGGGATCAGTCGACGGGCTGAGCCTCTCTTCCCCCCATCGGGACGCCTTTGGGTAAGAGTCGAACACTTGGTTATACCAAGTGCCTCCGCGGAAAACTTAGAAACCTCTATATAGAGTCGCTTTATTATTCTTTTAACGCGTTTGTGTCCGGCTGCATTACTAATATTCTTGATATACGCGTTTGTGTCTGGCCGTGTTACTCATACTCATATTCTTGGTATTTGCACGTGCTTTGCAGACAGTGAATTTATCACCGGTAATCCAAAGAATCTGTGTGTCTGTTGCTCTAATAAACTGCACTCTTCACTGATCTGGCCGTGATAGTCCTTCAACACGACCAGACTGGGGGGTGTAAAAATTAATGCTGTCGCCTTAGCGAAAGCCCTCAACTAATAAGTGGCTATACACACAGTCCTTAGAAAATAAACCGTTGACCAAGTCTGGGACTAAGACTGGACCTAGCTGCACCTAGACTCCTCTCTGAGAAGGAGTTTAGAAAGCAAGGGGGTCCTGTCTGAACCTCCTGACTCAACGGGAGGGTTCCCCCCCCCCCAGCCGCTCCTCAAATTCCTATTTGTATGCGACAGTAACTCTTAACGCAACACCCCTCTCCTCAGCAGCTGTGGCACATCTGGGGACACCTACAGATGTTTTGGGTGCGGTAGCGAGCACACCTGGGACCGACCACCAGAAACGAAGCGTGGCCCAGGCCCCTGGTCCCCGAGGGGCTGCGACGTCCGTAGTTTGCTTCTCCCCGCTGGTTACCTGGGCAGGCTGTGCTTTCCCTACAGATAAAATCAACTGACAGAGCTCACGTGTTGTATGTGAGGAACATGGGTGATGATTAAGGGCAGTTTTTTACAGACCTGCTCGCATATTTTCTGTCAACTATTTCTGACACTGTTTATTTTCTGTCAAAATGAAATTTTCTTTAGAAAGTTTATGTTCCTGAAAAAATGCAGAGCTACTAAAAATCGTAAAGAAAACTATCATAAAGAAAACTAATCTTCCAGTTTCAGCCAAAAGGAATTCCTGTTTGCAACTATTTTTTCTGATTCAGAACAAAAATTATTTTTAAATAACTTAAATTTCACAGGGAATAAACATTTGAAGTTCTGAAACTTTCTAATTGCACATTTTATTTTAATTCCTCTTCTTGCCTACTTTGAAATGTAGGTCTTTTCGGAATAATATGTATCAGGATTTTTCAGCTCTTAACCAAGAAAAATGTATTCCCAAAAGATTTTTAATAAATCACTGTTTACATCCAAATACAGTAAATACCATCATGTATTTTAGTTATCTTTTCAGAGTAATACTGAAGTTTCTTCATGACTCTTCCAGTGAATTTATGTTACTGTATTGACATGGAATAAGCGTATAGGTTGTTTATTTAATTTTATTTTTGCTTTTTCTATATTAACAATAGTCTGTATCATCTCACCAAAAAATTACCTTTTCCTCTAGCTAAAACCTGGGCTATAATGAAGAATGCTGCAATAAGAAAAAACATCTCTAGTTATTAAGAAGAAATATTTGTTACTCCCAGTAGGTATTGTCCTCTTGGGAAATGAGGAAGAGGTGAATTTTCTGCAGCAGAACAACAGAAAGCTTTGGGCTGCCATGCTTCAGGGTTACAGCAAAAAACAGTGAAGTCCGAAGAACTAAATCATGTTGGAGTGACTGCACGAGCTCCCTCGTCTAGTGCAGCAGAACAAAGGTCCAAGCCCCTGTGCTACCCAAGAGCCTTTTCTAGACCATCCATAAGGCTGCTTACACAAGGAACATCCCATTTAAACAACGGAACTTTCATTGAAACCCCTGGAAAATTATGACCTAGGTAGGACTAGTCACCAAAACCCTGCTGCTCCTGCAGATTTGGCTTTTAGCACACCTGTCCCTGAGGCTCCCACTGCACAGTCTTTGCATGTAGCACAGAAATATCCCGACATGCTCAGTCTCCAGGTCTGCAGGACAACGCAGTTATTCCCAAGATCCTCCTAAACTTTTTATCTGGAAACATAATTTTTAAAAGTAGGAAGATAAGAGTTCAAGCACGAATTAGACAAGAGGACAAGCAAAAGTGACACAGCCCAAACCTTGCACAGTCGGCGGGGTCTGCGCAGCGACCAGCCGCAGGCAGCAAAGGGGACCAGGCTGCCAGGGAGCACCCCAGCATCTCTGCAGCTCTGAGGATATGGGGAAAACCTCTGTCCAGCGGGACTGAGCTGTAAAAGGTCTTATTCTGGGGCAGGGCTAAGGGGCAAGGCAGCTCCTCCGTCATGCTGTGCTTGTGCATGTGCCTCCTGTTCTTGCATCACATACTTGAAGATGTGGCTGAAAAAAATATGGTATAGATTTTTGCTACATAAATTTTGATCTGGAGAAGAAAAAAAAAAAAAGAGACTGTTCTAAATTTGTTTGTACCTAAATATGACATCTGCTATTTTTGTTCTAGGTAAAAGGATATGAAGTCATGTTCCTGAATAAGTAATAAGCCAGGATTTCCTAGAGAGTTTGTCCTCAATGAAAGACAAAAATATCAATATAAAAGACTCATTCATTTCAGTAGTAAACAACTTAAGAAACAAATTGTATCAGGAACTTTCCCATGAATATAGGAATTTTATAAACTCCAGAAAACCTAGGGGAAAAAAAATCTTCAATTTATTACATTTATGAAAGATTTTCTCAGATAGTCTTTCACTGAATAATAATATACTAACACCACAAATAAATAGTGGGTTTGAGGGAATTATATACTTAATGCAGTTTCTCAAGTGGATTACTATCGGTTTGACATTTACAGGACCGGATTTCCAGCTCCTGCTGTACATTAGCGTAACCCCAGTGCAGTCCATGGGATTACTCTAGGTTTCACCAGCTGAATATCTGACCCACAATGTGCAAACCCATATAATCGTGTTTCCATTCTGGACTGCAAATGAATGAGATAGCTTGTGTTTGTACAAAACTGCAACTGCAGAGAGGAGCGGGAAGGTCAGGACTTGGGGTGGCAGGGGGAGCTCCTCCAGCCTGTGCCGCGGAGCAGTGGAGGCAGCTTGCCGAGCCGTTAGGGCCAACGTGTGTGTTGTAACACCCTCCCACTGGGGAAGCCTTTCACTCGGCCCCCACTGTTAAGCTGTTGTTCTTCATAGCCCCAGAAAACTGCCGAGACATCCGGCCTGAGCTCATATGGATAAATATTTATCCACAAATGGATAAAATGTTTAATTATATGGATAAATATTTATCCATATAATACTAATCCATATAATATTGGTCCATATAAATATTTATTCCTCAGCACCCGCAGGGAGGATGGCTGCCACCTCCCTGTGAGCAGAAGGTATGATGGTCAGAGGAGTAAGAGAAGACAAATGAAATTACAATGCAACTGGGAGGTTCAAAGCGTAGTACCTTGATCCTGGCTAGTTTTTGTAAGTATGGGTGTGAAAAAAGAGACTAGGCACACATCTGAGAGAAGGGAACCTGGTCAGTCATGGTGGTCCCTCATGGGAAGCACAGCAGTTGTGAGCCAGGTCAAGGCAGGGGGGTTCCTCGGCAGGTCTCGCGCACAGGATTAATGCCCGCACTTTCCTGTGGGAATCTTTCCAGTCTTGTGTATATCTGAGGTTGAGCATGGGCACAGCTTCATAACAGTCATGGTCACTGCAAGTGTTTTTACGGTTTGAGGGTTTTGGTAAAGACCTGTTTCTGATGGTTGGAGGAGCCCAGAAGTGGCTCTGCTGATGGAGAACTTCTCCGTTGAACCTCTGGGGTGAGGAGCTGCTTGCTGCAACTGTGGGGGCTGCTGGAGGGGCCAAACAGTGTGATCTGAGCAACTGTGTTTAGCCTGCAGTGGCTCAAGTTCAGCATTACATTATGCGATTTTTTCCTACAAGAAGGGTATTTTTTTAATTGGAATATTCAGATGATTTCTTATTGCATTTCTCTTCACCCTCAGTCGAAGGTGAAAGGAGAATTGCAGATTGGAGGAGCCTTGAATTTTCACATTGAACAATTTTCTGTTTCTTCTGCAGAAGAAAATGCCTGTGTTGGAGCAAAATCTGTTGGCAAAACTTATTTGTGGGGTTGTAAAGCTCAGTTGTTAAAGTAAATAGAGTGTTTAATCCTGAGTGTGGTTAATGCCACTTCCTAGTGAGCAGAGAAGTTTGGAACAAGTTACTAAAACCATGATTCTCTAACCTAAAAGATTGTACGACTTGAGCTCAGATAAAACCCACTGTACTTCCAAGTTGTCTAAAAGCTGGTTTAATGTTAATGATAAAGTTGGCACTACAAAATAAGGACGTGATTCTCCCTAACAGAACTCTGTGCATGTGCTCTCTTTGATTTTCTGGTTCACATTGCTATTTTTTTTTTTTTTATTTAGACTTGGAAATGAGGTATTTACTGATTCTGTGTAGGTGAGCAATCATGAAACACAGTCTGGGAGGCCAGAGGAGGTCACCAGAACAGGGCAGCAGTGCAGGAAGAGTGTGGTGGCTTGGTGCTGGTCCAACATCCGAGCCTGTGGCCTGCCTCGGTGATTTGCCAGCTGTGCAAAGAAGCCAGGCATCACAAGTGAAAATAGCGTAACAGCATCCACATCATCTCTTCTTTCCTCCTCTCAGCAGTGCCAAAGTGAGAACCAAGCAACTGGCAACTGAGCTGCAAGAATTGCTGTATCCAGAGCCATTGTCATCCACTTAAGCAATTTCTTATAGAACAGCAAACAGTTTATGCAGTCCTCTCAGGAGAAAAATAAAAAGCTAAAGGGATAAATGACCAATTAGGCTGCCTCATTTCAGATCTAAAAGCAGGGCCAGCAATATGTGATGGAAAAGCAAAATGCATGGGGACCCATTTAAAGAAAATTCTCCTTTTTCTGGCTGCACTTTTGCTGAAGATAAACCTCTGCCTCAACAAAAGGAGTTTTCCTCTCCACAGCCCTGACCATGGGGAAGAGGAACTGCTGGTAACACATGTCCACGGCCTACAACTTCATCTCCAGGCAGTTATTTCTGATTGAACGTGCCTCTTTGGTGCCTCTCGCTCCAGCTATGCTAGCAGCAGAATATGCAGACACACATTACATTCTCCTCAACCAAAGGCAAGAAACTCACTTCGGGAGCAAAGTCACCTGCTTTGACCACAGCATCTTAAAAGCAGCGTACGAGCACATTCTCCTTTTCTCCGTACTTGCAGGGGAAGGGAGAGCACATCAGTTTCCTCCTTTCCATTTACTCAGATCCTGTACTCCTCTGTTCCTCTTCAGCTGGCTGGTACCTGCTTTAACCCATACGCAGTCATCACTTTCCAATTTGTTTTCCATCTTACTTCAGTTGCAGGGTGTTCAAAGGGCAAAAAATGTTTATGCAATTATTTCCAAGAAACCAGAAGTGTGCTCTGTGCCCATGATGCTACTGTCACAGAAAGTCAGGGAAGTCAACAAGACAAACAGGGAAACTACTGCAGGCAGCTGGGGCCGGGGGAAGGTGAGGTGCTCCCTGAACGGCGTGATGCTCTTACGTGGGCACGGGCAGGACATCAGCTTAGGATGCTGATGCTCACGTGACCAAACAGGGCTGAAGTACCAGTCTCTGACACCCGTTCTGTGAGCCGTGCCCTGCCCCATCCCACCGCGACGGTGCTGTGCCACCACCAGGCATGGCTGTGTGGGAGCCCCTTCCCGCACCCCAGCTCCCGGGTGGCTGCTCGCAGGGTCCTGGCACCTCCTCCTTCCCAGGGAAGGTGCAGACAGATGGGGAAATCAATGGAGAACCTGCCCAAGGTGATCCAGCCGTTTTCAAGTTGTTCCCATGAGCTGTTTGCTCGCAGAGGGTATTTCTGGAGGGTAAACCTGTTACTGAGGTTCCTCCCCTCCTTGTTCAGGGTCCTGCAACGGAGGTCTGCACTCATGCCAGCATCCACCCAGTGCAGCCCCGGGGACTGCCGGAGGCTGGTGAGTGGCTCTCTCAGCTGTGGCACGGGGTGGCCAAGCTCCTGAGTCACCTCCTGCCGAAGCGGGTTGTACGGTGCCCTGGGGAGGGACGGTGTACAGCCCCACGCACGGGCTTGCTGGGAGCTGAGGAAAAGGGCTCTGTCTCCCATCGCGAACTGCAGGAATTGCTGCTTTCAGCTGTAGTCTCATCTGCAATCAGAACAGGGAGGAAGCAGGTGAGATGTGGCTATCCCCCCTTCACACACACGCCTGCTGCAGGCTTGGACGTGCCACTAGGGTGCAAAGGAACATGCAATATGCAAAGGCAGGTGCAGACCCGGTCAGGACAGGAGAGCTGTGCTGACTGCGGCGTGATGAACACCGGGAGCGTGCCACTGCTCAGATAACGGCAAGTGAATTCTCAACTTCCCTTTTAAATTTTAGAGAATCAATTTTAATGCAAATAACCATATGGAATGTCTTCAGGTCACGAAAGAGGCTTGTGCTTATGCTGTATCTCCAGGGCAACTCTGCAGCAACGCAGGGTGTTGTGCCACTGAAAGAGCTCTTCCCTAGTATATACATACAGGCACTCTATCTCAAAATATCAACCCTGCTCAGTCTCCAGGCTCTTTGGTGCCTGTGTTTGAAATCCACGTGACTGAAATCCAGCAAGCGTGTTACACCCTGGCACGCAGCGCAGGAAGGGACACGTGGCCGGATCAGCCCCTGCTCGCTGTGCGCTGCACCCGGGAGCTGCAGAGGGCCACGTTGCTGAGATCTTCCCCGCCACCTTCATTGCTATTCCTGGCGTGTAAGCTAACAAATAACCTTTGGTGATGTTTGGCAGTAATAAAGCAGCACATTGCCATTTCTTTTCCTTTCACTCCTCATGAATCCTTTTTTCATCTTTAGAAATAGTCTGGTGTCTTAATCTGTGGAAAAATGGAGATATACATTATAAAATAGCTGTGCAGCATGCTAAGCTCTGCCCAGGTACTCCTTCGTTGCCAGTATATGATCGACCAAGCTGAAATATCATTGTAGGAAGCGTAACATTTCTGAAAAAGGACAAACAGGTGGCAGCTTTGTTTTCTAATGAGCTTTCTGTCAGACATGAATTTCTAAGCAGGTTAGCAAGCATGTTCTCCTAGGGATTTCCTGCACCTCTTGTTCTGTACGTGGAGCACCAGAACACCTCTTGTGATCTGAGCATTGTCCCCTGCACCCCCGGGGAGCTTTTTGAGTCTTGTTTCTCGTGCATGTCTTGACACATCTGAGCATCCTCCTCCCCAGGGGACCTGCTCTCCTCATCACAGAGGTAAACTGGGAGGGAGAGCCCCAGGGCTGTCCCGATGGTCTTGCAGGCACCGGTGGCTTTCAGCCCACGTGGCCGGGCAAGAGCTCATCCATAGAAACCCCGAAGAGCCACTGCGAGGGCATCGGTGGCAGTGCCAGCTGTGCACTCCGCGGTCTGTGCTCCCCAGTTGGGCTCGCATCTCCCATGCAGACGCAGGCACTCTCTGCTGGCATTACCCAAACAGGCAGACCTATCCACAGGGGCAGTAATTAGCAGCGTCATACAGGCCAAGACCCGTTTGTATTTTGCTACATTTCTGCCAGAGCAGAGCTCACCAGCAAAAAAAAAAAGCCCACACCAAAAGTCTAAAGATGTAGCCACTTATTTTGTCATGACAGAAATGCCTGTGCCTGTAAATATGAAATGTGTTTGATTTACTCTGCTCCTGGGCTTCAGACCTCTTAGTTCTGATTCTAGCTTTCTGCACAGTTGTGAGCTTTTCCATGCAAGGCTCTCATTAATCTCCTCACAAGCACCACTACAGTGGGGAGACAGAGCTGTCGGAAAGCAGCGGCAGCCACCCTGAGCACTGGGGCCCGCAGCCAGCGGCAGGTGCTCTGAAGATCTCCTGGGCGTTAAGAGGAGAGCACACATTCAGCAGCCAGGCTCTGAAATAAATTGTGCATCTAGTAAGGATGGAGAGGGGAAAAAAGCACGCTGGCTGCAAAACATGGCCCCAGCTGTGCAAGGAGGCTCTGAGCTGCTGCTGAGGACAACATCTGGTAACTGCTGACCTTTTCAAAACTGTGCCTCCCACCCTGGCAAATCACTCTCTCTGCACTGCCAAAAGAGCCATCAATTAAAAATGCATTACCACAGCTCCCCAAAGCAAAGCCAAAAATTGCTGCTTATTCATTCTGCAGATACTCAAAGCATGTTTACAGAGAGTTTTCCACATCAAATATACTAAAAAATTAATTGACCTCACCTGTGAAGAGATGTTAGAAAAAACCAAGAAAGATAGGTTTGGAAATAATGTCTCCATCTGCGTGCGTGGATACTTCATGGGCAGAGACAACCCTTTCTGCCACACACCGTGTTTCATCACCTTACCTGACTGCAGGTGCCGCCTGCACCGCAGGCTCCACAGCCACTGGCGATCCCTGCGGAGGCAGGTGGGTCCCCGTGGGGAAGTGGGGCCAGGCCAGGCAGCACGTGGGGTGCAGGACACCACGGCATCGTCCCACCGCGGCAGAGCTGGCTGCGTCCCCTGCCGCGGTGGAAACGCTGTGCTGGAGGTGATGGGGCGCGGGAAGCCCAGGGCACGCCATGGCTGGTCACCTCCCCCGGGCAATTCCCGACATCTGTCTCAAACGAGGGGCAGCAGAGACCTGACGCTGGTGATGATCAACTGACCAAACGCTGATGATGATCAACCAACCAAACGCTGATTTACCAACCGACCACATGTTGATTTACTAACCGACCACGTGTGTGGTTCAGGAAACGGGGCTTCACCTACAGCTCCTCCAAGGCTGTTGCCCACAGCCGCCGGCCAGTGGGTATGAAAGCCAGCAGCTGAAAAACAGAGCTTTCATTAAGGCTAGAAGTAAAAACATGAAGATTGAAAAAAAAACAGGAACACCTGTTAATGTGAGACTAAATTACAAGTATAACATCTTTGCTGGAGATGTTCAATTTTACAGTCTCTATCTGGGTACACTTGTAATAATTACGCAGCAGTTCAGGGAGAAGTCACGGCTTAGCTGAATGAATTATGGAGCGAGACCATCTGTCCTGGATGTCACAGCAATCGCAGCACCGAACGGGGATGCTCCTTCCCCCTCGATACGTGGCCAGGGACACACACCAGTATATAGATACTCCTCAGGCCTTTCTCCTGAGCAGGTCTATGTTCACTAAAGCAATGTAAGATTGAAGCAACCACATGCAACGCCAGGAAACGCAGCCTTTCTTATGGTTTAACTTGTTTAACAGAGATTTCTGACTGCTGTTCGAGCTACAAGGCCTGGCTGTGCTCCTTGGCAGCAGTTCTTGAGGAGAAGCTGTAGGCAGCATGACTGGTTTTGTAGGACTGAGGTTCATTCTGCGGGGAGGCAAAGGCAGCAAAAACCGGGAACATGGACAGAAAGGCATCTGGCAAGATGATCGGTCCTGAGACGCTGGCGGCCTCAGACACCAAGGCTCTGATTCAGGGCAGCTGCTAAACACGTGCCTGAAGTGCCCATGAGTTACGACCGGCCAGAAGGACCCCGAGGTGCAGTGGTGTGCTCTGAATGGCTTGTTGGGCTTTCTGAACTGCCTGCACTGATGCTGTTTATGCCTCTTCTTGGTAACAAGGATACGCTTTTCTTCCAGTACTTGTTTCCTCTTGAGCTTTTATTTTGCTTTTGTTTTTCACGTCAGACTTTTAACAGAAACGAAACGCAGCCAGGGAGATTTTACAAAGACCAATACTCTCACCCAAACACTGCAAAAAAACTTCTGAGGAATTTGGACAGCAGTCTACTTCCTACGGATTGCCCCTCTCCACAGACAGAAACAAAAATCAAATATATAACCTACTGAGATAACAAATATGAAGAGTCTGGGTTCAAGCCCATTTCTCTATGACAGCAGAGCTAACTATGACATTCAGATCAAAATGTTGTTTTCAGTGAATGACAGAAATATTAATACTAGTGGGTTTTTTTGTCTTTTTCGAACTGGGTTCTACGTAAAAGTGTAAATTGTATTTGCTCTGGGCCCCTAGATACTATCTCAAACTTAATAAATATCTACCGCCTCACACTTAAACTGTGCTGCTTTGGGAGAGCAGTGCATGAACACTAAAACAATACTATTACTGAGATGTCAAAATGTAACTGAACACGGGCTCTGTAACTGCTGTCTGCTGGGGAAATTAAAAATAATGATCAGGTTACAAATGCCATCTTTTGCATTTGAATAGCAGCAAGGAGGCAGGCATTGTAATGCATGTATTATCTCCGAGCAGGTAAATGGCACTGGCAGTCCCTTATTTATGTTGCTGTCATAAACATGCCTCCAAAATTTGTTGTCACAGTATTGTTGTTTTCCTATGAGATATATGATGTGCATAAATTAAGAATATGAGGGTCTGCTTCTTTCACCAACACATGCTTTACTCTGTTATCTTTAATGAATTCACTGCAAAATTAAATAGCTGTGTAACACACTGCAGAGTGCCTAAAGTAGACCAGGCAATGCACTCTTTCTGTCATTCTTGTAAAGCTGAAACACATGAATACTTTGAGTAGCTAAAAGTAAGACGAAACAGGGAATTCATTTTTAATCTGGGCAGTATCCCACAGCTGATATGTAATTCATTTCCCCATAACCTAAGAAAGAGGGAACATTAGGGAGCAACACTGAAAAAAAAATACCACTTGGAAAATGATGGGTGCTCCCTCTTCAGGTCAAGAAAAGTCCAAGGCCAAACCATCATCTTCCTCAGGCCCTGTCCAAAGAAAACCAAAGTGTTCACGCCTGTTACAACACAGGCAGAGACTAGTCTTCTGACAAAAATAGATTCACATGGGCTGAAGGCATACGTACTCCTCTCTCTCTGACACCGAAATGGGGCACTGCCCTTGCTGGCAAGCCGCGGTCCTGGCTGCTCTGCAGACAGGTGCCCTCATTTGCCACCCATGAACATGCAAATGGACTTCCACTGCCTGCAGCACAGCCAGCACACCAGAGGGTGAGTGAGGTGGTGCTGGAAGTTTCTATGAGAGGAGCTGAAACTGGGATCGGTGCGCTGGGAAAAAATGTGGTGATCACACTGCGCTTGAGGAGGCAGCCAATATTTCAGGGGATCTTCAAGTTCATGTGTCATCTTTTCTTGCCAGCTTCGTGTTTGATGTCCACGTTGAGGTCTTACCACATCAGCTGTGGCTGATGTGAAGGGACAGAGTTATCTGGGACGTGTTGGGGGAATGGTGCTTTTGGGCTGAGGAGAGTCAAATGGCGCTGGCACCACAAGATACGTTCTCCCCTCGCTCATTTTGTGACTGATCCAAGGAGCAGGTGGCAGATCCAGCCTGCCTTATCTCAGTCACGGCATCTGCACCGGCACCTCCTCGCCACATGCACATTGCCAGAGCTATGGCAGGAGGCAGCACAGCAGAGAGGCTGTGTTACGGGTCCATGGGCACCCTCAAAGGTATTAAAAGAGAGGCAGCAGCAGTGAGAGCATGGTACCTCCTGGTCTGCAGACACTTAAATGTCAAGTAGCTTCACTGACACCAAGCTTAGATGGGTGTGCTGTTCTCCCTGCAGATCCCAGCGCTCACAAGAGGGGCAGAGAAAGGGCTTAGACATCACCTAAGGATTGCTAAACCCCAACGCATACACTCCGTCAGCTTTCCTCTTCCTTCCCACTCTCACCTCCTCAGCCATTTCTTCTGGCTGCAGCTCTCCCACTACCAGTGTTTCCCACTTGCATTTGCTCATCTCCTGAAATTATTTTATTGCTCACTCTCCTGTCAGTCCTGAGTTTTCCCCTTTCCACCTATCATTCCTCGCATCCTTAACCTTTAAAATGAACGTTTACCTGCATTATTTGGGATTTTTTATGTTCTAAAATTATTCTGAATTACCTGCCATACTTAGATTACATATACCCCCAGAACAGAAAGCCTCGAGGGACATTAATTATAGAATTATGTATTCAAGCTTTTCTGTGGTTTATGCCTATGGCTCAGAGTCAACAACAAGATCGTGTCAACCTGCAGGATGGATGGACGCTGTCATCCTGGCATGCTCAACAAATACTCTGAGACCTGTTTGAAATGTGCTGTTGCACTTCTCTTAAGGTATATAATGGCCACCTCTGCCGCTCCCCAGAAGGTGTGTTTTCGAGTGCCAGCTCAGCTGAGGTTCACCTGAGCCACGGTTTGAGCTCTGGGGACAGAGGTGCCTGTGGACACCCCAACAGCAGACGCTGCACGCTGGAGCTGTGTGTTCTCTTACAAGGAGCTACGAAGTGAGTCTTCTCTGGCTCTCTGTGTCTAAAATTATCAGCGCTTCCAGATTACGTAATGGAGGAGAAGGTATTGAGTAGATTATTTCCAGAGGAACGGAACTAACAGTCCTTGCTTGTAAGTGCCATCGGGGAGCTGCATCAGGCTGTGTGCACCTTAACATGAACAGACACTTGTGCTCGTATGAAGAGAGCACATGACGTCCAGGCGTGCTGCTAAAATGTGTGGAGATTTGATATGGCCCTGAGAAAAGCTGCTTGTCTTCCCTGCTCCGTATAACCAGAGATGGTGAGTTTTGTAAGCATGTCAAGATGGTCTAGCTGTAAAACGTGGGACTAAAAAGAAGCAGGTCCTGGGTAGACTGCAATTACTCCCTTAACATTTTAGAGTCTGTTCCCACGATGTGGGTCCTGGTCTTGTCTTGTTTCGCTGGTAAGACTGCAGGAATAAATTTCTTAGGTTGGCGAGTCACTCAGGTACCTTGCACCTAAGGTTCCAGTCCAAGGCATGGGTATATGGGAGCATAAAAAGAACATATGACTTGTGATAAAAGATATATTATAAGGTATACAAAGAAAAATAGGTTTTGAGAAAACTAAGCCATTTTAGAGGACCATGTAGGTGAAGGGTGGTCCTTGGTGTGCATTTCTACTGGACCTGTGGAAAGACCTAAATCAAAGCAGATATGTGAGAGGGAGAATGTTTCTGTTAATTTGGGTCCTATCGAAGTATTGTCCCTGATTCACTCTGAAGTATTTTGCCTACAGCTATTCAGAAAAGCACTTCTGCTTATGCTACCTTACTCCAAAGCTGAGCTAAATCACAGTCCTAGCAAAACTGCTGAGAAAGTCCTTACTGAGCGCTGCTCAGGCCATTCACCTGACGTGCTCTGAAGAATGATCTTGCTTAGATCCAGTGGTGTTTAAAGGGATTTTTGAGGGCTTAAAATACATCAAACCATTGTTGGATTCAGGGAAAATAAATAGCCTCATTTTCTAGTTACTCACAGGCACAGTCATGCCCACATTGTCTATGGATTGTCTATAGAGAAGGCTTTTCATGCTCTCATGCAGGTGACATCTGACACAGAAGTGCAGCACGGTTCGGCTCTGAGGGCAGCCACCAAAACCCTGTAGGCTCACCATGCCTGGTCACATACTCACACAATTGGATGCTCAGTATTATTTCGCACCGTTGTACCAGTGTTGGCTGGGAGGGAGTTAATTTTGTTCATAGGAGCCTGTATGGGGCTACGTTTTGGATCTGTGCTGAAAACAGTGTCAATAACCCAGGGATTTTTTAGTTACTGCTGAGCAGTGCTTACACAGCATCAAGGGCTTTTCTGCTCCTCACCCTGCCCTGCTGTCCCGGGAAGGGCTGAACACCTGCCTGCCATGGGAAGCAGTGAATGAATTCCTGATTTTGCTTTGCTTGTGCACACAGCTTTTGCTTTACCTGTTAAACTGTCTTTATCTCAACCCACGAGTTTTCTCATTTTTACTCCTTTGATTCTCTCCCCCATCCCGCTGGGGGGGAGTGAGCGAGCGGCTGGGTGGGCTGAGCTTCCCACTGGGGTGGAACCACAACAGCCAGGACCACACCACCTGCCCTTTCCAGCATGTATTGGCACGTGTGAAGAGACAGCTATCTGGTCGCTCCACGGCACAGGCTCCCAGCGACAAATCCCAGTGCCCTTTTGCCTGTCCCCTCTGGTGTGAGTCTCAGGACCCACCTGGCCACATCCACAGCCCACGGTGCCCCGAGAGCTCACTGGTGTCCTCTTGCAGCAAGCTCAGACACTGCAGAGGTGGTTCAGGAAGGAGCAGAGGTGAGGTGGGGAAAGAATGCTGAGGCACAAGGCAGCCTGTTACAAACAATGTTTGTTGTTTTTTTTTTTCCTAGTAAACCCATGGAAATGAGCTGGAAGAAAAAGCAGAAAAAGCCTGTGTAGCAACTTAAATCAAAGTACCTGCTGTTGGCCTCTGTGATTCCCAATCAGTTCTCTCTCGGGATAAGCCTGCACTAACCCAAGTGGATTGGAGTGGGTTGATTGCCCCACTCCTCAGCTATGGGCCGGATTATTCTCCTGCTTGTCTGCCTCGGTTGTCATTCGATCCTTGTTAAACCTTGGCGATATCACATTTGTTTTCCTAGAGGACAGCTCATGGGCTGAGCAGCCCCTTTGCCCCAGTCATTGTATTCCTCGAGACATTTCCCAGGCCTTCAGTCCCAAACCAGCCATGCTCACAGCTCCCCTGATCACTGCCCTTCTGTCTGTCCTCCCATGAGCAAAGGATTTCAAACCTCTTGGAAGTCATTTTGATTTTAGAACAATTAAAAAAGCAGGAAAATATTTTATGACAAAATATCATTGTTCACTACAGTTTAGCTTTTGGGGCCATTTGACTGCAAAGCTTTTCTAACCATTCAGGCTGTTATGAAGATAAAATGTTCAGTTGTTCCACTGTACTAGGCAAGCAAGTGTAGCAAAAAATACAGAAAGATGCAATATGAAACCAAATTCTTTGCTGGGCATGATATTTGTTTTATCTCATTTCAGCTCTTTTGTGTTTCTGTGTTCCTGGAAACCATGTTCAGCCTTTCCCCCGTGTTGCTCACATGCCCTCAGAGGCCCTCATTCCAGTCTGCTTTGCACCCAACCCATCCTCGCCATCACTCCTTAGAGCACGGTGTCTTTGCAGGATAACCTCACAGCAGAGGCAGCCCCTGACTCATGAACAGGAGTGCTGAAAGGCTGGCATGGCCAAAGAGTCCCTCTTTTCATAACCGCATATCTCTACAGTAATCAAAAGAGAAAAAAAATCTCCTTTGGCTTCTGGAAAGCGCTTGCTAGTAAAATGCATGGCTTCCTGCTGGGCTGCTCACGAGCACTGCTCCTGCCAGCAGCGTGAGCAGCTCTGGCTTGAAATTCTCTGGCCCCTACCAAGTTCTGTGGCTGCTGGGTTGCCATCAGCACTGGTCAACGTCGAATAGCTGCTGCTGCTCAGACAGCCCTCCTGCCACAACAGAGAGACCACCTCTGTGCCCTGGCCGTGCCGTACCCCTGCAAAGCCATCTGTACTCTGCCCCACCTACAGCTCCACAGGCTGCTCAGTGGAAGTGAGAAGGGAAGACGAGGTGCTGGGCTTTGGGCAATCATCCCTGCCCCATTTCTTATTGCACTGTCCTTTAACCTGCCTGCAGTCCAGTCAGCGTTTCTCTCCCCCTTCTCTACCAGACCAAACAGAAGTTACTCGTCTTCGTTGTGCGAGACACTCTCAGGCTGCATTCCCTGTGCTGGCCACATTTCATTCACAACGAAGACATCAGCCCCACCTCTGGTGGACACTGAGCTCACCTTCATTTTTCAGTCACTAGATGTTCAAGTCACCTTTGTGCTTTCTGCCGGGGCTCCTCATACTTGTACAGACCCCCCTCCAAACCTCTGCAAACCTCTTCTTCCCTGGAACCCACCCCTTTCCCAGGTTTTCTAAGCAAGCACTCAATATTGAAAAGTAAAAGGCTTGTTGCTTCTCCCCAGAATGAAACCTGAACTTGAAAACATCTGTATCACAGGGTCACAGTAACTTTGTCAAAGTACTTACATTTCTCACGAGGTTTACGATTGTCAAAAATCTGTTACTTTCTTTGCTGAAGGGGATCAGCAGCAAAGCATTGGTTCAGCAGTTCTGGTTTATTTTTCTACTGTAAGCTCAGTTATCATATAAGTCATATAAGTTATCATATAAGTCATATAATTTCAATACACATCAAGTATGGATGAGGTGGGCTTCAGGATGGTGGTTGATGCACCTGGCCAAAGAGCATTACGAGCTGGTCACTGCAGCATCTCTCCCAAAGCAGTGCTGGCCCCAGCCATTCACCTGCTGTTTGCGGGGCAGGAGCCTGCACACGCTGGTCAGGAACCCGCGGGGATCCATTGCCAACGGGCTGAGCAGGGTGGCTGAAAAGCCTGTGATGGGACCTTGTGCTTGCACCGGGCTGTGAGGTGAGGAGCTGCAAAGAGTGAGCCCTCTATGCTCTCTGTCACATTTTACCCAGGTAAGATGTGTTTTTTCCAGTTGTTGTGGTCATAAGGATGTTATTTAATGAAAAGTGTTACTGGAAAAGATTGAAAAAAAAGAGAAAAAAATCACTCCGTAAAGGAACGTTACCTGTCTGGATTTAACAGCACGATTTATTGCCTTTTAATTGCTTAGTAATGCAGTGTGGTTCACTTAGGGAAATGATTACAATCTAATTGTTAAATTTGTCTGATAAAATCTAGTTATCATTTTAATTACACTTATGAAAATTCTTGTTTGTGTCTTTCTTAATTTTTGTGCATTGAATGTGATCTCCTGCAGCAGCTCTCCGTGGTAGACCTCTTCACAGTCTCCAGCAGGACAGCTCCCCCGAGCAGCCTGCACTGCCTTTGAGTGCGATGTGTGAGAGCAGATGCTGATTTCTAACCTGGATATGCTGGTGTTTCATGTGGATTTGCATGCAGCACGTCATTTAATCAGCGCTTTGGGTAGACTTGCTGTTCTCTCTGGCAGTACGAAAACTGCTGATGGGGAGAGAGGTGGGAGAAGATGCGTAACAACTGCCTTCACAGCACGGTGCAGTGATGGAAAACAAAGCAGGCGCGGCTCCTACCCCTGAGAAAGTGCTCAAGTGACTTAGTGTCACACGTGAAGGGGGCTGCAAAGGCCAGCGGGACTGGCACGGGAAGAGCAGGTGACCATGGGCTTGTGGAAATCGTGGCAGCTCCTTCCCTGCTCACGATCTCCCAGCACCTCATCCCAGGGTCTGGCTTCATGCATGATGCTCATCAGCATGATTTTGACTTTGGGTTCTGTAGTCAAAAAAAAAAAGAGAGAAAGATAGGGAAAGAAAGATATTTTTGTTAGTATCACATTAATTATTTTTTCTGCTAAATAAAAAGCCCATAATTTACAAATTAATATTCATCAGTCCACAGGCTCTACATTAGTCAGATTAAAACATGACACACAATTCACTAAAACATGTGAACAAATCTATCTTAGTACTTTAAATCCTGTGGAAGACTGTACCACATCCCTGTTAAAGAAAATGCTGAAGGAAAAACCAGAGACTTTTTATCATCACAGAAATATCTTATTGCTTTCCTTTCTGCTTTCTCTCCTTATCTACTGCATTCATGCTCTCCAAGATCTTACTTTTTATTTTTGCTAGAATTGTTCACTGAACTCAGCACAAATTAACAAATAATTTATCAGCTTGTAACTACATTTCCCGTGTATATACTGGCTTTTTTAAAAAAAATCCAATTCCAGTTTGAAAAGCAGAGGTCTGACCTAAACCAAAGGGATAGTTTTGGAAGAAGATCATTTGACTGAAGGCAGCATCCAATGTGTGTCACCTGTGTCCCTCAAGGCGCCTGGTAATGGCAGTGTCCCAGACATCCAGAAATGTGTTCGAGTGTCTTGCTGCCTTTACCATTAGGAAGTTTTCCTTGCTGTCCAGCCTCGATCTCTCCTCCTGGAGCACAGAAAACCAGAGGAATTGTGACTTGTTTCAGTACACAGGATCAAGCTGAAAAGCAGATATTTTAAATTCCTTAACAGTCTTAGATTTTAAACATAATCTTAATCATGTTTGAAAACTGCACTTCACAAAGCATTTATCTTGAAGACTTATACTTTTCCAGGTTGGTTTGGGATTTCTTTTCATTTTTTTTAATTGTTTTGTGTCTGTCAGAATGTGTATTTGATAGAAATCAAGAAAAAAGAAAAAGTACCTTACTGGAACGCACTTCATTGGATTTGCAAACAGACTGTTGAGGGCTTTTGAGATTTTGGAGGATGCCTATCAATGCTGTTTCAAAGTCGGTTGTTGCAACACTCCATATGAAATGGAACTAAGTGGTTTTATTTTACTGTTCTTCTAGCTATATACAAACAATTACTCTTACTCTGTATTTTTTCTACTAGCACATACCTGTTCAAAGTCCTTCTGGGATCTAACACAAATAACCCAGCGCAGAGGCACAACTAAACCTGTACTAGACATTCATTTCTGTTTCGTTTCTCATTCATATCCCTGCACGGTTCCTTCAGGGATTGGAAAATAAGGGCTTTTTTGTGATATGCCAAAGCCATATGTACCTCCAGTGACAAGTGATTTGAATTTTGTAAAAATATGACATGCAATAAATAAGTATCTAGAATGCTAGACTGTGCTTCAGCCTCTCATATTATTAAATTCGTGCTCCTCCATCCTTCTTCCCAACCACACCCCCTGCCCTGTTCTGTAGCACCCCATCTTTCCTCCTGCCATACTGGCTTTGTGAACTGGTTAGGTTGAAACCACATTTTCGTAGAGTTTGCCAGCAAATTCCTGGGCTAGAAAAGAAGTGCCTGGAGGGCCCAGTGGTATCATCTGGTACACATTCAAGGTTTCTCTAATTTACTATCTGCAAAGCAAAATAAACTCTAAAGAAAAGACAAGGATCTCCAAAAGCTGAAAATTTCCTTTAATTCATTTGCCCTACAATTTGGTTTAATGTCCAGTTTGTGATTCTTATCAAAATTTATTTGGAGAGATGCATCTATAAAGAGATATGGTTTAACTCCAGCAGGCAACTAAGCCCCACCCAGCCGCTTGCTCTCCCCCCGGTGGGATGGGGGAGGGAATTGGAAGAGTAAAAGTGAGAAAACTCGTGGGTTGAGATAGAGACAGTTTAATAGGGAAAGCAAAAGCCGCGCACACAAGCAAAGCAAAGCAAGGAATTCATTCACTGCTTCCCATGGTCAGGCAGGTGTTCAGCCATCTCCAGGAAAGCAGGGCTCCATCATGGGTAACGGTGACTTGGGAAGACAAACGCCATCACTCCAAATGTCCCCCCTTCCTTCTTCTTCCCCAGCTTTATGTGCTGAGCATGATGCCATATGGTATGGAATAGCCCTTTGGGCAGCTGGGGTCAGCTGTCCTGGCTGTGTCCCCTTCCAACTTCTTGTGCATCTGGCAGAGCATGGGGAGCTGAAAACTCCTTGATTTATTATAAGCACTACCTAGCAACAGTGAAAATATCTCTATATTATCAACACTGTTGTCAGCACAAATCCAAAACATAGCCCCGTACCAGCTACTAGGAAGAAAATTAACTCTATCCCAGCCAAAATCAGCACATTCTCCACCCCTTATTCCATCCCATTTATGTCATGCTCAGGTCCCATACTATCCAATATATCCTCATTAACCACCCCCCCCCTTCCCATTCTTTGATATAATACACAGATATCATTCCCTTAGTCTATGGACCACCCCTGTGAAATGTCTGTAAAATGTCCATAAATGTCCACAAAATGTCCATGGAGTTCATTTAGTCCATGACTTTGGGCTCCATCTGTTACGGTGGTCACTCCGGACAGGAGAGGTGGTGTGTTGCGTGGAGTTATGGGCACCAAAGCCAGCTCAGGTCGGGCCACTGCTGCACTTGCACTGCTTCTTGTAAGGCTTGTCCTCCATTGGTTCAGGTGGTTCCTGCTGTAGTCATTCCCAAAACATGCGACTCAAATCCTGGGTTACAACAATTTAAAGGTATTTCCATTACAGTCTCCACCCCTGGTCCCTTTGGACCAGACCATTGGGTTTAACATTGCCATGAGCTCCTCCCCTTACTCCTGCTCCGGCTTGGACTTATCCACAGACTGAGGTCCCTTAGGAGTGTACCTCCTCCAAGTGGAGCCTCATCTATGAGCCACAGTCTCTCCAGGGCTCTACCTGCTGCAGCATAGGCTTATGCACAGCCACAGTCGCTTTGAGGTACCCCTGTTCCAGCGTGACCTTCTCCATGGGCCACCATGCCTTCAGATATATACGTGCTCCAGCATGGCCTCGCCCACAGCCACGGTCCCTTCAGAAGTAAACCTGCTCCAGCACGCCCTTACCCACGGCTGCAATCCCTCCAGGGGTGTACCTGCTTTGTCACGGGCTTACCCATGGCCAACCGCTTTGAGGTGCTCCAGCATGGCCTCATGCACAGCCACTGATGCTTCAAGGTGTACCTGCTGCAGCATGGACTTATCTACAGCTATAGATTGTTTGAGGTGTACCTTTTTCCAGCATGCACTTACCCTTGGGCCAGTATCCCTTCAGAGGTATACCTGCTGCGGCACAGGCATAACCACAGCCACAGACGCTTCGAGATGTACCTGCTTTGGCATGGACTTATCCATGGGCACAGACGCTTTGGGGTGTCCTGCTCCCACGGGGACTCATCCACAGGTCGCAGCCCCTTTGACTCAAGCTCACGCTGGAGTTCCAGCCTGTCCAGTGCAGCAGCACAGAAACAGCAGCGATGCCCTGGCCATCTGCCAGCCCAGGCGCGTGGCCATTGCTGTTATCAACATGTTCCCTGGCACAGCAGAGTAAAAACTGGGAAAAGCACTTTTTATTACATGTTCAAAACCATTGGAGGGGCCATAGGCCTGATACGATTTGTAAAATTCACTTCCAGAGCCCTAGTTCTACACAGCTTATCCCTGCCTTGCTTTGTCTTCCCATTCCTCTTTCTTCTCTCTCTCTTTTCTTATTTTTATGCTTTCACTTTTTAAATTTTTTTTCAGGGTCTGCCTCTGGGCACTGTGCTGAAGTTAGCACACTGCACAAATGCTCTTTTAATTTCCATGCTACTGAAATGCAATCAAGATAAAAGGTTTAATTTTTCAAATGGATTTGATATGTCATGGCCATTTAAGTCCCTTGATCCATCTGCTGGTCTAGTGCCAGTTGCATTGCACTTGGATGCTGCTTAGACAACTAGCTCAAAGCTGCTCCAAGAAACAAACAGTATTAATGTCTAATGGGGATGCAGCAATAAATCCTCAAATAAAAGCACAAAGGAGAGCAGAGAGACATGAACACTGAAATACATACAGAGGGGAATTTTTTTACAAGCCATTTACAAAATCAAGATTTTTTTTCTTCTGTACTGCTTTAGAATTGAAATGGATAAGTCACTGTGTAAACATATAAATATTTTTGAATGCATTTCTTACAAAAGATTAATATTATCTTCACATATTTTCCCAGCATTAACTATGTGAATTTCCACAGGAGAAGTAGCAAAGGGAAGACACCCTCCAGTGAAAATTACCAAGAAATAGCTCCAAGCTTTTGTTCGGGATCAAGCATCTCACCTCCAGAGTGCAGCTGCATTTCACTTGTTAAAAGGGAAGATTTCTGGTTTGGTGTCACATGTTTCTGACAAGGTATTGAACTCTGTTGACAGAGCTGATAAGCAGAAAGGTTTGCTCTGCGCATCCTTACCCCTAATGGCCTCACTCTCTCTCACCAGTCACTGCCCTTCGGTGATTTCAGCTTCTGACCCATAGATGCTGATGAAGGGTCTGGAGCACAAGGCTGATGGGGAGCGGCTGAGGGACCTGGGGTTGTTCAGCCTGGAGAAAAGGAGGCTGAGGGGAGACCTCATCGCTCTCTACAACTGCCTGAAAGGAGGGTGTAGAGAGGTGGGGTCGGTCTCTTCTCCCAGGTAACAAGTGATAGGATGAGAGGAAATGGCCTCACGTTGCGCCAAGGGAGGTTTAGACTGGATATTAGGAAATTTTACTTCACCGAAAGGGTTGTCCAGCATTGGAAGAGGCTGCTCAGGGAAGTGGTTGAGTCACCATCCCTGGAGGTATTTAGAAGATGTGTAGATGTGGTGCTTAGGGACATGGTGTAGTGGTGGACTTGGCAGTGTTGGGTCTACAGTTGCACTTGATGGTCTTAAAGGTCTTTTCTAAGCTAAATGATTCTATGATTCTATGCTTTGCTGCTGGACCAGCTGAGCCACTCAGCTCCTGCCTGGGAGGTACCCCTGCGGGATGGGCACCTGCACACTCGCCGGAGGATGACAGGGACCTGAGGATATGCTGGGCCACAGCTCAGGGAGAAAAGCTTCTTCCCCTAAAGTCCCTCTGAAGTGCTTCTACACTGTCTACACTGCAATGAGCACCTACCTACTTAGACCAGTAGCTATGGTCTGCTGGGGCCGCGGGCTGCCCAGTTTTTGCAGCGTCACCCTCCTGGGGAAAGACCTGCAGTCCTCGCCCTCAGCGACTGTCAGAGTGATCAGGCTCAAGTCTCACCTTCTCTTTGCTTTGTGGGGCTCGGGCAGCCACCAACTTTTATCATAACATTTGGTCATCGTTGAGCTTCAGTGTCTACAGGCTTTGACTGCAGATAAAAAGAGACTCTGCAAGATCAAAGGCACACAAGGACTGTGTGTGTGTAAGTGATTCTTCAGGGACTTAAAGCCCCCCTTCTAATCTTGCCATTATTTCCTTCTAAGTTAATTGATCAATACATCTTATTTCTAGGGTCTGTGAGGCTTTGCTGCCATGTAAAATTCTTTGCTGTCCGTGATGATCTGGTGGATCTGTCCTGGCACAGCCTGTGACTTCTGCTGGATATTGAAAGTGACTCTTTCTGACCACATGTGCCAAATTCCAGTAGAATGAGGGATTTATCTCTCTTCTCTGCTTTTTATCTTCCTGTCAGGTTGCACTTGGATGGGTGGCCTTGCGCTGATAACTCTATCTAGCCTTGGTAATTTTTTATTTTCATGGACTTGTGGACAGGAGACAGAGCCAGGCAAATTGGATTTTAAAATGTGAACTCCAGATGAGTTTCCTTGTTACTGTCTAATTGTCTTCTCTGCTTGTTGTTGTTTGTCATCTCTTGCTTTGCACCCTCTTTGTAAGTTCTTCAGACACAGTATTTTTCTTGTTTTGTGCATGCTGTACATCTTCTTTATAAAACAACTCCAATGTGACAGGGTTCATTGTGTTTGTGTGGCTCCATGTAATAGATATAAACAATAATAAAAACTAAGAACAGATGATTCTATGGAGGAACGGATTATTTGGTGAGAATGAACAAGAGTTAATTTACTCTAAAAGAGGCTTTTTCTAATCAACCAATTTAAAAGCAAGAGAAAGAAAAAAAAAAGGTAGAATATAGACTGTAGAGGAGAGACCAAGATTCAGGACAGTTGCCAGTGCAGGGAAGTGTATCTTCACCTTTTAGAACTTTTAAGACATGTGGAGGTATTTTCTGGCCTGGTGGAGACCTACAGGTTCATGCCTCTCCTTCCCATATCATCCACCCCTGAGTAAGTACGATTCAGTGCAGAAGGTTGGACATCTGGAAAAGGCATGTACCCTTGAAGTCAGTGCTTATCCTGGCACCATCTCATGAGGAGGTGACAAGGAGACCAGGAGAGGGGCAGTTCCTCAGCTTACTCAGGTCCATAGAAGCAGACAGCCCCAATATCATGTGGCTGTGCACGATCAGATGGAAACACTGGAGGAAAGGACGTCTGGAGCTCTCTGGTCCAACCTCCTCTGGAAACAAGACTATCAGTGACACCGAGTGAGGTTATCCAGGGCGCTGACTAGCCACGTCTTGAACATCTTTAAGAACATAGACTCCGCCCTGTCCCTGCGTGCTCCAGCAGAGAGCTGTGTGACGAGAGGTGAGATGAGGTGTTCAGGGCATCTTGCACCTGCGCTGGAGGCAGTGCAATGGCACACACAAGAGCTGGCTCAGTGCAATCTACTTCAGTCCCAGTTTTCAGTAACAAACTTTTTACACTGTTTGTCCCAAGAGTTTCTTCCTGTTGGCTGCAGGATTTGAGATGCTTCAGAGTAAGAAAAGGCAAATATAACTTGGTCATCCATGCCTGAAATAATAAGCAGCAGATGAGCATCTGCAGAGACTTTACCCTTCAGCTCTTCTCCCTTACCTCTTTCAAAATAGCTAAAGAAAGTTGCCTCCATAATACATGTCATCCTAAATACTAAAGAAACAGCAAGTGAAAAGAAAAAAGAAAAACAAAACCAAAACTATTTAACACAATATGCCTCATATGTTTGCTTTGCAAAGCTGGTGAGAGAGCGTTCCTGAGTGTGGCTACAGAGGGAAGAAAGCAACACGAACCTCTGGAGCTCTTGCATCTGGGAATGTTCCCTCTAGCTCTTCCAAGCAGGCATCAGACAGAGAGTTCATTATCGTCTCAGGGCTGGCGCCTTGTATTCGTGTTTGATTGGGGCATTTTTTCTAAGAAATTGTGCAGACTGTCCTGCACAGGGAGGAGAGTTGTCCCTTGGGGATGTCTTCCCTGTCACCACCAAGGCCCGTGCTCCTAGGGCTGCCCTGATCGCCACTTCCTTATGGGCTTCTTTCCAGTTAATGATGGTAAACTTCAAACCTGCAAGCTGATGCTTGCTTGCTCTGCACCTTCAGTCCACACGACTTCATTTTCTAACAGTCACAGAAGCAGCACAGATTTTCTTCTTGCTAAACCATTTTTTCTTTGTCATGACATTAGTATGTGACCTAAAGATCTCTGCCCTAGTTTTATTTATGATTGCCACCTAAGGCACTCATAGAGTATATGACAACTTGAAGTAACCAATTGCCGTTAGATAGTTACCTGAAATTCTTCTATATATACATATATATACACACACACACACACACACACGAGTATTTCTGAGCCCTGGATATTATAAATGTACTGAAAGCAGAAATCAAGTTCCTAAATTCATGGACAAACTCTGGGTCTCTGTCAGTGCTTTTGAGTGAGATTGGCTGCCTTTGGCTGTGTGTTACAGCATTCAGTCTAGTGTTTGCTAAAGATGCTTGAGGAAGAAAAATAAAGGCGATAAGGTTCCGGATCAGAAATGGAAACGATGCCTGTAAGAGAATGATCAAAGACTGGATTGCATTGCTCCAGGGGCTGATGAGTCGGTATTTTCAGCCACTGACCAGTGCCAAGACAGCACTTAGAAGAGCACTTAGATAGATCGTTAAAGTACTCTATCAAGAAAATAGCTAGGACTGGAAACTCTTGCATCATGGCTAGTTTCAGTGTCAAAATAGTTTAATCCTAAACCATTGGTTAGTAAGAGCACTTATGGCTATAACTGGGACTATGTTACTGAAAAACCAGCAATAATGCTTTCAAAATCAAAAACCAAAGCAAAACAAAATAAATGAAAGGACCAAACAAATAAACTGGTCTCGTATATTATTGAAAAATTTAAAACAAAAGGACGTTAAAAACATTTTAAAAGGTTTAAGTCTATATAGTGCCAGGAACCACCTCAGGTGAGAAATGCTAACATCCTACCCGCATTTCAGAGGAACGGGGAGGACAACGGCGTCACAGGGCCCCCGGTGCTTCCCCTGAGCTCCCCACCAGTCTCAAGAGTCACTGCATGGAAAGCTGGTACCGTAAATGATTCAGGAGAGTGCCAGTGCACTCAGCTTTGGCTAAACACCTGCAGGATGGGGTCTCTCCATCCCTCCAGGCTCCTGCACCGCACACAAGCCGGAGGGCGGGTGATGCATACCCCTGGGGTGCAGCAAGCCGTGGCTCACCGTGGGACTGCTCCCTGGTCAGGGGCTCCTTGCTACCCCCCAGTCAATAACGTAGTGCTGCCTGTCAGTATTCTTCTTTTTTATGTGAAACTGCAGGGCAGAACAGACATTTCCCGTCACTCTTTCCTGGTATGAATAACAGCAACAGGGGGAAAAATTGACTCTGGGCTCAACATCCAGCAGTTCAGATTTTGGTAGAATGACTGTAGTGATGGCAGTGAGGTTGTCGACATTCCTACACCACTTTGTTGCCCAAATCTATTCCATGAAGCCAATTTAATATGTTTACAATTCAAAGAGCCTCTTTTAACATTTACAGGACTGTATGGTGTTTTTGCAAAACGTGCATGGCTGTGCTGCAGGACATCACACGTACCAGATGACACCTGCACTCCTTGTTATTTGGGTACACACTGTAACAGGCAAACGTTTGCAACAGCTGTGCTAGTTAGGAATTAGTTTTATAATGAAATCAATTACACAGATTTAGCTTCACTTGGCTTTTTGCCTTCACATAAATAGGCTAGCACAACTGTCCCCAACTGACCACACATGAGCTAGATGAACAAAACAATCCTCTCTTCATCCAGACAAAGACTGCTAGCTCTGCTGTCATTTGTACTGTAAATCCAGGCTTAACTTCAGCATTCAAATTCATCTTCTATGTATAAGTTGGGGAAGGCTTGTTGCATGGTAAAATTTTGCTTGCTGATTTTATACTTTTTTCTATTTCTCTCTTGAATATTGGACAAATGAAGAAAACACCAGAGATGTTTATGTGTAATTCCGGAATCTTTTTCTTTCCCTTTCTGTCAGATGTATAATGAAGTCATTGATAACGACATTATGGCTATTTCACAATCCCAGTTCCACCCAGCAGGAAGAACATACAAGAGAAAACTTGTTTTAATGTTTTCTCATAAGAAGCCTTAAATAAAAGCAGTTAATACAGAGCAGTGTGTCAGCGCAGTTACCCTCTCTCCCGCACCACTGTGCTCAGGGAGAGCTGGTTACTGAAGAACAACGCCAATGTGCAGCCAATTAACTTTTGAAAAGTCTCTTCCCTGTAGAGTCCAACTCAAAGGGGTTTTGGGCCAGCAGGCAGGAATATCTGGACACCCACCAGCCATGGGAAGGCAGTGGCTGCTTGAGGGGGGAGTTCTGGCGGGGGCACGCCAGGCTGCCCAGAGGCCACAGCTGCCTCGGCTGCGTAGCCCGTCCTGCCGGCTCCAGCTTTCCTGGGACACTTTCAATGTTCGGGCAACTGCCAGTCCACCTGAACGGTTTGGAAGAAGCCCCAAACAAGGTCTGGTGGTCTCCCAAAGAGAGGCGAATGCTTGGTCCCACAGTGCACAGCATTTTCTCTGGCTTTGCAATGTGATTCATTGATCTGTATTTAGTTTGCAAAGTGGCATGCAAGGATCGCTATTAATGCTGTGAGGATATTTTCATTCGGAATGAAATGGTACACTTTGTGTCAAAATCAACCTGTGGAGGATGCTCTCCTGGACCACCACAGGATCACTCCCTCCTGCAGAATTATTCTTCCGCGCTAACGGCTGCTGGCGTTGGGCCACGCGGCCAGTGACCACCCCAGTGTGCTCCAGTACTCAGGAAGGCTGGCTGGCAAGAGGGCTTGAAGGGCAGTGCTGTGGTTCAGACATCAGCACGCAGCTTGCGTTTCCTCCCTCCCTGCCAGGATCCTTCTGCACGGAGTGGGTGCCAGCGGGCCGGCGGGACGAGTCACACCTTTGGAGTTTGCTGAGTGGTAACAGCAGCTTCTGAGCCCTGTTTGTAATGTAATGGCACTCCGTTTCTCTGCTCTTTGTTTTAGATGCTGCTTCCCAAAGAGGGGTGCGTCCAGACCTACCGGTGAGGGAACAGGGACATTCCACTGCTGTGAGAGACAGAAACAGCTCTCAGAGCGGAGGCACCGTCGGTCCTGCAGCCGCCAGCCTGGGCAGCCAAGAGCTGCTGCTCTCCAGGCCACCTGCAGCAAGTGTTCAAAACGCTGATGTGATGGTGGAAATCTGTAAGTTGAAGTCATTCCCCGTAGTGAATAGACTGGCCTCGTAAGAAAACGCGGTTTGGTTTGGTTTTGGTTTTTTTTAAGAAAAAGTTTACAGAGGAACCTCAGTATTTTTTTCCATTTTACTCCTGTGTTGTACAACTTTACACTGCTCTTGAGAATGTTTCACTGATTTTTATCTTGCTCTTTCTCTTCTGCATGCAATCTTTGAAGAACACAGCAAATGAGGCAGAAATTACTTTAATGTCTCCTTCCATTGAAAATGTTTTATTTTCCTTACCTCTATGGGTGTCTATTACTTCATTAATTGATAAGCTCCAAATTCCTGGCTTTGTTACTAAGGTTGAAATAACTGTATTTAGTAAAGATGTAAACTTATTGGCGTTATTTAGGATAGGGTTAATCAGTTACCTTTATCTGTTTTGGTATATATTTAAATTAACAAGACTACTGTTTCAGAATAACTGTAAAGAACCATAGACGTACAATTATAATATAATTTATTTTAAACATTTCCAAGTTTTATCTCTGCATTTTTAATATAGCAACCTATAGAATATATATCTGACTAAACAAGAATGAAATCCCTCATTAAAACATATACTTTTTGGATTTGAAGGACAGCTAATCGTAAGATCTTAAAAGTCAACAGTCAATAAGTCAATTAGAGATTATTGGGATCCAGGTTCATTAGAGATCAATGTCAGCCTTAATGCCATGCAACATTTTCCTCGGTTGTCTGTGCGTGGTGTGAAACCCTTGCGGGTAGATCAGAGCAGTGGCGCAAGCAGCACTGCCCAGAGACGCTAACGGTCGCAGGGACAGGCTCTCCTGCGGCATGAGCCCCAGCAGAGCTCACCGGCCTCGTCCGCACCAGGAGCCCGTAAATAAGGATGGGAACTGCAGTGATGTGGAGTGCAGGCTGCGGCGGGACTGCGGAAACCTGGGGCCTGAAGAATGGAATGGATGTGAATTTAGGAGTGAAGGATGTAACACTAATGGATGAATGCTGACTCAGACAATTCAGATTAGGAAAAATAACGTTTTAAATCAGTGAAAGTGACTGAAACTTTGAGTAAGCGACCCAGAGGGGTAACCTCACTTCTTCAAGCCAGACCCACATCTTCTGGGGAGAGATGTTCAAGGCAGGAGTCCCACAAGAGCAGTGGTCTGCAATCTCTGGGCTGCTCCCCGTCAAGCCTCTCTATGAACATTGCTACAGTAGGAAATGCAAGGGTTTTCCAGCTGCAGGACTGAATGTCAAGAAGAGTCTTCCATTAGATGGGTGGGATGAAAAATCCCAACCACAGAGCTAGCGTATAACCCACTCCTATGTCCCATAAGATTTTTTTCAAAATGTCCATTGTACTTTGCAGCAAAATCTGTGTAATGCCTGAGCTTTGAAGGACCTCACTGATGAAACCCACTTGTTTTGTTTTGCTTTATCAAGTGCCTTTTGGTCTTTTCAACGTCCAGCAGTACAGAAACAAAATAGTAACGAAATCTGTCAAATAATATATATAAAATATGTTCAGATGGAGAAAGAAAGGAAAGAAAGGAAGAGAGGAAGAAAGGAAGGAAGGAAGGAAGGAAGGAAGGAAGGAAGGAAGGAAGGAAGGAAGGAAGAAAAAGAAAGAAAGAAAGAAAGAAAGAAAGAAAGAAAGAAAGAAAGAAAGAAAGAAAGAAAGAAAGAAAGAAAGAAAGAAAGAAAAAGATTTGTGCTCTGTAACTGAGTCCCCTAATGGTTTTAGCAGCATTTGGGCAATAACAGAGCCACAAGCACTGTGTTGTGGCTCTGTTATTGCTCTGAAGTGTTTCACTGCAAAATTTACTGGCAAAATCAAGTAAAGAATATATAGTTTCCTATTGAAAGGGGGTATAAAAAGACCAAACAAAAACCATAAATAGTCACAAACTTTCATTTATAGAGGACATCAGTTGTCACTTAGAAAATATATTAAAAAAAAAAGGCAAATTATTGGCAGTTAGAACCATCCTGTAGCAGATTCAATACTCAGTAAAGATTCAAGTTATCCTCTGCAATTTCATCTGTGCATGTGGTCTTTGGAAAGGGTATCTGGTGCTTTGGCTGAATAATAAGACAATTAAAATGTCCTAACGATTTTAGCAGATCTAAATATTACCGAATGGCTACAGTAAATAAAGTTAAGATGATCTTTCAGTGTGGTATACTTTATTATATATATAAAAATATGGATATTGATGCAGGGAAGTCACGTAAGTGCTAGCTGTTAAAGGCAGCCAGTTCAATGAAATTGCAAATCAGTGCTACAGTAAAACATTAATATTGGAGAGTAAACATAACTGGAAGTTTGATGGAAGAAAGAAAAACTACTCTGTTTTCACCTAGGAGCTGTTATAAATACATATAACACTGCAATCACTCCTCAGTGGTCGTGCTGGGAACTCAGATTGTGTCCACATCAAATCTGACAACTGAGCTAAACAGTTTTAAACCCATCAGAGCACCAGGGCTTCGGCGACTGGGTGCTGCAACGCCCGTTTTTGAAAGGTCTCTGTTAGAGATCAGCTGGGCTGCAGACACGTAAGCTGAGTGTGTGCTGAGTCAAATTAATAACAATGGTGATAAAGAACAGGATGAAAGGGCTCACAGGCACCTGTGACATGCAAGGAGGGAAATAAACCTATTTTTATAAAGGTACGCCCTGGACACTGGGATTCTTTAAGAGTCAACAAGTGCATGGGCAAGGGTGAGCGAGCTGATATAACATGCCTGGATTTCCACAGGGTGTTTAACAAAGCATTCCTCAAAGGATTCTAAAGAAATTAAATAGCCACAGCATGAGAAGAAAGGCCTCTGCCTAGACAAAAAAAACTGCCTAAAGACAGGATGGAGTGTGGACAGAGAAAAAAAAATTTCAGGTGGAAAAAAAAAAATCTCCCCTGAAATCCCAGAGAGGTCTGTGCTAAGGCATGAGGAATTCAAGATATCCAAATATCCTCATGGAAGAGATCCTCCTAGAAGCTATGCTAGAGGACATGGAGGACAAGGAGGAAATTAGAGACAGCCAACATGGCTTCAGCAAGGGCACATCCTGCCTGACCAACCTAGTGGCTTTCTACGATGGAGTTACCACATCAGTGGACAAGGGAAAAGCAATGGATGTCATCTATCTGGACTTCTGTAAAGTCTTTGACACGGTCCCCCACAACATCCTTCTCTCGAAATTGGAGAGATACGGATTTGATGGGTGGACTGTTCAGTGGATAAGGAATTGGTTGGATGGTCGCATCCAGAGGGTAGCAGTCAACGGCTCAACGTCCAGATGGAGATCAGTGATGAGTGGTGTCCCTCAGGGGTCCGTACTGGGACCAGTGCTGTTCAATATTCTCATCAATGACATAGACAGCGAGATCGAGTGCACCCTCAGCAAGTTTGCAGATGACACGAAGCTGAGTGGTGCAGTTGACACGCCAGAAGGACGGGACGTCATCCAGAGGGACCTGGACAAGCTGGAGAAGTGGGCCTGTGTGAACATCATGAGGTTCAACAAGGGCAAGTGCAGGGTCCTACACCAGGTTGGGGCAATCCTTGGTTTCAATACAGGCTGGGGGATGATGTGATCGAGAGCAGCCCTGCGGAGAAGGACTTGAGGGTACTGATGGACGAAAAGCTGGACATGAGCCAACAATGTGCGCTCGCAGCCCAGAAAGCCAACTGTGTCCTGGGCTGCATCCAAAGCAGCGTGGCCAGCAGGTCGAGGGAGGGGGTTCTGCCCCTCTACTCTGCTCTGGTGAGACCTCCCCTGCAGTGCTGTGTCCAGCTCTGGGGTCCTCAGCACAAGAAGGACATGGAGCTGTTGGAGTGGGTCCAGAGGAGGCCATGAAAATGATCCAAAAGCTGGAGCACCTCTCCTACGAGGACAGGCTGAGAGAGTTGGGGTTGTTCAGCCTGGACAAGAGAAGGCTGCAGGGAGACCTTATAGCAGCCTGCCAGGACTTAAAGGGGGCCTATAGGAAAGACGGGGACAGACTTTTTAGCAAGGCCTGTTGTGACAGGACAAGGAGCAATGGTTTAAAGCAAGGGAGGGCAGATTTAGGCTGGATTTAAGAAAGAAATTTTTTTACAATGGGGGTGGTGAGGCACTGGAACAGGTTGCCCAGAGAGTTAGTGGAGGCCCCATCCCTGGAAACATTCAAGGTCAGGTTGGACAGGGCTCTGAGCAACCTGATCTAGTGGAAGATGTCCCTGCTCTTGCAGGGGGCTTGGACTAGATGGCCTGTAAAGGTCTCTTCCAGTCCAAAGCTTTCTATGATTCTATGATTCTATGATAAATGAAATGAAAAAAGAGTGAACGATGTGATAACGGACTCTGATGATTGGAGACAGAGGGTGCAGCAACAAAGATGAGCTGTGAAGAGATGCAGCAGGATTTTCAAATAGTCAATAGGTACATAAACTGCAATTTTGTTCAAGCCAATTAGAAAAATGTAGATGTGCAGTGAAAATGCACTTGCAGGGAAAACGACCTACATTTACATATGTGGTGAGGGATTTGGGAACAAGGTCTTGGGAGTTAAAAGAAATAGTTACAAATATTAGTGAAACAGTTAAAAAAACAAGACAGAAAATCATTTCAACATGGTTCAAATCTGGCATGATTGCATCTTCTGGTCCCTGCCATCGATGGCACCGGGGGTACAGAGACCAGCAGCAGCCCAGTGAAGGTCCAGGACGTCCCTGCCGTCAGGCTGAGCCCAGTTTCCAGCCTCTGGCCTGGACAAAACGCAGTGAAGGTGGCTATAGAGGAGGTCTATACAATCAGTAGTGCCATGGAGAGGACCAGTTGGGCATTTCTTTCTTTCATGTTGTTTCCAGAAGTCAGCTACTACAAGCTTTCTCCCACCCGGCTCTACGTAAGTCACTGTTTTATGGTACTGATGTGTTGATCAAGCCAGACTGTTGTACCTCTGCAAGCTGTATTCCCGTGAGAGCTGAAGTCCTGAGGATGGGTGTGCTCCTGCTCCAGTCGAAACATTTCTATCACCAAAAAGAGAGGTACTAAAAGATGGCACTAAATCGAAGTTTCTCTTAGTGCTTTGCATGTCAAGCACTTATAAATTTTGTTTGTTTGCTCTCCCCTCCTTTTTTTTCCGGAATATTTCATAACGGTTTTGGATGATGTGTTATGGCAATTGATTACCACCAGACTAAAGATACTTTCTCTCAGTTTCCTGTTCAGCAGTTCCAGATTACAGTGTGAACACTGTTGGCTTTCTGGCCTTATTATGAAAAATATATTTACAAATGATGTGTCTTGATTTTACCAGCTACCTCAGTCTGAAATTTGTTTCATAACCAAGCAAAAGGTTTAGGAGTTGTAGTAAGAACTACTGACAAAAATATGGAGATTGTCACTGAAAAGCATCTAGTTTTCCACAGACCTGAGAGGTAAGAAATGTTTTGCTAATGTTTAGAAAACTTCTTGGTAATGCAGAAAATTATGGTGTCATAAAGTTTTACCATGGTATGCTCCAAATGACCTAAATGACAGCTACCAACAGAGGTAATAAACAGTCCGTGTTACTTACAGAATAATTATAAAAACACCTGGAAGACGACAACATACTCCTGCAGAAGTGAATGGCTTGCAATCAATCTGTCGGAAATATCCGAACATTTAAGTGAAGTCTTAGAAAAGGGAACATGTCACCGGTTGATATAATTCACGTAAAGTCTTTGGCCAGGTCCCCCATGAAACTGCTAAAGGAAATTGTTTTGGGTGGAGAGCAAACTCTGGCTGTGAGCCAAGTGGTCTCCGAGGGCAGGGTTCAAAGGCAACGCCGACCCTTGGCCGAGGGCAGTGGCGGTGCTGGAGGCTGCTGGCCAAGGCTCAGTGGGCACCTGAAAGCAACACAAGCAGTGCAGCGGACTAGGAGGAGAGGGGGAAGAAAAGAGACAGCAGCGTATTTTGCAAAGGTGACAAAGCTGTTTATTTAGGAAAAAACAGAGATGACTAGAAAGCATTTCAAAGACAAAAGAGATAACAAGAAAGCCAGTCAATTAACAAGAAAACCAATTAATGACAGGTCCAGTGCAGCACCCAGTGATGAGAAGCTTTTAAGCCTTTCTTACTGTCATGGTTTAACTCCAGCCGGCAACTAAGCACCACACGACCACTCGCTCACTCCCCCCCGGTGGGATGGGGGAGAGAATTGGAAGGGTAAAAGTGAGAAAACTCGTGGGCTGAGATAGAGACAGTTTAATAGGGAAAGCAAAAGCCGCTCACGCAAGCAAAGCAAAACAAGGAATTCATTCACTGCTTCCCATGGTCAGGCAGGTGTTCAGCCATCTCCAGGACAGCAGGGCTCCATCACACGTAACGGTGACTTGGGAAGACAAACGCCATCACTCCGAATGTTCCCCCTTCCTTCTTCTTCCCCCAGTTTCTATACTGAGCATGACGCCATATGGTATGGAATAGCCCTTTGGTCAGCTGGGGTCAGCTGTCCCAGCCGTGTCCCCTCCCAGCTTCTTGTGCCCCCCCCAGCCCACTCGCTGGTGGGGTGGGGTGAGGAGCAGAAAAGGCCTTGACTGTGTGTCAGCACTGCTCAGCAGGAACGAAAACATCCCTGGGTTATCAACACTGTGTCCAGCACAAATCCCAAACACAGCCCCATACCAGCTACTATGAAGAAAACTAACCCTATCCCAGCCAAAACCAGCACAGTTACACACACCTTAAACCTCTTTAAATAACACATCCTCTCAGGCAAGGGCTAAACATTTGCTCAGTGGAGATTATTCCATATTTGCCTATTGCCATGGTTACCTGCCATTTCCTCAATGATATCTGGTACAGGCCACTTCTCAGAGGATGCGGGCTACGTGGAGCATCAGTCTGATGGTGCTGGGACAATTTTCTAGATCTGTATTTCTGTGTTATTTTTTTTCTGTCCTGGATAACAATAGATCCTGGCATGGGTCAAGATGCAAGCTCCTCGGTGTGAAAGCAGCCTCTGTGTGCGAGAGACCTCTTAACACACCCAGACGTGGGCACACAAGACGTGGGCCATCAAGACCATACGCACAGTCCCGCTGGGTGATGCGCTGCAGAGGTTGTGGGGGTTATTTCAGTGTGAGGCACTGCCACCTGTGCCATGGAGGCTGGAGGAAAGAAAACTCAAGTCTGAATTATCTTATCACCAACTAATCCAACTCTTTCACTCTGCTGCTCATGATAAGCTTTCACCTCGGCTTAGAGCTGATCAGACTCTTTTTGTTTTCTTTTTTTTTTTAACAATCACATTGGATCCTGCCTTTCTGAACTTTCTGCCCACAGTCTGTGGTAAGGTAACCACATTTTGGTTAAAGAGCAAGAATGCCACTAAGTATGGCATGAATAGTGTGCTGAAGAAAAAGTTGACTCTATACAACATTGCTAAAACCTGCTGGATTTAGTTGTTGATTAAGAAGAGATAGCTTGGTATTTCCCACCCAGAAAAATCATTAGTACTAATTTCCTTGAAGTAGCGGTCCTTTAATGATACATGGCTACTTAAAGCTTTCCTGTTTGTGAAGAAAATGAATTGACTCTCATCAAGAATATCAGCGTATATGGCATAATGCTTGCTGATGGCAGTTTCTAAAAGTAGTAGTGTCTCAGTGCAGCATGGTTAGGTTCGGACTGAATTACAGCAGAGATATCATTAACGCCCATCAACAAGGACTGGCACAGTAACAGACAAGGAGACGTTGAGAGTAGGAATGTTGTGACACCAAAATACTTATTTCATCAGGGAAACAGGAAAATCCATTAATACGCAGGTGCCTGTGTATTACAGATAATTAACAGCTACGACAATACAAGCCAACTAAATGCTAAACTTGGCCACAAATATTAAACTGACAGTGCCTGTTGCAAAATATGCACGCTGCTTGCAATTTCAAAATGTATGTTTGGCTAGAGAGGATTTTCTAGAAAAACATCTCTCCTAATCTTAGTATGCAAAAAAAGGGCAATCCAGCACTTTATTGTATTTTGTCACTATTATAATTAATGTATTATTTCACATTTGCATGGATATTTACATATAATTTTCAGCCATTGTGGCTGTAGGTGATATCCCTTCCCCTTCTTTTTGATGGGTCGATCCCACCATGCCAAATGGCACATACAAAAATAAATCTGTAGGACCAGAAGAACTTGGCTGAGTTGGAGATCTGAGCGTTGCCAGGAGCAGGCGCATGTGCAGTGTACCTGCTCCTCCAGGAGCCTTCTGCTCCTCAAGCTGCTGCTCCTCACAAACACAAATGTCGAACAGCAATGAAAAAAAAAAGGGTGTCTTCCCACCACATCTATATTTATCTCATGGCAATGCTATGGTTTAATATGTCTTGACATCCACTATTCTTCCGTTGAAAAGAAACACTCTTTTGGAAGGAGGGAAGGTCTGTTACTTTCCAGGAATAGACCAAGGTCAAAGGAAGAACTGTAGACTACTCTGATGTCCCTTGCCACCAGGATTTTACCACCCACGGTGTAAAACAAATCACATTACAGTCATGTTCCTTTTCTCCCTTGAAGCTCTGCAGTTCATTCACATTTAGAGGTATGAGTGATGTTGGACTTCTGAGGGAACGTGACCAACGAGACTGCTTTTACAAAGCACTTCTGAAAGCTTCAAAGCATCAGCAGACCAGCATGGTTTTTTCACTTAGTTTTATTTATTTTCTTCACTTTTCTTCTTTCTCTTCAATCTCTGAATTCATCTTTGCACCGCATATCAGAGCAGTGCATGGCACCAGCAGTTTGCTTTTGTTATTGCTCTGCACTTCCCCTTGAAGGCTGGGCTCCTTAAAATCCACCTGCCACAGAGGTAGCCCACGTAACAGCACAGCAGCCAAGTGCCCAGTCACCTCCCCAGCGCCTGGGGACACCTTCCCTCCGTGCGCAATTCAGGGACAATACCACTCAGCTGATGCCCCTTTCTGGAGTATAATTATTATTTCAGCAGAAAACATTAAGCAGCTTAATGAGGTAATTGCTTCAGAGGAAAGGGGCGGGCGAGACCTCGCAGACAAGGGACGAGCGTGCTGGTGACCGGCTGAGCGTGCACGAGGACGCGTGCACGTGTGCTGGCAGTGCACACACGTGTGTCTGCCTGCGTGCACAGGGGTGGCTGAGGTGGGTGCAGTCCTGTTGTTGCTGGAGCTGCCTGCCTGGGCTGTGGGTGGCCCTCAGCAAGTGCAAGGTGACATGCACCGGCTACGTGGGGCGTGTTTATTGAGCATTTCTCACCACAGGAGACATTGAAGGAAATTTGCTGGCCTAAGCTTAAAAGAAACGTGAGGCAGTGTGTTTGTCACACAGCCCCTGCGTGTGTTGGGAAATCACTGCCATATGCTGCGATAGATGCTGGAGTACAAATCCTCATCACAGAGGAGCTGAACAAATTCATGTGATAAAAAGGTCTAACAGTGACCAGATGTCACTGCTGGAGAAGTCTTTAAGAGGTCGGAAGGGTGTCTTGCAGGAGGGAACTCAAAGCAGACATGGTGTGGGACAAGAGGAGGTGGCGAGGCCAGCCCCCCAGCCCCCCATCCTGAGCAGACAGCAAATAGAAATGCAAGAGGGTATCGGGTAGAAGCAAACATTTCTTCAAAATAACTTTTTTCTGTCCTACTGTGTTTCACTGACATTGCCCCAAAATGTTGCACTAACGGTTTAGTTTAAACCACCTTTTGGCTTCTGCTGCTCCTAGACAAGCTAGGCTCCTGCCCGAACCCCACCACAGGCTAGAAGAGCTTCAAAGCCTCTTTGTCACCATCATCCAGCTCCAAGTGTAAGGAAATAAGTGTCATAAAACTCAATGTCAGAACTTACAGAAGGGAGAAGTGACCTTTATTGACAAAATCTTTAAGCAATTTGATTTTGTGACTTCCATCCAACACTCACACTCTCACAGGCACCAGATGTGTGTGTCTGGTCGTGCAAGGTTCTCCAGTGTGACACAGGGCACAAGGGACATTGTCTCATCTTCACTACGTCTTTGGGGTTCCTCTGGACTGGCAATGAGAAACTTGATTTTGGATAGACCTTTATACCCTTTGGAAGGCAACAGCTCTTGTCCTGTTGTTCCTCCCAGGGCTCACGTGCATTTCAGGCTCCAGCCAAAGCAACATCAGTATTTCTGTTACAAAACTCCACAAGCACTGCTGCAGCAGCTGGAAAAGTGAGGTGTAAACCTGCTGTGGCCATGGCACCAATGTCCCAGTGCTCATCTGTACATCAGGCAGTTATGTTGCCTTTATGCCCAAAAGGATTTCCACCGCGGCTTGATGCAGCTCACCTGCAGCCTCTCCGAGTGCGGAACAACTGCATCTTGGAGGGATGAAAATGGCACAAGAATAATGAATTCAGTTGTTTCCTGAACCTTATCTCAAACCTCCAGGCTTCCTACCTCTGTCAAACTGTCCTGGCGAGCTCCCGAGAACGGACTGTCTGCTGAGGTCTCTGTTACCCTCTACGATGGGCGGGGGTTGGGGACAAACACATCGTGCAGAAAAACAGGCAGCACCCAGGCTGCAGCGAGCTGCTGGTGTGTCTGCCTGCTGCACCTGCATCGCCCTGAGCGCCCTGGCAGCGCGGGAGAGGCTGAATGTGGACCCAGGATTATCAAGAGCATCCAGCTGCTGCCTCTTTGCAATGGGCATAGAAATCCAGTGGCCTGGAGGGAAACCGTGGGGGGTTCCAGCAGCACACGTCTCACGTGCCCACTCTGCTCCTGGGGATGCTGCAGGACTGGGGAAATGGGTCAGAATTGGGAACAATTAGGTCATTGCCTCCATTGTGCTTAATTGAATGCACTGTACAAATCACAGTCATAGAGCCTGAGAAAGAAAGCCTGGTCCCATAAAAGTCATTCGTGGAGCAGATGATGCAAACGTGGGTGGTCCTCTGCTGCCATCCTGCTCGCCAGCCTGCCATGCCCTCGCCGCCCTCCCCGTGGGCTCCCAGGGTGGCTGCCCAAGCCCTGCAGGCGCTGACTGCAACACAGGGCTGATGGATGCTCTGGGGACGGGGCTTTGACGTTGCTGGTATGAGCTTTCCATTTTATTTTCATGTTTCAGCTGAAAATACGTCACCCTAGAAGGCGCAGGTCTGCAGGAAAGCTGCCAGGGCTGCAGACAGACACGCCACCAGCCTGACCCAGAAAGCAAAATGTCAGGGAGCACTAAAAGCACCAGATCAGCCTGTCTGGAGCCGTTATCCTCATGCCTACATCTGCATCACCTAAGCAGCCACCTGGACTTGAGCCCAGACGGGAGAGGCCAGGGGTGCCGGGGGGTCTCCAGCGGACCCCTGCGCCGAGGAGGAGCCGTGCGCCCCACATCCCCCTGCACTTTCCTGACCCCGTGGACCATAGGGGGCCGGATGGCCAAGTGTCACCGACTTTGGTTTTATTTCTACATTTCTGCCAGACGTTATAAAACCCTGCCAGTCCAAGCACAGGAGAAGATGTATAAATATTGTCGGTGACTTTTCAGTGCCGAGGAGGCTGAGCTGCCCCTGGTAAGAACAGACCCATGGTGCACACCTGAGACGGTGCAAGTGCTCCAGAGGGGCGTTTCTGGGAAGCATCGGCAATAACCACGAAAGTACAAGTTGAAGAGGTGCAAATTTCCTTTTTTTTTATTTTTGCCAAATTCAATCCTCATGGAACTATAGCTATTTAAAAGTGGAGTATGGGTAAAGAATCCTGTTTGTGGTTCCTCTCATGTATTTCTGAAATGGAGAGAAAGTAACCTTTGGTGAAAGAGCCTGAAGTGTCTTGAATTTTCTGGAGCCGCACAAAGATGCTACATTACTGCAATAGCCAAAGTGTTTTCCTGGAAGTAATATTCAGAGATTCTGCACTTTACCCATCTCTTTCACAAATAAAACATTATTTCACAGCAGCAAATCAAGCTGAGTCTGATTTTGGTATGGTCTAAATCCAGCTATGAATTTTGCTATGCCACTAAGGCAAAAAATGTTAAAACTACATCTGTCACTCACATCACTTTCTGTGTTTCATTCATGTAGAAGATAATCATTAAATCCCTTTAAAAAAAAAATGACTTTCTGAAAAGTAGTTACATTTTTCTGAAAAAAACAGAAATCATAAAATTTTTTAAAATGATGAAGGATGCAGAAATTAAAATAAACAATTAACTCAAAAGAGAAAATAAATCAACAACGCTTCTTTTAAAGAGGGAATTGGAGGAGAAGGAAAAAGACATTGTTCCAGATTGCGATGAAAACACTCCTAAATGTAGGTTTAGTAAAGTCACGGCAACCTGTGTGTCCTTCTGTCACATTTCAGGCACCTCGTGGGTGTTCTGCAGCTCTGTGGAGCCGCTGGGGCCAGGAGCAGGTTGTGCTGCGGCCGGGCGATGCTCAGCAGGGAGGGGACGATGACGGTGCTGGTCTCTCCAGGGCTTGTCCCAGGATGGTTTCATCATTGCCCACTGCAGCTGCCTTGCCCGAGTGGGGATTCAGGGAACAGGAGCATCTCGGAAACATGGGGTGGTTTAGCAGAGCAAGCCTGAAGCAGGTAGGTTTGCTCTCAGTAGCTGCTCATTTATTTGGGCTTGGGCTGGGACTATTGATCTACATTTAAATAAGCATTCCCTGTAACACTCGAGGAAAGGAAGCAACACGCAACAAAGATTAAGCGATCACCTGAGACTGGAGATGTTGTTAGCTCCGTGTAAGTACCGGTGAGGCATTACACCAACAGGTAGGTAAACCTGCCAGGGTCCTCCTGCAGTCCCTCTCTTCATTTCTCTTGTGTATTTGCAAGAGCCCCTGTCCAGAAGTACTGCAAGAATTGTCACCCCCCTGCTCAGCTCTTGGTGCCTTGCTGGGGAAAGGAATGGCAGGAAAACGATCTCCACAACAGCTAATTGACTTGATTAGAAAATATTAACTCCTCCGAAACTTTTCTAAAGTGATTTTCAAATACTTGGTGATTCTTACATACATTTTGTGGAGGGGGAAGTTTTGAAGTTTCGGGTTTTATTCCATTTACTGGTGTGGCTGAGTGCTGGCGGTTGGTGGGAGGGAGGGAGGGATGCTTGCTTAAGTGGAAGACTCATCTCCTCCGCATACGTACACACGCCAGAGAAGACTTGTTGTGCATGAGGCTCGGGGTGCAAGGAACAAACCGGCAGCATGTCCCAGGTGTCTAGCAGATGTCACCAACATGTCACAGCAGAGGTAAATTTTTGATCCTGCTGTATAAAATTAATTAAGGAAGTGGTGAAAGGCAGAGGTCAAAGGAGGTCAAGATATCAAGTGAGGTAAAAAATGTCTTTCTGAAGGAAGAAACCAGCAAAAGCTGAAGCAAAAGTATTAAAGATCAATACGTTAGAGTGTCTGTGGGGCCATTAGATCATCTGGCTTGGCCTCTTGCATGACACCAGGTGGGGAACGGCATCCAGTAATTCCTGCTCTGAACGCAACGGCCTGTGCTGTGACATTACAGAGCTGGGCTGTCAGGGGAAGGGAAGACTTCCACTGATGAATCACCTGCTCAGTGACAAAGCTTGATTCATGTTTTAGCTGTCAGATGTTGCTTCTTGTTATGCCTTTCCCAGCTAGGGTAAAGATTGGGTCAGTAAATAGGATTTTTCTCCTTTGATGGCATGCCACAGTGATCAAGTCACACCATGGTCTTTTTCTGATACTTTTATATATTGAGCTCTTCAGATTTATACTGTCAGGCATTTCATTCAGCTCCAAGTTATTTTTTTCCATGTCTTTTCTGTAACTTCGCAATTTTTCAGTTACATTTACAAAAAATGTAAGACTTGGGCACGGCACTGCTCTCGCTGGTGCCACACATCACTGCCGAGACTCCCTGCTTGCTTAGCCAGTGGGCACTTCCCATTTCAGCTGGAGTTTTTCCTGGGACTCACAAGTTTTCCATATGGAGCCTCATTAACTGAATTTTGAAAATCTAGGATCAAGCAGATCACATTTAGTTGCTGGTTTTCTCAAAGAACTTCAATAGATTTGGTAAAACAAGACCTCTCTCTCCAGAAGGCATGTTGACTGCTACCAAACTGTAATATTAATGTATGTATTTCAGAATACTACCATCAACTACCGGTTTTAGTAGCACTGGTGGTAGTTATGCACATCACCTCTGCCGACTTTTCTATGGAGAAGTGTAGGTTTTCTGGTTTCCATTGCTCTGGCAAGAGTCAGTGAACTAAGCAATCACCCACCCAGATAAAATGCAGCCCCTTGGGCTCAACGCTGCAGGAGGCGGTGAGGCAAGGACCTGAAATTGTCCCTGGGTACAAAATTTGCTCCACAGAATGGGAGTTCTGGGACAGCAGCTGGTATCCCAGCAAGCAGGGTATGCACGAGCATGGGGGCTCTTGCACTGCCTGGAAACCCTGTCGCGTTTGGAAGGAGGTAGCGCAGCACTGCCAACCTGTGATCAACCTGCCACTGTCAAACACACCTGGCACATCATGCACTGTCCTGTGATGTGGGGCTCAAAGGAATTACACAGAATGGGGAAAGGGAATACTGAAATAAAGGGTAACAAGGGCCTTTTAATGTCAGTTTAAAGGTGTGAGGTCTTGCCAGCTTTGTTCTTTCAAGGGTAGTAAATCAACAATGGAATTAATTTTTGCAGAGAACATGTTTATAGAGATGTGTCCTGTGTTACTTGAGATAGTCCTGGTTACAGGTCCTCCTGTTACTGGAATTTTTCCTCTAAATGTGATCATCTTCAACGGAAGGAGAATGAGAATATCTTCAATGACAAAATGCTTCTTGCGTCCTACAAAGTGCTAGCCTGACACATTTAGCATCTTCAGTCCCCTGGAGAGGTGATGAATAATAAATAATGCAATAGAAAGAGCTGATTGTGCACAGCTTTACACTATGTCTTTTGTGAATTCAAAGGAAATCGGGCATTCAATAAATAGCTGGTTTGAATTCAGCAGAGCACCTCCCTGCTGTTCCATTTTATCCGGGCTCCCTGCCCTGGGTCCCGTTTGCTGGCAGTCCCAGTGGGTTCACAGGGTGCTGGAGGAAGAGCAATAGCTCCTTCTCTAATTCTCACGAGCACGCACAGACAGGGGACGTGCAGCCCTCCCAAACCAGCCAGCTGTTGTCTTACCCCTGCAAGAGCTCGCAGGCTGCTCTGTCCTCGCTCCTCTAAGAAATGCTGAAGCGGGGAGGTGCTGGGCCGCAGTGCTGCCCTGCCGAGCTCTGCAGGCAGGGCGGCTGTCATCAGCTCATGCCTTGCCACTTCTCTGTGCTGCACCTCGGTAGCCGTGGCCTCTCCATCAGCCATGTGCAGCCTCCCGCAGCTCTCGGGGGGACCAGCTCCACCCGCAAGTGAACTCTCAGCTGAGACTGAAACATGGTTGTTAAATCCATGGGTTTAATGAGCTCCATTCATTTTGTCACTTTTTACATTTTCACATTTTTATTTCTGGCAACAGTTAGTTCTCCAAACAACTTCAGGGAGCAACGCAGCAGTGGCACAGTGGGGGCCGGCCAGGATGCTGCCTGCGAGAGTGGCCGCAGGAACATCAACACCCATGGTACTCGGTGAGTCTCAGCACTGGTGTGAAGCTCATGAGGATTTTCAGGTGGAAAATGAAGGCTTTGATTCTGCTTGTGATAAATACTTGATTAACAAATCAGTGACAATAGGATAGGACAGGATAGGATAGGACAGGACAGGACAGGACCGGACCGGGTAGGGTAGGGTAGGGTAGGGTAGGGTAGGGTAGGGTAGGATAACAGTGCCTTGTGTGGAAATACAGGGAAGAGCTGATAAGCTGAAAGAGGCTGTGTCTAGAGAATGGTCAAGCTGCATCAACGACACCTCCACTCCTGAACTGCTGACTTGCCCCACATCCAACTCTAAACAAGGGCTAAATGGTTCATCTTAGCACAATGCAAGAGCAGCCCACTGCCATTTGCCGACCTTTTGGAAAAATCCCAGAGATAAAAGCCTGAGGCGTGTGGGAAGGACAATACTGACACCCAGACCCCCCTGAAGCCGCTGCTTCTCTGGCTGTTTCACCTGTCATGTTCTCAGGCGGTGGGTGATAGGAAGCCTGTACGCGAGCTATTAACAAATGGCAGGTGAGCCTTCTACATAACCTTTAAATGAACAAGCCTGAAAGGGAAGAACTTGGATGAAAAAGGTGGGAAAGGTGTGCATGTGTCTCTCCTGGCCGGCACGCTGGCGGCACTGCCCCTCGGGAGGGTGCTGGGTACGATAGCTCTCTGGTGTCCCGGCGGGCGCGATGCCAGGTGAGGCTGCTGCAGCGGGCACGCCAGCCCCTCAGCAGTGCGTGCAACTGGGATCCGAGTTTGAGAGCCTCTCGTAGACAAGCAGACGTGGCAAATGGAGGCACTGTTCATCTGGCAGGATCCTCACCATGGCATAAGTTCACCACAGGCATCTTACATTTAGGCAGCCTCTCTTTGCAGAGCGTCAGTTCCATGTCCCTACAAAAGGCAATTATTTCCCTTGCACTCGTGTAGTTTAAGGAGCAGCTGCTAAGTGAAGCGGTTCTGCTCTGCAGGTCAGGTCTGCCGAGCAGACACCTTCCCTGACACGTTCCTTCCTACAGAGCTGGGAGAAGCTTTCCACATCCAGGGAAGGCAGAACTGTCTTGATTTGGAGGGGTGTCATCTTAGGCAATACACTGCGTTCCTGCTGCTGGGATTACAGGGTATCTGCACAACTGCGGGCTGGTTAGATGCATAACAGAGACATCACCGCCCAGCTACCGAGCTCTGCTCACAGCACTTCACAGGTCGTGGTGCAGTTACACATTTCATGGCAAAACTCTTCCCAGCCAGATCTCTGAGGAAGGAAATTTCCCCAGGAGCACTGTGTATCTTCCCATGGTAAACCTGGTTTTGCAAAGTGCTTTATCAGATTCCACCACTGAGAAATCATTGCACAGTTCCAGTAGAGTATATGGGGTGTGGATTTAGAGAAAAGGTCGGATGGTTGTTGGCACCAGATCATATAAATAACTGCAGCACCCTGTCACTTAGGTCTCTGAATTATGAGTGCAGGTTCATGTGAAAGTGCATTTTCCACACTTAAGAACAGTGTAGAAAAGATTCAATTAAGCAATTTCTGGAAAGTCCTTGGAATGTCTATTCATGGACAGTTGAGTCAATCATCTCTCAAACAGAAAATTGTTTCTATCTTATGAAAGTCAAGGGAAATGGCTCACAGTTGTTAGCAGGCCATTTGTAGAAGAACACATTTTCATTAGTGTGTATCAGCACATTTGAGCTATACGTGTGTTTGTATAAAACTGTACATCCTTCTCATTATGTGCATTAAAAACTAGGTATTTAAAGTAAAAATAATATAGATCAGTCATATGGTGTGAAAGTATGCAAATAAATACATACCAAAGTTATTGATTCAAAAAAGAGTGCATAGCAACGAGAGTTTGAAAGACAAGAATATGTCTCACTATCCTGTGAAGGGTGTGAGCTTTTGTAAAATAATAACCCATCGTTATGAGAGTAGACGTTTGAAATAGTATAGAACCAAATAGAGCAGAATAGAGGAGATAGAACAGGACTTTTAAACATTCAGGTGTAATTAAAAAAAATAAATACAGATCAGTTAGACTTCATATCCAATTACTTGCTTAGAGAATCTTTCCTGTTTGGTCAAGAGGAACCACAGGTAATAAATTTGAATCATTAAAGAGTTCTTAATTTGGCAGTTGCACAACAGTAGCACAGACCAATGACTATGGTACTATTGCACACAACGCAGTAAGAAATCTTAATGATCATTAAGAGAAAATTCAACCCAACATCTTGATACTTGAAAAGAGAATACTTCCCTCATGTAAACTGATAATAATTTTGCAATATAGCAACCTGCTTACAGTGACACTTTAACTGTGACTTGTCTCTTTGAAATGTAACCTTTCCTAATGGAAACGCAGTTAACTTCTAAATTGTTGAGATTTAAATATCTGTCAGAAAAGTCAAGCATTACTGGATGTGGCTGCAGATACTCTGTCCATTACTGGTCAGGCTGGTTTCAGGTATGCATACGGCATTTTGAGCCTATGCCTTGAAACCCTTCTGATCTGTGAGGGAGGCTTGTCAGATGGAGATGTGAGGATGGGGTTGCTCATTTTGTAGAACTGGACATGGGGAATTTTTAAGCCGAGCTCATTTGAATTTAGGGCTGTCAGAGTAAATAACTTGCCCTTCTTCAACTGCACTGATCTCCCTGGAGAAAAGTGAACAGAAAGGTATTGCCAGAGGAGAAATGCAGATGCCAGTAGTAAGGAAAAGCAAAAAAGAAGGAGTGAGAAGAACTAGTTGGGGAGCATACGGCGGGGGGAGCGCAGTGGGATCGGGAAGCGCGGAGCAAGGACTGAGCAGGCACTCAGACACCGAGCGCCAGCCGCATCTCGGGCACCGTGTGAGTCTGGGACAGCAGCATCTGCTGCTCCCCACGCGGGATGGGAAACGACACCTACGCACCAGCCAGATGACTCCCCTGCCAAAGAGATTTTAATTTCCTTTTTTCTTTTTTTCTTTTTATTTACCCTTAGCCTGCGCTAACACTTCAGATGCTGAGGCCCGTTGCAGGCACAGAGGGTTAGTATCAGACACTCAGCACTCAGCTGGATGAAGCCCACAGCAACCTGTGCTGACTGTGCTGCTAATTAAAATGCTTCATATGAGTTACTGGAGCTGATAAAACGCCCTATTTTGTACAGCACTTGGCACAGTGAGGCCCTCATTCCTGTTGCCTCCTTGTTATTATATGATAGATTGATTAAAATACAGTTATGATGAAATCTTTCTGTTATTATTTTTATATGCATTGAGTATTCATCCTTTATAATTCCCCAGCAGGTAAAATATGAAATGTCTTCTTAGACAAGGAGTCTGAATATCTGTTATTTTGGGGGAATTTGAGGCAGAAATGTGGCAGTAGTAGGTCAGATAAAACATCTGAAATATTCTGTTTCTTGTACAGCTCTAACTATTTCATCTCTCCAAGGGTGTTTAAGCATGGTACTCTAGGGTTCAGAGGGGGTTTGGAGGCAGCCCATCAATATTTTGATAATTTGTTTTTCTTCTTATGGTTCACATGGTCAAGAAATGTTTGTGTCATATTGAAACAATGCATCAGGATGAGGGATAACTTTCTGAAAAGTTGGGGCACTGGAATGCTTACCCTGCCCCAGCAATTCCTCAGTGCATTTACAAGAACCAGCAGCTATCGAAGACCTTGGGTACCAACCCTGGCCTGAGCCAGAGCTCCAGGTCTGTGGGGAGGGACTGCAGCATCCGCCAGCTCGTCCTGTGCTAGCAAATCCATTTCAAACAGGTGCCCAAATGATCATTGTACAGCACAAGAATCAGATAAGAGTAGCAAAACAGTACAGGTGCAGGTGTGGAATCACAATGAGAATATTACGCCGAATAGCACGGATTGAGATTTATCAAGATTCTCCCATTCAAGGAACTTATCATTGCATTTTATGCTTTCTGCTCTGGTAATGGATATTCCACAGCTAATCACTGAAGGATGTCACCTTTTAAATACGATTTCTATTGAAAGTAATATATCTATATGCAGAATTACCATACTGCAATAAAAATTACTTTTTGATAGAGGCAAGTGCTAAAAACTCCAGCTGGAAGCAGAGCCCTTGGATACTGCAGAGCTGCAGGGGTCCGGGGAAGGCTCAGCGTGCCCACGAGGAGGGGTGCCGGGGAAAGCCACGGCACAGCCCGGAGGGACCGGGCTGAGGGGGCCGGGGGGCCATTAACTCTTTGCAGCCGGCAGGGACCAAACCTGCAGGAGGCCAGGCTTCATCACCTCCCCCGATTATACAGCAAATTTACTTTTCCTGCAACACCTGAGGCCCATGAGGAACCTTTGACATTTATGGATGCCCATCTTGTATTAGGTACTCATATGATTAATAATGTATTGCCTGGACTTAGGACTGTGTTCAATTGCCAGTCACCTGTGTATCTGAACTCCTCCTAAACCCCACGGAAACAGCCACAGCAAGCTCCATGAATCTCTGCTGAATCTCCCATTTTGAGGACATATCCCTGGCCCTGTCAAAGCAGTCAAGGTCTTTTAGATTTCCTCCATTTTTATTTATCTGCTTGGTTCTGTGCACACAAGCTCACACAGACAAGGGTGTATCTGTGCTGCTAATATCGTTGTGATAAAATTTATCCAGATATAAAATAACAAAGCAAATTATCAGTTGATAAGATGCTAATAATGCCTCACCATACTGGTCTAATTTCCCCACTTCCTCCCTCTTTTTCTCTTTTAATCTGCATTACTTTTCCAGAGAGGAAAACCACATGGCGATTTCCACCTGCGTAGCACCACTGCTGGGTGACTTCGGTTCTTACACAGAATCGTATAGGTTGGAAAAGACCTTTAAGATCATCGAGTCCAACCGTTAACCTAACACTGCCAGGACCACCACTACACCATGTCCCTAAGCACCTCAGCCAAACGTCCTTTAAATACCTCCAGGGATGGCGACTCAACCACTTCCCTGGGCAGCCTCTTCCAATGCTGGACAACCCTTTCAGTGAAGTAAAATTTCCTAATATCCAGTCTAAACCTCTCCTGACGCAACTTGAGGCCATTTCCTCTTGTCCTATCACTTGTTACCTGGGAGAAGAGACCGACCCCACCTCTCTACACCCTCCTTTCAGGCAGTTGTAGAGAGCGATGAGGTCTCCCCTCAGCCTCCTTTTCTCCAGGCTGAACAACCCCAGGTCCCTCAGCCGCTCCTCATCAGCCTTGTGAGGGGCTTTTCCCTCTCATCCCTGCAGGTTCTGGTCAGGACAAGGACCCCCTTATCCCCATCCACCCCACGGTCAGCAGTGATCCTGCACACAGTCCCCCCCCTTAGGGGCAGCAGCTCCCGTCTGGAGTCTCACAGCTCGTGAGGGACTCTTGTGGGGATGATCAGCGTGATGCTGACAAGACCTCTCCAGCTTTCTCAACTCCAGCTGGTCGACAATTAACTGAACCCTTCCTCTCTTGGACCAAATTCCTTTGTCACATGTAATTTCTTCCGCTAAGTTAAATCAAAACTGCCAAATTAACATGTAAGAACCTTCCTATTTGCAGAGAAGGATGCTGGACATGGGTGTGTTGCACTTTTCATTAAATGAGGGAAGTTACCAAGTGTTGATCATTCCCAAGAAAAACACCTTGAGGAAAAAATGGGTGAATTTCCTTCATATTTTTTAAAATAGTTTGAGAAGCTGGTGCCAGGTGACTGCAAGTACTGCGTATATCAGAACAATTGGTGGATTACAATGCAGAGAGGGCTGGTATACCACACACCCCCATTTAAATCATTATCGGAAGAATGGTTTCTTATCATCAGCTCTTGTTATTACAGTCCTCGTGAATGGGAGGGCATAAATTGTCTGAATAATAATGAGGATGGATTGGGAAGAAAATTACTCCCCAAACATTTGGCTAATGCTGGAGGCGGCAGTGAAAATGGAAGAAGATCCTCGGCATGCAGGAAAGACATTATGGTTTTTAAGGTTACACATCTTTGGAGAGGAATAAAATGTGATGGCTTTGACCAGCACTAGCCAAGTTTCTTTCTCTGCTTTTCAGTTTTACTTTCTGTCATCAAGAAGAAAGCAAAGCAATCTATTTTCACAAGACCCACATCAGTGAGAGCAGTGGGGCAACGTGACAGCTGGTAAGGCTCTCGCCCAGGAGCGTGGTTTGCTCCAGTAAGGACACTGGGAGCAGTGCAGGCAAAGCAGCCAGCCAGGTGCTGCCTGGGCAGTACAGATGTGTCACTGGAAACACAGCTGGGGCCGCAGCACTGAAGCTTTGCGGCTTGCTCTTCCAGCCAGGCACGGCTGAGGATCTCAGTGCTGGTGCATGGTAAAGCTCTGCTGTGTCTGCATTTTGACACTAAACTGTGCCTTTTTCTTTTCCCATGAGCATGCAGGAACAACTCACCAATCACCTGTAACTTTTTCTTTCCCACCCTCCCACCCCACGCCTGGTTTGTTGTCCGTCCAGGACAACCAGCAATGCTTTTCTGGCCGCAGCAGAGATGAAGTTCTCCACATCACTACTTGAGATTTGCATGTCAGTATACTGTGAGACAAACCAAGGCCTCCTCAAACACGTTATAGCATGTGTGACATCTTGTTTTTCTTATTGAACTTCTATATATTATGCTATATTTACCATGCTATATTTATACTTTTATATATTATGCTATAATTATGATGCTAGATATTAAACATACAGCAAGGCAATCCACACTGGCATTTTTTAGCATGAGCTCCCAGCAAACATCTCCAGGATGCGACCTGCCTGCAGTTCCCTGGATTCCTCCTTTGGTCTTTCCCGAACAAGGGCACAAGCTTTGCCTTTCTCCCCACGTCAGGATCTCCCCAGACCTCCATGGCCTTTCAGAGAGGACAGACAGTGACATCCTTGCTGTGACATCTGCCAGCTGTCTCAGCACCCCAGTGCAACAGCTACCACATTTACTGTGCCTAGAACTTACCAGTGGGAACTGCAAATGGAATTAATATCGTAGCCAAAATATTCTCCACGTCCAACACGATCCCACTGGACCACTCCCTCTTAAAAAGCAAATCACAACACGGAGGGACTGAAACACACTGGGTTGCCATGTGCCTGTTCTCACTCATCTCCTTGTTTACATCCCTAACTTGTGTTGTTACCACTGTGTTATGCTGGGTTGTCACTCTCCCCTCTGCCTGGTCACTGTCTCTCCCAAGTATTTTATTCTAGACGGGAGAGAAGGCAAAGGAAACCCGGCAGCATTCCCCTGATGCCTTTTTGCATCATATACGCTGTCAAGTAAATTTCTTTAACGCTAAAGAAATAGAATTTCCCTGAGAAAATGGACATGGTCATCTCAAAGGAAGATAGATTCCCCTACACAAACAAGAAATGTCTCTTGCCAGCCTCTCCTTTGGTACTTTCCCAGGTACAGGCAATAACTCTGTGAGACACAACTCGTGGCATTTTCCTGGAGGCTTTAATACACGTCTCTTCTGAAGATCATATCTCGCAAATAGTTCAGTGATTAAAAAATCCATCTGAAAAGCAAGAGCTATATAAAATCAATTGAAAATCAATAACTAAAACAAAGTGAGTCTATTGATTCATCCTTACCTTAATTATTGTCTGAGCGGAAAATATGCTCTCTTTGTAGCTCTACATAATGTGCCACAATCAGCCTTTTTCCTGTGATTCAGCCCACTGCAACACGTTGAAGGAGAAACTGGGAAACAATAGACATTACCAGGTTTTGGGAGTTCCTCCAGCAGAGAAAAACAACTTACTCTACATCTCTGTTTCCTTGCCAATAGCTGAGCCTGCAACCCGTGAAAAAGTACCCAATCAGTCCAGCGGGATGGGAGTCATCTTACTGGTGGAGGACCTGTAATGCTTACAGGGTCTTTCTGTTGAGGTTTATTTGTGAGTAGCAAACCTGAGAAAGAGGAATATTTAAGTTTTTATTGATGAACCTGAGGCCTGAGTGATGCTTCCTCTCCTGGGACCTGCATTCATCTGAGTTTTTGAGACAATAGAAGCAAAACACTCCTTTGTAGCAGGAAATCTGCATCATCTCTGCTCTGAATCAAGGACCAGTGTGATGGAGAAGTGATGTATTTCCGTAGAGAGCTGAATTGTGCACAACTGTGTGTGCGTACACATGAACGGGTGAAAATCTCCTTCGAAGGTCTCATACCATTCACAATCTTATACCTTGCTGTAACTGACCAAGACAGCCAAGCCGTCTGCACCGTGAATCCGGAGGAGGAGCGGGGACTAGCTGAGCCGGTGATGCCATTGTCGTGCGTGGGTAGTGCACTAGCCAGAAGGCCTGAAGGAGGGCACCACCGGCAGCCCTCTCCCAGGAGGTGATGCTGTGCGTTGGTGCATGGGAAGGCCGGCACACAGAGAAGCACAGAGGGCATGTGCGGTCGAAGCAGAAAATAGTCCTCAGTTTGCAAGGATTCAGACAAGACTGGGGAAAGCAGCCTACGCGGCACCAGCAAGCATCACACGCCGCGGGTGTGTCACCAGTCCCGGGACGCTTTGGATGGGTTTAGGTGACAGCCTTCCAGATGTGCAGCCTTGGGCGTCCTGGAAACAGAGACTGACTTTGAGAGGAGTCAGAACAGGAGGGGATCAGCACCCTGTGACGGATGGACTCGACCTCTCAACCAAACTAGCAGTGGTCTGGTACAGTCTCCAAAGGAGGTAAAGGCCTGAGCCACGGCCAGGCCAGGAACTCCTGGTTCCAATCCGTTCTCCAAGAACCCACAAAGAAGCACAGAGAACGTTGATGCATATGAGCCTGGAACACCTAATCATGCATGAATAGCAGGTGGCTTTTCCAAGACTCATTTATCAAGGAACAAAGAAAGTTGTGGGTACAAGAAGCCTCATGTATATCTTTCCTATAGCATGTAATTTGACTACGAGCCAACCACTTCATCCTATAAATATAAATATGACAGCCTAACTCAGCTTTCTTTGAGCTCTCCCTGCTAGGCAGCATGGCTCTATGGCAATGATCTGCCCTTGAGCTGGGACACCTCTCAAGGTTGCTCCTCGAGGCAGAGACCTTCTACCACTGGCAGATCTTTGGTAAGTGACCGATACCACACATAACCTTGTAGTACGGTAACTTTGATTGCATGCTGAATTGATAAATTTTGCATATGTAATCCCTTAGACATAAACTGTTGTCCAGGTCTGAGACTAAGATTGGACCTAGCTGCACCTAAGCTCCATCAGGAGTTTAGAAAGCAAGGGGTCTACTCTGACTCTTGTGACTCAACGGGAGGGTCCTCCCTACCCTTTTGTATCCCTGATCTCTCTGTGAATCATGCTAACTCAAGTGCAACCCAATTTTCATTTCTATGTTTCTTCCATGCAATAGAGTGAACCTTACCATTGAACTTGGGTAAGTCGCACTTTTACAACATCATATTAAAACCATTTTTGCTAATACTTTTGGCAGTGACTTTTTAAGTGGTCCAAATCACTCATTCGCAACACACCCTCCACCCAGCAGTGAGAGCCCACTGTGTTCAGTTGGTGGGATGGACAGGGAAAATCTCCTGTTTGGAGACCTCACTGTTAATGTGGAAGTGTGGCCACATTTAAACACCTGCAGAGTCTGCAGCTGGGTTCACTACCTTGACCCCAGAAGCCCGAGCATCCCCCAGGCACCGGGGGGGATCTGACCTTCGCTCAGTGAAGGGTTCCTGGGGACAGCACTGCCTGTGCCCGGTCTCTGAGGCATTTGCATTTCTTACCTGGCACCCAGGCAGATGCAAGCGGTATGAGCTGATTTTGATTCTGTAGCACTTGCCACATAATTCAGATGAACAGGATGCTTTGGAAGATAGCCCCTATGTGACAAGAGGTGAGGAGAGGTAGATGACAACTCCATCAAACTCATGCGGGCTCCCAGGTCGGCAGGCAAGCTCATGCTCTCAGCAGCTCTATAACTTCCAGTGGATGAATACTGATCTCATATGGAATCAAATATTTATTCAGAACCATGCACAATAAAGCATTTATGAGCCTCTAAAAGAAGCTAAATTGTCTCAAGACAAGGTAAACCTTTGATGTTTAATAACCTGTATTATAATAAGTGTCTGCTTTGAAAAATAAGAAACAAAAATTGAAGTCTTTCAAGCAGAGCAATCATTCACCTGCCGCAAATTGGTTTACAAGACATTTTAATATATCACCAAATTATTACAGTTACTGACCAGCACACTTAGCACCCTGAGAAGGCCGTGCTATACCTGTCAGACCTCTGCAGCAGGCAGAAGGAGATTTTAAAATAGACACAGGGTTATCTTTTTCTCAGGACATGACTTTAAGCCAGGAATGCATTTTAAAGCATCTCATGATGGACATACCAAAAGGCAGAGAAAACAAACCGCCTGGGAGACTGATCCATGCAAAGTGAGGCAAAACAAGGTGTTTCCTTCTCCTGTCCCCAACCTAAAAGTGCAGCTGATTTTTCACAGCATAGCTGTTTGCTCTATAAAAAATTTATTCTGCAGATGCATGGAAAGCAAATGGGTCAATGGCTCCTGCTTTGGAGGAGCTGGAACAGGCTTCCTAGAGAGGCGGTCGATGCCCCAAGCCTGTCCGTGCTTAAGAGGCATTTGGACAATGGCCTTAATAACATGCTTTAACTTTTGGTCAGCCCTGAAGTGGTCAAGCAGTTGGACTAGAAGACCATTGTAGGTCCCTCCCAACCGATAATATTCTATTCTAAATCAGGAAAAGGAATAAAGCATTGTAAAAGAACGGGATTTTTTGAAAGGTATATGCTGTAAGGGACTGCCATCTTGGTGTTCTCACCAGGAGGCAAGCAGAGTCCTGAGAGAAACATCATGGTGCCTTAGATAAGCCCCAGAAGCTCCAAAAGCTCTTGCAAGTGGAGAAAGCCAAGGATAAAAGCCCACAGGTGACAATGAAGTCCAAAGAGATGGTGCGAGTCTGAGTGCATGCTTGCTCACGCGATGAAACACTGAGCAAATTGTTCCATAAACAAATTAGAAAGGGAATAACTGAAAGTGTTGGGGGAACAATCCTAATGAACAGACTGAAGAAAATCAAGAGACCATTGTACGATAATGGGCAAAAATGCAGTCATCAATGTATCCCAAAATACACTGCTTGCAAAACCAGGAATATTAAAGTTATGGAGAGCGGGTAATGAAAACAGAGAATTACTTAGAAGATTGGAAACAATTCCTTGTCAGTAATGGTTTGTAATAAGTTGCTCTTATTATATATGATCATACACTTCTGTATAGTAGTTGAACTTTGTGTAAAAGAGCCAGCGTTTTCATCTGCTATTCTCTCTGCTTAGCATGTTGCTGTCCAATTACTTATGTAATCCAATTAAAATGGATGCATTGTTTAGAAATGTATAAGTGAGGATAATTAGCTTTTCTATCCATGTAAATAAAATGCCTAACTACACAGCTTCAGTGGCAATATAGAGGGGAAATACTTGAAAATGTAATAAAAGGGGAGTCCTCAGCACTGCCCCAAGCGAGCAACAACCCAGTGCTCGGCAAGAGCGTGTTTGTGCAGAGGAGGACGTCCCTCACGGGGACGCTGTGCCTGGACCACGACGCAAGGAGCAAGGCGTTACGGGAAGGGACGCCACTGCTCTCACGGGCTCCTCGGTCGCGGCAGAGCGAGGGCAGGAGCAGCGCGGGGCAGCAGCGGGATCCCTGTCCCAGGGCACCCCGGCCGGGCAGCGACGCTGGCAGACGGCGTAGGGTACCCACCTCCTGGGAAGAGCCCGGGCGCCTGTGCCCTGCCGCGCTGCGGGTAAGCTCCTGATAAACCCGTCACTCTGCGTTCAGCTCCCGAAATGTGGCACCTCGGAGCGTGAGCTGCAGCCTCGGCCACTCCATTCTCCTCTCCGCTTAATTTTCATTTTGAGTGCAGAAATGAAAAGATTTAATCATGTGGAGGAAAAAACAGAAAGTTCACTGAGAGCTGTAGATCAAAGTCTTCACATTTTTTAGGACATTGTACCAGTAAGAAAAAAAAAAAAAAAAAAAAAAAAAAAATCACAAATCAGGAGAAAATTTGTTTTATGTCAATCATGTTTTACTGTAATAAAGTGAACCGGCTTCTCCAAATAAGTTTGTCATATTTAGAAAAAGCTTCTTTCTTTCACACTGTCATATCATTACTCATTGTCTCAACCTAATTTTTCCTGGCTTCATATGTAATTTTTCTGAGTGCTTATATACAGGTTTGCCAGCGCATTTTCTCACGGGCATGCAGCAGGTCTCTGACAGGTAACATTTTGAGTCCCATGTGTGGTGAAAAAGTATTTATCCATCCAACATGCATATTCTTGGACAAAGGTATACATGATTTGATGGAAAAAAATGTTTTCCATGTATAAGGCAAAATAAAAACTAAAGTACATACTACCAGGTAAAAAGCATAAGTTTTCTTTTTTTTTTTTTTTTTGGGGGGGGGGAGAGATTGATTGGGGTTTTTTTAAGCAAACTTAAACGTAAATGTTTAAAATTCTTACAAATTGATCAAATCAATCTGTGTGTACATAAACATGATATGTAATATAGTATAAAATAACCTGCAGCAGGTATAAAGCAGGCTTCCATCCGCTGTGGCTTGACCTGCACCCCCGCACGTCTCTGCCCGCAGAGGGTGACCCGCACCCCGCAGGCAGCAGCCTCCGTTTGCTTTCCACCTCTCAAGAGTCATAGCTGGGCTGGCAGCACACGGCGTCCTTACCTGAAGCTTTGGAATAAATGATAAAAATAACGCAGTTTTCATTACTTCTGGCAAAGGTGTTTGGAGACCTCCTGGCTGCTGACGGAGGGCGATGACTGAGTTTACAGATTATCTTTACAAGCTCCCATCCATTTCTCAGTCCCTTCAAACACCTCCTACTTAATAGTGATGACAAGCAGTCTGAACTCCAGGACTTCTGCCTGCTATTCCTGTTAACTTTCCGAGTTACACGCACATTGTCACCGCCTTATTAGAGCTTTCTGAGGCTCTTCCAGTGGCATTTGCCTGGATGCTTATTGTGATTCAACTGCCAGCACTGAGCGGCAGCACAAAAGGTCCCTGGGATCAAAGTTATGTTTGCTGCTTGATTTTTAAACTGTCTTTTAACTCTTACAACTGGATACTGATAAATTATATTATAATAGTGCACTTAATGTATTTTTTAGACCAAATGTGCAGGACTCCAAGGAAGAGGAAAGCCCACCGGTGGTGCCACGCGTGGCACGCTGCCCCACGCTCACAGATCAGCGGTTTTGGGCAAAGTTTGTCCCTGTGATCGGCACGTGGCTCGTGCACTGAACGAACAGCACAGTTATGAAGCGAGCCGCCAGCCACCTCTGCACGGTCCATGTCTGGGCGTGCCGTGCAACATCACCCGTTTGGTGCAGCCCACGCAACCTGCTCTGCCTGCTTTTAGGCGTTACAAAGCAGGACCTGGGCTTTAAGAGGCCGGGTGAGGCACGCTTTGGTGCACACCAGCTGCTCTAAACAGATCTCTCTTTTTGGTTTTTTTCCACAAAGTAGAAACAGGGTTTAACTTTATTTTCTGTGATGCTGCCATGGCACTTTCTCTTCATCTCTCTTTTTTACCCCCCCTACTATAAACAAACTTTACTTACATTTCTAAGGTACATCTTGCAGATATTTTCAGTTTAAAAATAACTCAGCTTTTCCCTGTTACCTTTCAACACAAAATTAAGCCTTCTGCACCTGGAAACCAATAAAAATACTTCTGACAGAGTAAACTTCTCCTGTGTGCAAGATACCAGGGGAGGCAAAATTGGAGTTTGCAACAGACTCCAGGCTCCTGCCATCAGTGGGAGACACCAGGCAGGGAAGACCAGGGGGTCTGCTCACAGATACGTCGGTCCCCAAACCTCCTCAAGCAGCAAAAATAAATACCGGTCGCCACTGTGAAATAAGCTGGCACCGGCTCCAGGCAGGTCTCCAGCCCGGGGGTCTTGCTCTAGGACGCATCCTTGCCGTGCGGCAAGCCCGCAGGCTGCTGACCCAGGGCAGCCCCGGCCTCCCCCAGGGTCCCCCCCTGCGTGGGACCCGCGTCCCCGTGGCCGTCCCGTGCCAGCCTGAGCGGGGATGCCCCCAGGGTCCCCCCCTTGTGCTTCAGCCTCTGAGCCACCCAGCTGACTTTTAATTTGTTCGTGGCAATGCTCTTTGGTCTCATAGCTAATATATAGGTATCAGCAAACAGCGGGAAGCAAATATTTACATTCAGAAAGTAAAAACAAAATCTGCAGCTTCCTCATGAGTAAACAATCCCTCTGCGTGCTGTTTTCCTTTACCTGCCACATACTACCATTAAAAAACCAAGCACGAAAGTAAAATAAAACTGATACATTAAAAATATCTTCATTTCCAAGAGTTTGTTATGGCAACTTTAGCTTTACAAATAACAACAGAATCAGTGTTACAGTGTAGCAAATAACAGTCATTTCATGTAAATGTTACTTTCAGTGTGAGCTCAACCCTTTTTTAAGCATTTCCAAGATAAACTGCACTACCTGTGTGAGAAAACCCAAATCACCCAAAACGTATGTTTGCAGTTTCTAACTTTCACATTTCCATTTAGGATATTCCCATTATGAGTCCTGAAGGGAAATAAACATGAAAAATTAATTTTAAAAACCCAGCAAAAATAATTAACCTACAACATCAGCTCACCCTGGTGAACGGCACGTCCACCCAAAACCCCCTTTGCATCAGCCTGCTCTCGGTGTCGCTGGGCAGGCTGGAGGCTCGGGCAGAAGCTCTGTCAGACCTCACCTGGCGCGTCGTGCTTTTAGCTTCTTCGGGGAAACGGAGAAATTCGGGCAAAGACAGACACCTGAGATGCAGCGGTAACTTCAAGTGAGGTTCAAACTCAACTAAGCAAGAGTTTCTGGAAGGTACTGCCGCTCCTTTCTGGCTCACAAAAAAGCTGTTTTCTATCAACCCCCGCAACTTAAAGCTGTTGGCAGAGCTTCACAACGGGTGGGCAGCTAATGGCAATGCACTGCTAACGAAGCGAGTGAGCGAGCACTCAACTGCAGGTCCTCAGGCAGTGGTTCTCCAGGAAAGTGCCTATCGCAGCTGGGCTCCTCTCTGCTCAGCTCGGCTAAAACCTCCTGCAGGGCCTCAGATTGGTGGCTGCTTACCAGGCTGGGACCTCGTGCTTTTTCCCTTGTATTTTTATGGGCTAAGGGCATGTAAAAGGACAATTTACTGTAGCTCAGGCAATACACAGACATTCATGATGGTAACACAATTACTACCTCGCATGACACTTGTTTAAGAAAAGTAGGTAAAGGTTGTGTTAATGTATTTCTGTAAAATGGGTGCAAAAATGTATAGTTGCAAATAGTGGATTGCTGGATTAGTAGGATACGGACTGGCTGTTTATTGGGGCCTGTGTCTGGTTCCAGTCCATGCTATACTGGCAGATTGGAAACCTGTTTTGGGACAATAAGGGTAAGTATAAGATAATGCACACAGCAAGGCTAAGCTTACTAATATAGGATGAGAAACAGCTGCCAGAGGATTTGGGGTTACTGGGCATCCCAAGCTAAATACATGTTGGACACATCCCACTATTATGGAAAAAATAGTGTCTTGTGAATGAGGAGACGCAGACATAAATAAGTTCTGCAGGAAATGTGATGTAACACTTCTATTCTGCTAAAGAGGCCTCAGCTGGCCTGGTTCACTTACTCTGGGCTCCCTCTTCCCCAGAGCGTTGTGCCAGCTGGAGGCAATCCAGAGGGGAGCCATAAAAATCCTCAGGTGGCCTCAGAGGAGAGGTATGAAGGGTGGACCACCTTCTACTGACCTTCAGAAAGGCTGAAAAAGTCTGTGTTAAAGACCACTTTAAAATGAACTGTATTGTTTCTTCTCCAGGTGGGTAAACAGCAAGAGGGGAAGGAACTGGCTTAACTTTTGAGTGCATTGTGTTTACATGGTGAGGTTTTAGTACCAGGGAGGCTGCAGGGGTGGCTTCTGCAAGAAGATACCAGGAGCTGTTCTAATGCTGGATAGAGATGGTTCCAGCTAGCTTCAAGATAGACCTACTGCTCGTTAAAGCTGACCCCATCAACATTTGTGGTGCTTCCAGGTCAGTGAAGAAGAAGGGAGAGAAAGTGCTCCAGGTGCTAGAGCAGAGATTCCCCTGTAGCCTGTGGTAAAGACCACAGTGAGGTGGTCTCTCTGCCTGCAGTCCATGGAGGTTAATGGTGGAGCAGATATCTCCCTGCAGCCCATGGAGGGCCCCATGCCAGAGTGGGTGGATGTGCTCTGAAGGAAGCTGTGGCCCTGTGGAGAGGAGCCCATGGTGGAGCAGGTTTTCTGGCAGGACCTGTGGCCCTGCAGGGGACCTATGCTGTAACAGTCTATTCCTGAATGACTGCACCTGTGGAAAGGACCTGTGCTGGAGCAGTTCATCTCCTATGGGAGGGACCCCATAATGGGGTAGGGAAGAGTGTGAGGAGGAAGGAGCAGCAGACGTGAAGCATTAGGAACTGACTACAACCCCCATTCCCTGTCCCCCTGTGGTGCTCGGGGAGGAGGTAGAAGAGTGGGGAGTGAAGTTGAGCCTGGGAGAAGGGAGGGGTGGGGGATGATGTTTTTAGTTTTGTTCTTATTTCTCACTGTCCTACTCTGTTACAATCAATTGGCAATAAATTAATTTCCCCAAGTCGAGTCTGTTTTGCCTGTGACAGTAATTGCCGAGTGATCTCCCCATTCTTACCTGGGCCTATGAGCTGTTTTATCATATTTTTCTCAGCTTGTCCTGTTGATGGAGGGTGAGTGATAGAGCGGCTGGGTGGGCACCTGTCAGCCAGCCAAGGTCAATGCACCACAGAGGGAAAATCCATACTGAACTTTGAGGAAAGCTTTCTGGAAGTAAGGGCATGAGTAACGAACTGCCAGGTGTGTCCATGAAGGCCCTGTCACAAGAGGCTGTTGATGGTTGTGAAGGATGCTGCTGGGACGAGATGGAGTGGGATGCAGGGAAGGAGTCCACAGACCCTGGGACTGTTTCTATGGCTGTGTGCTTGAGGCTGTACTTCTGCGTGTGGCTCTGGTGAGACTAGTCCTCTGCGGGATCAAGCCAGCTTATGCTAAATGTATCAGAAAATTGACTTAGTTAACAGGTCTGAAAAAGAAATGGTAGGTAAGGAGGCATGATTTCATAAAAGTGGTTCTTAGTGGAGTCCCGCAGGGGTAATTTCTTACTCCACTGCCAGTCCGTTTTACTGTATGTCCTGGTGTTGTATGTTGAGGTGGTGAATACAAATCGCAGACTGAAATAATGGATGAGGGCAGGTCACAGGTAGTGGGTGAACTGAATTGTATGGTGGCTCTGTGGCTTTATAGGGGTAAGAACCAGCACTCCCATTGAGGTTAATGGGGAAAGTATTCTTTGGAAAAGAGTAACTGCAAAAGATCCTGCAGATCATGACCCACAGGCTCTGCATAGGCTGTGAGGTTGCATTCTGCTTTCTAATAGTACAAAGGCAGTATTTAGACAGTAGCCTTGTTGTCTGGGTGTTGCAGATTTAAAAGCTTTATCTGTGTATCAGTGGAATAATCCAGATAAGCAAATCTTACCAATATGGCAGATGATCAGTCTGGAAGTATAAGCTTTTTGCTTATGTGCATTTAACATTTGCTTGTTAGCATGTGAAAGGTTTTACATACCAGAGGAGAAACATTTGCTGTTCTGAATAAGGGGTTCACCGTGTCTTAAATCTGTGCTACATACCAGACAAAAATGTTGTGTAGCACTTGAGGATGTAGTGAGGAGAAATTATCCTCTTGGAGGAGGAAGGGTTGTGCACAAGTTGTCCTGGGCTTTGCTTCAGGCAGGGAGCACTCCATCTTCTCTGATCAAGCAGCTACAGGATTCAGTGCCTGGAAACTAAAGCAAGATGTTTCCAGACCAGATTTAGGGAGAAAGAGAATAATAAACTATAAGACTTGTTGGAATTTTTAAAAAATTTGTTTTAAGCCAGGCTTGAGTTTCTGTCCTTAAGATAACTCCAGTGCCTTTCTATAGGATGGTTTTAGACCAACATGGTGTGTGGTTTTTCAAGTCAAAGTGGAGAATGCAGTGATTTTAAGGCCAGATAGGCAATTTGCATTGCAAAGTTAGTAATGTTCACTGTTGTGTATGCTGTTGCTTTCCATGTAAGCCTTATGTGTGTCAAATATCAAATGTTCCTCTAATCAAAGGCAATATAGATGTCATTCATTTATGTAAAAATATTTTAGGCTGTCTTTAGCTGAACTGAGTTACGTAACTGGAGGATAAAGCCTATACTTTGTGTTCAGTTGACTGTTTTTCTTTGTGCTAAAAGAAAATAATTCTTGCAGAGAAGAGGCTTCTAGTGCTGATTTGTACATCAACTAGTGAAGTGGAAGGCAATACTCACCTGAATATTTGTTGATATAAATATTTAGTTTATATAGTTCTCTTGACTTTGAAATAACTCTAGGCAGGCATCAGTATGGGATATAAACGGGTAGCAAAGATAGCTCTAGCGAGAAGCTTTGGAAGAGCCTTCAGGAAGACTATGCCAGTTTAATTGCAGGTGTAGGATCTTAATTTTTTTAATAGAAAGACTGTTTGGTCCTAGAGTCATGTAATTACTGAGTTCATAGCAAATGAAATGTTCTGACTGGTTTAATCTCTCTCAGTAACTCATTACATACATCACCATCTGAAGACTTACTCTCTTCACCCAGCTCTACCTCCTCTTTGGGCTGAACACTTCATGATTTAAAATGTCATCTGCACAGAATGGTTGCACTTGGGCTACACTGTGCACAGGATCCCTGGTGCAAACCTGAATTATATAACCCTGGAATTGGAATGATAAAAATGCACCTGAAAATGAGACGGATGAACTAACATACACAACTGAGTCATTGTGTTTCTGGAACACAGCAGAGTGGATTTAGATGCTTTTAGCCAAGAAATAAAATGGTCCTACCATACCCAAGCATGCATTATTTGGGAGATAAACCATCAGCACAACTCTTTTGGTATTAATTTTTTTCTTTGTGCTTCTGGACTCTTTAAGGTTGGAGTTACTTCATGGTAAACACACTCTATCATGCTCCACAGGCCCTTCTGTGTGTGCTCTGGGTCTTGGTAGTGCCCTGAGTTTTATCTATACCTGCTCATGTAGTTGAGATGCTGAGTAACTGTAGCTGCTGCAACCATTCAGCACCTCAGGGTGCTCAGGAGAGGCTCTGCAATCTCAGGTGTAGTGCTTGCAAGTGAGAATATATTCAGACTCCTGATTTCTTACAAAATGGAAGAAGTCCGGGCTAGAAAGAATGTGGATTCAAACTGCTGGAAGGAATATGAATTGAGCTGATGTTTTCTCAAAGACCCCTGACTTGTCTTTCTGCAAAGAAACTCTGTCTTTTTTTGGTTTGCTCTGCAGCTGAGTAGTTCAGACAGAGTGAAGAAAACTAGCTGAAAGCCACAAAGTCAAGCTGACAAAGGAGGATTTCTGGTGAACGTGTCATCTGTTTTACTCTTTCCTTAGTTTAATTCCTACCTGCTATTTGTAGGTCATGCCTGCAAACAAAGGGAAGAGTGTTTGAGAGGAAGAGGACATCATTTCTTCATGAAAAAACTCCCTACAGGCTGCAGCAGTCAGAAAATGATGAGATTTCCTAGCATTAAACACAGATTGCATTGTGGCAGAAGAATTGTGATGACAGAAACATTCTGGAATGGGCAGGGACATCTACCACTAGATCAGGTTGCTCAAAGCCCTGTCCAACGTGATCATGCCCACATATATATGAAACGATGGATTTATACAGATGATTGAAACAAGGTGGGCAGCAAGGCTGGACTCTGAACAGGCTTTGCAATGAAAGATATGAGTTTGGCCACATCTCGTTTCTAGGTTCTTCTGGTTTAGGGGCAGCCTGCATCAGTTTCTGCTTGGTGGAGATAGCGTGTCAGAGTCATCATCCCCCTAGCTTGACTTGGGAAGCCTCTGAGGGACAGCAGCTGTAAGGAGGAAGGTTCCTGAGCAGGGTGGTGGACCTGGGGTGTTGCTGCTGTAGTATTGAGAATGGATGATTTTTTTTTTTTGACCAAGACTTCACAATAATAAACATTAATTAGGCTAAGGCTGCACTGGATTTTGGAAGCAACAGGTTCTAGGGTTTTCACTGTCTGTCTTGCATACTTGTGATCCTCCCTGTACTGCTCAGCAGGCTAACATGAGCTGCCATGAGGCTACCTCCCTTCAGTGATTCTATATGTCCAATGCAAACAGTGGGGAGTTCTGGTGTGATGTTCATAATGGCTAAATGTTATCAGCAATAGAGTCTGTCTATTTTCAAAGCAGTGATAGTGAAGTTTCCAGTTTCCTTCCTAGATCTAATGAAGTATCAGTCCCAGGAAGCCAAGTGCATTGCATGACCAGTGATTTGCATCCATATCTGGGGCACTGTTCTAGAAATACCCAGAGAAGATTATTGCATTTGCTGGTTCCTCTGTAAGGCAGGGACAAAGAGGGGGCAAAGCTGAGGTTTGATTAGCTTACCTAATGACACAATGCTCTTTCTGCTGGTGTTGCTTTTTCAGATGCAGAATTTCACTGGCACCTTCAGCCTAAGAAGCAGATATTGGAAAGGAGTTCTTATGTTGTCAGTATCAGTGAGAAAATGAGTAAATTTGGCATTGAGATCTCTCCTGGGATTGTAAATGCACTGAACTGATTTATGAATTGTAGCACATCTGTAATTTTGACAGAGATCAACAGCATTGATCTTTTTCAAAACAACAAATTAGGAAGTGGAGTGAGATCCATGAATCAGGATTCTCTGTTGCTGTTTCTTCAGTGATATTTTGTGGGTTTTTCACCTTCTCCCAAGGAAAGATTAAATGAAAGTGGCACCTCCTATTTACATTTCTGAGGCTGGAAGTTTCATGGGTAAAATTGCTGGAAGAAGCTATTCCTGGGGATTATTCACAGCTTCCTGATGCTGTTCCAACATCCGATTACAGGATCTGGAAAAGCACCAGCTTGAGAAAGTCCTGCAGTCTCGCTGCTGCCAGAGACATCTGTGATCCCCACAGTAGCTGGGAGATCAGTGGGACCTACCTCCATGGTGTCACGCTCTCGGGTGAGAGGTGGGACACATCAGACCAAGCAGCTCTCAGCCTCTGCTGCTTAAACACCAAAGTGCTCTTGCTGGTGGGTTCTCTTCTTCGTCAAGAAGGGCTTTGACACTGACCCAGGCACTGGTGCATGTGAAGGTACAGGGATCAGCCTGCAGGCTTCAGCCTTGATCTTCACAGGGATTTGGGTCGTGTGTGGAGAAGATGCAGGGTTTGATGTCTCCGGAGAATGATGGAGCTGATATTTTGTATATAAAAAAATCTTAGACAATTCCTTTTAACAGGCTGCTCTTATGATATATATTCCCTGCTCATCATCCCCTTACCTGATTTTCAATTGTAGTTAAAGCTCAGACCTCTCCTCTGCCCTCTCAAAACCAGCTAATCAATGCCACAATATCTAGGCTGCTCCCTAGCTGATGTGCAGCAATAGGAGCATTGTGTTCATATTGAAGACAAATGACTTCTCTGCTGCTGAACAATACCAGCTGATAAGTATCTTCTTGATCTACAATAGACCAATCCACAGACATAGAGTTTAATAGGCTGTCTGCTCATCTGGGATATTCCTATTGAGCTATTTGTACAGCTGTCTTAGATGTTTTGATAGTAGACCATCTTAATCTTTGCCTTTTTTCTAGTATGTGTGTGGGGAAAAAAAGAAGCTATAATTAAGTATCTCTCTGAAAGAAGCTGGAAAATTCAGTCATGTTCCAGATCTCCTCACCCTGGTTCCCGCCCCCCCCCCCCCCCCCCCCCAAAAAAAAAAAAATCAGAAAAATGAAGCTGGAGCACGGGTACGTGTAAGCCTGAGGAAGGAGACGAGGATGCTTCTGCCACCTTCAGCTTCCTAAAGCAGCCTACGGAGAAGATGGAGCCAGATGTTTCCCAGGGTGCGCTGTGGAAAGGTGAGAGGAAGCAGCAGAAATGGATAATATGATGTTACCGCTGTGAGTTAGGTGCTCAACTGGAGACCTTTGAGTCTCTTGCAAACTGAATTTTTCCACAACTACAATCTGAATAGGAGTGTGAAGTTGTGATTAAAAATGCCAGTGTGACTTGGCAATGTGTGAACAGGGAGATGCCCAGTAAAAGCTACCTGCAGAGAGGCTGTGGATGTCCGTCACTAGAACAATGCCCAAGTCCAGTAACCAGAGGTGTTTGTACATGAAGGTCCAAGAATGAAGGAAGTTTTTGTAACATGCTCTATGGAAAGGCTATGGAGTTCAAGGCTTTTTTAACCAAAACAGGTTGAGGTTGCTTGTCTATAGGTATTTACATGATGATTTGGTAACAGATGGATCTTGAGAGAAACAAATAAAGGTATAAGAGCATCCAATGTCTTCACCCGAAATGAAACAAACCCAGGGAAGACATGTATCGCATCCAGCAAAGAGAGTACTCAGCAGGTGGAGCATCCCTCTGGAAGTTGACAGGGGATGGTTTGCTGTTGAGTTTGGGGGAAGAATGGTAAAGTGCGGGCTGAACTCTGCTTTTTGTCAGAGCTCTTCCCATTTGGGAAGGAAATGAAGGAAATAAGGCCCAGTGCCTGGGGCTGTGTAAGGCAGACCGTATAATCATAATGATACCTTCCAGCTGTGGAAGTCTTCAGGTGAGTGGTAAGGAATCCTTTTGTACTTGCCTCTCTGTAACTGTGTTACCTACCAGTGACTAAATCCAGTGTTTTTCTAAGGCTGGGGATGGTGTACTGTGACTCATTCATTTCTCGAAAAACCTATTTTCTTTTACCTCACTACTTTGGAAGCAGTTATATCAATTGCCTTTTTTTCTTGAACAATTTATTATTATTACAGCTCTCTTCTATAGTTTTAAAATGTCTGTAGTTAATGATGCAGGTTATTAAAAAGCCACTTTATCCCAAGTAATGTGAACATCTGGCTTTATCAGTAGTGATGCAACAATTTCTATAACTCTAAGTTAAGGAAGAAGCTTTATGTATCATGTTAGAAACCAGAATGTTTTAAACCCAAAATGACAAATGAGCACAGTTTTCCTGTTTGAAAAAGCACTTCTGTGAGAAAGGAGTGGCATTTTCATTTTCCTCCAGGCCTTAACATACTGAAAGCAATGAAAGCAAACTCAGTTTTGTTTTTTTAAATGGTTTTCAGAAAACATTTCCAATTGCAAAATTTTCAGATTTTCTCTTCACCTGGATTGAATTGATGAAACTTCCTAAGAGCAAAGCTGTGTCAACAGGTGACAAAGGTTGCAAAATTCACTGTCTTCAGCTCACAGTCCTTTTGCATTTGCAGAGCAAATGTGGGAGACGGCTTGAATCAATGCTGAGAATTACAGAGGTTTAGACTGTTTTTTCCCCTGAGTCCAGAGGCCTGGTTTCCTTGGCACTGAAGTAACTCACCTCCAACATGTCCAGGGTGTGTGAAACAAGCATGAGATGAAATGCCAATGATATTTAGGTGGGTAGTCAGAGGTCCTCAATCTCCAGCTCATTGATCAGTTGCTAAATATTAGCTAGGTAATTTTAGATTTGGAAAGCAATAGCAGAGACAATAGCTTTAAAATAACATTTTTGGGACTTTACTATTTCTTCAAGTTGACCAACAATGTGTAGACAGACAGAGGTTTTTCAGTTTGGGGTGGAGGGAGAGGGCTGAGAAGGGATTTTGCTGAGTTTTTCCAGAAGATGGAGAAGGCTATTCCATGTTTCTCATAGTAGGAGGCACGTTGTGATCTAGCAGTGCATCTAAAACAAGAAAGAGAAAGCAGCTCCCCCCACCCCCAATCCTTTATTACCTTAGGAGGTCAAAACTCTAAGGAAATGTGAATTAGATTAGGTAACATTATGAAGTATACAACCATCAGCTGATAAAAACAGTAATAGTCCAGGTAGAACTTCCAAACAGGGGGGGAGGGGGAACCCCCCACAAACATGGATGAGCCAAGGTTAGAATGGTGTCTGTTCTCATCCAGTTTCTCCTAAAGTCCCTCAGGAGGGTAAGTGGCAGCACCTTCAACAGTGTCACCATCACTTCAACATGTGTTTCTTGGGGTGCACCCATAGGGGAAGACAAAGCTCCCATGGGCCCAGAGCTGGGGAGTGTGTTCTCAGCAGGTACCTTTCCCAGGGCCATCTGCTCTGTCACTCTTGGGTCTCTGAGCTCACATCTGCTGCTGCATCTCTTTCTCCTCTCTAGGTACCAGCGCAGATATATGCACGTATTTCCATTGCATTCATCACGGTGAGGGTGGCTTGTTTGATGGGTGCTCAGTCCTCCCGTGTCCCATCTTCTTAAACTGGAGCATCCATCTGTCTGCACCACCTCAGACATGATTTGCTGCACAGCTGCAGCGATTGGTACACCTGCTATTGTTGTATGAGTGTCTTTGGATAAGATGTGAGTGTGCACCAATGAGACAGATGTGATTTTTAACCCAGGAATTGTGGATAACTAATTAGTGGACTCAGAGTTTTGCTTTGCTTCATTATATCCTTTTTCTGATTGTGTCAATTTAGGATGCTTCCACTGAATTACATCAGTTATTAGAAACTTTCTACAGTGATCTTTAAATATCATCTGTGTCATAAGTATTTTATGCATTTTCAGTGGCAAATGATGAGTTTAATCAGACTCCAGAGAAATCCGGCTAGGAGAGCACTGTAGGGCAGGGGCTCTTCACAGAAGTGTCAGGTTCCTGGGAGCTTTCATGCTCTTCTGAGCTAATGAAAAATGCTCTTTCTACTTCCACCCTGGAAAAGAGGAGATGATGTGCTCTCCTACTACTGCTGTCTGCCACGTGAGTATCCTTCTCCTGCAGTCACAGCGTGCGACTGTCTCGGTTTTACCTGCTATCGTGGATCACATCTGCTGCTGTAGCGGAGTTTGGAGCAATCATCTATGTTGCCTCATCTAGCTCGAGCTCAGGCAGGCTAAATGAGGTTGCACAGCTGTGCAGTGACAAAGCTGCTGGTAAAGCAAAGCACCGAAGCTGGGACCTGCTTGGCCTCGTGAGCCAGCAGTGCTGTTGTCCAAGGGGAGCATGTGGGGGCAGATGTACCTCCAACCTGCCCATGGTCTGCATGATGTCCTTGGTGTCACACACCACGGCTCGCAGCCCCTTAATCCTCTGCATCTTGCTGAGCCTGAGAGGAAGTAATTTCCTTGGTAGCCCCACACCTCCAGATAACTTAATCTTTTCATTTCTTCCCCCAGAGAACATTGTCTGAGACTTGGTGGAAAACATCTCAAACACGATATTTCTAGAAGTGAAAGGCATTAAAATTGCAACTGTGAACAAGTTAAATTATAAAGACTTTTTCCACGTATTTCTCATGTGATCCACCCTCCAGGTCTGAAGTTAAATATACCATTGTAATACTGAACACCAGTGTGGCAGATGTCTCTCTGATAATTTGCTGTAATTGGTGATGAAAATGCTTGAAAAGTGCCTTCACAATTTTGTAGTTAAATCTTTGTACTATGTAATCTCCATAACCTTTTTTAAAAAATTTAAGCTTGCCAGTTAACTAAAGGGAGAGCAATGAATGTCATATAGCCAGCCTTCAGGTGAGCCTTTGCTGTGGTCTCCAACAGCATCCCCATGGCCTCACTGGGGAGATGCAGATTGGGTAGGTGGCTGTATGGAGGTGGGAAACTGGGAGATCTTTTGGGCTCAAAAGACTGCCCAGCAGTATGAAATTCAGAGGGTTATGAGCAGTGTCCTTTGGGGTCAATTCTTCTTAACGTCTTAGCCCAAAATCAGGAGAAGGGGTGGCCGTGTTGGAGGTAGGTTTGCTCCCTGGGGGGACATGGGCAGGCTGAGGTCATGGTGGAGGAATAGGAGCTGCAGGGGGACCAGCAGGATCCAGCATGGAGATTGGGGTGGTCACCCCTCAGTGAGCTGAAGTGCTCTCATTTCAGACTGTATGTAGTTAACTTGTTTCCTTCAGAGTAAAAGTTCTGGAAGCTCCACATAAATTTAGAGGGGAAAAAAAGCTGTCTGAATTGAGATCCTTGTGTATAATGATGTGCTTTCCACAGAACTATAAATGTTAAAACACAAAAATTACTACCTGCGTTTTGGAACAAATCTCTGAAGATAATTAATGTACGGAGACAATTTTTACTTGTAATTATTCCTTCAAGATGTATGGCTGTTACTCTCGGGAAGGGAAGTTCTGCATTATAAAATTCCTGTGATGGTGGTTGCTTAAAGAACTGCTAGCGAAGTGGGAGAGATGCTGCCATTTACTCTGAAAATTCCAGGAATAACAAGAGGTCATCATGGCCAGAATGTCACCTCTCATGAACGAAGCACACAAAATATACCTTTTTGTGTGGTACAATTTATTTAAAGTAAAAGATTACTTCAATACCAAAAGGACAAGTAAAGAAAAAAGTTGAATCTCTTCTCTTAAAACGAGGTAGTACAGAGTAGTGTGGGGAACTGATGGCTAAAAGCAGCTTAGCTGAAGATGCTTGAAATCACTCGAATGGTTACAAAAAGCACTGGCTAACGTTCAGGATGAAGGCACGCCGATAAATGATGTTCAGCACTGGCGCTGCTGGTACGTGCTCTGCCTCCGCGCCTCCGCTTCAGCCCTTCCCCGTGCACTGAGAGATTAAAGAGTAGCAGTGCGCCACGGATAAGGTCAAAGCCCAGGCAGGGCCAGGCTTATGTCCTTAAAAAAAGAGGGCTGCAATTAAATAAACCAACAACTTCTGGCTTGCAGGAATGTCGCTAGTGTAGCGTGTATCTATTATCAGGCCCAAAGCGAACAGACTGGATGAGGCAGCCAGGCTGGTGCTGGGCAGCAGCAAAGGGGTAGGGCAGGACGAGCCCCCGGGCCTGCCCTGAGGAAGCAGCTCGGTGCATGGCGCATCAAGCGCTGCCTGTGAACGGAAAAACTTAAACATCAGTACCCAAATTCTGCTTAGATAGCGACCTTTTTATAGAGCAGGGTGGAACAATCAGAGATGCTGTCTTTCCTTTTTTCTAAAAGGGAGATGAAAGAAAAAAAATAAAAAGATACTTGCTTAGTAAGGGCAGATGTGGCTGTTCCCGCTTCACGTGTGCGATCTGAATGGACGCGAGCAAGCCTGCACCCAAGAAGGGCTGAGCTAGCACAACCTTCATTGCCACTGCCAGGTTTAACAGAAATTGCAGCTTGCTCTGTGCTGGGCAGTAGGAGTCGAGACAGATTTGCTGGGTGGCAAATATTGATATGAGAAGTAATTTAACTTACTTCAGGCCTGAGAGAAGCCCAAGAGATAAGCTACGTACTGCAATGACTTTACATGAGGAAAGTGCTCAGATCTGAAAATAATACTTGAAATCAGTCGATTCCTTTTTTCCGAATGAAAAACAGTCTAATATCTATAGAGTAGATAGCGTTCTCAGGTGCTGTTGTGTTGGGGTTTTTTTATAGAAGCTTTATTTTTAAGACTGCCTAGGGGAAAACAAGTTTGACTCGGCAAGCCCAGCTTGTTTGCTTTGGTAACTCTGGCAATGCAATTTATTAACTTGTTTCAGTTTGACTTTGAGAGATGCTGCTTGACTGGAAACCTGCTGGCCCCCAGGAGCTCTGGGTGCCAGCTGCCCCGGCGGTCGCGGCCGGTGGTGTCCGGTGCAGCCCCGTGACCCTCCACCCGAGGACGGGCTCACAGTAAAGCAGACACGGGCTGTCTTTGTGCCGCTGCGTGTACGGGCAGCACGTGCTGGTTGTAGGAAGCTGCCTGTGGCTGCCATGAGGCTGGTGGGTGGCGTGGAGGAGCAGGACCCTGTGCTGCACCACCGGCAACCTGTACGGAAAGGACGAGAGCGCGTTACTTGCTATTACAGCTTATTACAAGGGCAAAAATCTATAGAAAAGGAATACATTCCCCTGTGTAAATAGAGGAGACGTTTGCTGTGACAGAGCTAATTAGGCTCCTGGGAGAATTTATGCAGAGCTAATAAGAAGCAGAACTAAACGTTGTCTTAATTTACCCTCAAGCTCACAAAAATGTTGTTCATTCATGTTGCACTAATTAAGCCAACAGCCATTAACCCTTTCTTCAGAGAGAGAGACCCTTGGCACTGAAGAGGAATTAAAACATATGCTTTCCAGTGAGCATCTCTGTGTTTCTGCGAGTCTTCAAGCACTTATTTTCATCCTGTAGTGAGCATCAGTGGTGCTAATCAGTGTGGAGAGGAGTTACGCCCCTGCCTTTCCCGACTCCGGCTCTTGGACTGGCGTTTGCTGCCCAGCATCCTGGTGCGTCCCTGTGCAACGTCCCTGGCTGCAGCGGGGTGAGGTTTTGAGCTCCAGCTAACCACAGCTCTCGGGACATCCAGCCTGGCTTGGAGCCCTCTGCTCATGTCGCAGGGTGGGGTTTGTGTTTCATTGTATTGGTCAGTGCAGGAGAGCTAATGGAAGTCCTTGTGCAAGCCTATGCTAAAGTTCAACTGTTCCTAAATGACATTTTTTCATGCCCAGCTTTCTGCAAGAGATAGCAGACGTGGTGAAAATCTTGCCCAAAGTTTGTTCTCACAAGACTTCAAGTTCAGTTTTGGAGGCTCTGGTCTGGGACAGTCTGGGCAAGGTTTAGGCAGCATTTCAACCTTGGAATGCTTAGCTAAACTCAACCTTAGCTCTGAGCATTACTAGACATATGCTCGTCTCTGATAGTTTGCAAGTGATTGATAAACTAGAAAATGCCAGAAATGAGAGAGGTGTAAGGAAGAAAGGAGATTTAGGGGGGTTTTCCTTTTTTTCTTTCCCACATAAAGCGGTGAAAACACAGGATTAAGAGTAATCTGAAAAAGACGCCTGATCTTCTGCTACTGCCTTTGCAGCATCACTTTATCTGAACTACTTCTGCAATAGCTCATCCGCCAGCCAGCTGCCCTGACTTAAATGTGAGAAGAGCAAAGCAACTCCCTCTCTGTATGTGAGGTACATTACAAGAATTCAAAGTGATCGGAAGGAAAAGGGCACAAAATGATATTTAGTGCTCATGTGCTGTAAAAAGCAGAGGTGAACGTGGTGACTGCAGCACCAAGCAGGGAATCTACTGTGCCTGATTTTACAGAACAATAGCAATGCTACTCACTTACTCCATAAGTGAGATGAGAGTGAGATGCAAAGCGTGGTGCTGTTTGTTGTTGTCTTGTTTCTGTGACGGGTTTTGGGGTAGCGACTAGCAGTGACAGACCACTACCCAGGAGGAGCACCACTGGCTGCCTTGCTGCAAATGCCATTCGTGGTTAATGTGGGTCTTTTAATTTGGGTGTAAGGTCTTTTGCATTGGCTTCATGTTTTGTCTTGCAGATCTCCCTCTGTTATTATGAGGAAGGAATATCCCTTGGTCAGCACTGCAGTGCTCTCAAGCTTATCAAGTTAGTTTGGTTTGGTTTGGTGTTTTTGTGAGGTTTCTTGTTTGGTTGGTTTTGGTTGTGGTTTTTTGTTTGTTTGTTCCTGGTAACAACATCTAACCCGATGTTTAGTGCTTTCGAGGGAGTTTAGTTACTTGGAGAAAATGTTACGAATTTTGCTAGTCGGTTGTGCTGCCTTGCCAAGCTTTCTGTAAGGAGGCGGCTGGAAATGTGCAGAGTGCAAAGGAGGCAGCGTGGCTATCGCAGCCAGCCAAGAGGAAATCTGCACATCACCATCCAGATGCTGTATTTGGCAAAGGAGAGAGAAAAACTAGTTACTTGTCCAACCAAGTAGGTGGATGTCCTAATACTACCCATCAGGGTGTGGCCTGAAATTCCCTGCTAGTAACCAGTAATCTGGGAGACTTCAGCACTGGAGCTGTATTTCATGCTGCTCTTCTCTGCATCCCCGACTGAGGTCATTCCTGGAGACCTGGGTCAGTACGAGACAGTGCCTCAAAAGAGCACAGACGCACTGATGTGAGGAAAGGATGAGCAGTCTCCAGAGGTCATCAGTTATTCCACTATCCCAAGAAATCTCTCATTCATAGGGTTGCTTATCAAACAGAAACAGCATGTGGCATTGGCTAAAGACGTTTTACTTCAGGTAGTGAGACGGAAGTCTCACACCGATGTTTATTTCTGTAGCTCTCCTTATGGAGCAGGGTGTGTGCTCTGCAAGAGAAATGTGAAGATACAGCTCTCTCACCAAACAGCTTCATAACAACCGAGTGTGCAGCAAGAAGCAGAACAACCCAACAGTGCAAATAATTTTCTCTTCCCTTGAAGATGTGGAAGAAGTTTTCAAGAATATAATTAAAAAAAAAAAGGTTTTGAAGAAATCTGGTCATTCACATGAAGAATAGGAAATAAAGGTGAAGTTCTCATAATTAGATGTGCTCAAAAGTCTGTCCTTGTGTGTGTGTCTGTCCTCATCCCCACACATGCTGCAGTCAAGTCCCTTGCCGATGTCCACATCCATGGGCACGCTGTGAGAAGCAGCTGCTTCTGCTGCACTCTCTTGCCCAGCCAGTTGTGTGCAAGTCGCTTACAGCCAACCCCAACCGCCTGCTCCTGCTCCTGTCGTTGGTATTTTTCATATGGAAAGAAATACAGGACTCAAGGCATGGAGAGTTGATCTGAAACTGTAATGTGGCTACAATTTGATTTACCGGGCCGGCTAGTTTTCCAATTCTAGGCTTAACTTAAAAGCATACTTTATATGAGGTTGGAAGAGTAAAGGACAAAGCATCCATCCAAGTGGACCAGTTTGATCAATGCTGGCCCAGTGGCCCGGGGGCTGATGACGCTGCCTTGATCCCACGTCATTGTGGCCCAGCTCCTCCAAGGGGCCAAGGGTGCTGCGGGGCCGTGCTCAGGGGTGGACGTACTGCAAATAGTCTGAGAGTCTGTTGTTGCTGTCTAAAGGCAAGCAACAAGAACGATAAGTTCACACAAGCAGGGTATTATTATTGTGTCTTTTTATTGTAAATTTAATTGAAACAACTATTAAAATGATGATTGGTTTAATTTTTTTAGTGTTAATTCTTTTTTATAAGCCAGTGAAAAACTCCAAACAAATGAGAAATAATAAAGCTTTAACAAAAATTTAGGCTATTTTTTTCATCTTTAGCAATTCAAAATGCTTTTGGTTCTTTTAATCATCTCAGTGTAAAACTTGCAGTCATAAAATGCCAACAAGTGCTGTTACATAACATAAAGCTAATATCACATTTGGTGTGTATACGTGTGAGAACTGAAGTGTCTGTGGACATAATCCTGCCAGAAGTATTTCGTGGTGCACTTTAGCAGTTTTATCATATTCATAACTATTGCCTCTTCCTTGAGGTATGAGCAAAAATCAAATCTGGTTGGGTTTGGGTTTGTTTGGTTGGTTTTTTTTCTGATATACAAATATGAGGCATTCACTAAGAGCTGTCAATGAAACTTGCTCTGAATTGGGGGTGAGAGACAGTTAGGGAGACGTTCACTGTGTAGTTCTGAAGACAAAGATTGCTGCAGACATCTTGGAGAAAGCATCCGTCAAAATTCTGCAGGTATGTACATGAACTACTTCCAAAACTATCTATTGATTCTGAATGTGAGCCAGGACCAATCAGCTGGGAATCACTAACTCCAGTAATTTTAGTGAATTTTCAGTTATTTTAAGTGTTTCTAATACAACCTCAATGTTGTATTATGGTATTATCTCTATTTGCAATCATAATTTGCCAAATCACTGGTAGGTGATATAATATTTTTCAGACATAAACCTTTCCTCTTTCTTGAAATGGGAATATATTTCTAATAATAATGAGATGGCTGGATAAAATCGTGTTAATGTGTATGTGGCCATTCCCTTTTGCTAAGTTTCCTACCATATCTCTTGCTGTGAAATCAGACCCACAAGACAGTTATTGTCAGCGGGGAAGTGCTGAGTTCCGTATTAACAAAGATGCATCCCCTGTGATTTTGTAAGTGTTTGCACATGCCAGGGCCCTTTACTTCATTGCAGTCACAGTATCCAAACAGCAAAGTGAGTCGTGGGACAGCTCTCCACAGCGCGCCGTTGTTACGCACCGTGCTGTACTTATTGACGGGGAGAGTCCTTGTCCGCTGCAGCAGGTGCCGATCTATTTAACGATGCTCTAGCACTTCTCAGTGCCCACTAATCCTCCCACAGAGGACATGACTGGTACTCAGAAGTCCTCTTTTAGGAGAACTGGTCTTACTTACCCTCTTCTTAATAAATGTGAGCAGATCAAACAACCCATTTGGAAGGGAAAATATTTATTTTTTTTTTTTTTCCCCCTCAGCAGGGAGGCTCCAGAGTGCAGAACAATCTGCAAAATTGTTGTATAGACCTGGCTGTAGCTGACTGTCACGTGTCCGAACCTGCCCAGAGCCACCCAGGCTGATTTCTCTCAGGTTATTGCTGTCTCTTGCAACTTTTACAGAAAACAAAGCCAGATTTTGGTCAGAAGAGGCAGAGCCCATTTTTTGTATTTGTGCTCCAGCGCTGGAGGGTGTCGGAAGGAAGAGAGAGCATGGTGTCACCGGGTGGGGATCGTGGTCCTGAGTCACCCAGGGGTTGTGCAACATACGAGACCAAAAATCTCTGGATGTGGACGGGGGTGATGGCACAGGACGGTCCCTTTTCTATAGGGGCACCCACTGCACCGGTGGAGAGTGCTGACACTTCTGTCTTTCCCGGGCCAGTTGTTACGCAGGGGAATGAAGAGACGAGATGCGCTTGTCAGAAAGCATGCGGGGGAAATAGGTGCTTGTATCTCCTCAGCTACAACCAGAAAACGTTGGTAGGGAGAGATCTAATCTGTAACTAGATCAGGTTGTAGAACTGGGGAAAAAGCCAAATCAACTCTTAGATGCACATTTTCTTCCTAGGAACAGGGGAAAAATAAAAAACCCAAAATCTAGAAAAAGTTAAACAACCTAAGTTGATAACAGTGGTTGGAGTTGGAGATACATATCTGATTAACCTATAAATCTTGTGAATATCTTATGAAATGTCTTTGCTTAATTCTCTATTTTCCAAATTTCTATGCGCAATTGTTACTTTGCACTCTATAATGCAGGCAAAAATCTCTTTCATTTTCAGTAAACGTTTTTGTATATTTACCTAAAAAGTTATTGGTGTTTTTATCAGCTGCATGTTCAATTAATTTTATACATTGTTGACAGATGCTCATCCTTAAGCAATGACATTTCATGGGAGGGGACAATTACTTTGCTGAAGACTGCATTGATTTTTGTGTATTGTTATTGTGTTATACGATTGCATACCTGTTCAGTCCTAATAGTTTGCTTTGTTTTCATCCATTTTCTATACAGATTTTATTTTAATTCCTGGTTTTATTGAAGTCAATGACTTCATTGAAGCGTGACTGAACAGATTGTTTGGATTTTCTGGTCTCAAAAAACCTGGACAAAAAAAATCATTTGGTCTCAGGATGCCTTATGATTACTTACCAGTCTTATAGATGGTCAGTAATTAAAATGGAATCATAGCAATCATGAGCTGTTTACAGACCTAATCTGATGGCAACACATTTCCTGAAGTGCAGAGGCAGGCTGACTCTTCAGCACTTATCACAGTAGCACACTGCACAGCCTACGTCACTTCATATTTACACACACATTAAAAAAAAAAAAATCTTTCTCTTAACACATTAAAAATACTGTACAAGACATCACTTTAAAATGTGTAGTCTAAGGCAAGAGTAGTATGGAGCTTCTCTGTCCATGTTTTTGTGCAAGCTGGCACATCAGCTCCCGCGTTCCCCTGAAGACACGGAGCAGTACCATTGCTGGCCTCTGTATTTTTGCACCCAAGGGCGGTCCATGATTTGCTCTGTGCTTCCCAGGCAGACCCAAAGCGCAGGGCACCACAGAAGCCTCTCCTGGACCTAACCATGATGAGCTAACATCCCTGGAAATTTTTTGTGTAAGGTTAAAAAAACAATCTTTAGCTTCCTTGCAAGGAAAGGGAAGTGTAATGAGGGAGGAAAACATGACAGAAGAGAGGAGTTAATAAGAAGGAAACTGCGAACTTGCCTTGATGAGTACAGGCTCGCCTTGCTGCAAAGCTTTCCTTCTGCAGCTGCTCGTGGGTCACCCTTCTCTTGCAGACGACGGCTCTCTGCAGCACAGTTTCACCAGACATGATGCTGATCGGCGCAGGGAGACATGCAGAAGTGAACAACCTACAACATGCTGCACGAACAAATACGTGTTTCAGGGATTCCCTTTTGAGAGGTGATGATGAATACGCTCATGCAACCACAAGCCATTGCGGTGCCACAGTCCAGCTGGCCACGGTGACTCCCGGAGCTGGGACAGCTCTTTCCTCTTGAGCCACGTGAAGGTACACTGGGACAGCGAGGTGGTTTAGCAAAGGAAAGTAAAAGCAAGGAGATGTGTTTCTTCTCTAGAAACACACCAGCGGAATAAGCATTAAAGAGGGAGCAGAATTAATTAAATTAAGGGACATTGTTGTGCTGAAACCAGACCAGTGTAATGTGACTACAAATATATTTGGAAAGTGCAAATTAAAAGGCGTTAGCATCAGGGCAATGAGGCTCAGGGAGAACTCTGAAAATGAAGAGTAGGAGAAAAATTTACTTCTCTTTTGATGAAGCTTGATTTTTTGTAATTGTGGTTGGACCTGTTAGCTGGGACAACTACAGCTTGAATGTAACACTAGTTCACGTTTTCATGAGCTAAAGTAACTGTTTCTGAGATTATTTTTCTGTTTCTTCTTTTTCCCCTTGTCATCATGTCAATACTTTTTAAATGCAAAGACAGGTCTGGAAATTATGCCTTTAAAAATGAAAGCTAATTTTAGAACATCATATTTCTGGCATGTCATCTTAATGAAGTACTTATAATCAAACACCTGGTGTGTGCTGGTGCTCAGCTGGTGATGGTACTGACAGGTGCCCAGTGTCACATCTGTAACAGTGCATTTGATTTTCATCCTGCTCTGGGATTTTCAGGTAGCATCCATTCCCCAACGAACACTTCTGTTGAACACAGATTGGGCTTAAAAACGCAGCAATTTGTTAGCGTTTGGCTGCACAAGGTCTCACAGGAGGAAAAAGTGCAGCACAACTCTTGAGTCCCAGCCTTGTGAATCAGGAGAAAACAGAAAACGATGCCAAACCACCCCGACATCCCAGAATATCTCTGAGATGTTTCCCTGTGCATTGCCAATACTCTCACCCCACTTGCAGACAAGCGGTCTGAGCTCTCCTCAGGGCAGTACGACAGCCCTGTTACGGCAGGGTTGGGGGTGACCAGGTTGCAGGATATGCTTATTATCTGGAAAAATGAGAAAAAAGGAACATGGAGGCAGGATCACATAATAGACAGTTATACTTCACCCGATGGGAAGCTAGAAAATGCTCTCCCTGTTTTGAGCTCTGCCTAGCCATAGATTTCCATATACTTTTAGCAAGAAAATGAAAGCCAGTAGCTTAATAGCTTAAGTGCGAAGCTTACTGTCAAATTCAATCCTTTGGACAAGTAGAAAGAAAGTCTTCTGAGATAGATGGCGAATTTTACATGTGGGCAATTTCCTGCTCAACTTCTATTATCCTTCCATGAGTTGCTTTAGCTGTCTTTATATCTCTCTACTACTTTTTCTATTTCCTGAACTAGGAATTAATGTAGAAGATAGGCCAGCAATATGCCAAAGATACCCAAGACTGATCATTGGAAAGCTTTCCTCTAGGACTGCTGGAGAGATCGGAGGAAGTCTGTCAGTCTGGGAACACGCAAGCTGTTGCCTTCTTGCTGAAAATGCAAAGTATCCAATAGATGTAGTTAAATAATGCATGCAAGTCAATCACGTTCTTCCAATTACCGATCAGGAAATGTGGAAGAACAGATATATGGCTGATAGTCCACAAGGCTGTTAAATTTGCATGCTTCGCCGTTACAACTCGCCTCTGATGCGCCCATGCACAGACGTGCTCCCCTGTACTTTGCTACAGGACCCCCCTCTCTAGTTGTCATCCGAACTAGGAGCAGATTGCCATGAAGACAGGTAACCCTGGTGTAAGGATGGTTACGCGCACTAGTGAATAGGCTGGCAGAGCAGGATCCAGCTCACAGAATTCATTCAGTTTTCCTCCTGTCTTCCTTGGCTCTTACCAACCCGATCAGCTCTCTGGGAGACGTCCTACCTACCATGTATTAGAAAGAGTTGTTCTCAGTAGATTCTGTATCTTTAGTTCCTAAAACAATTTTTTGTTGTGTTATGATTTGGCACTTGTGAAAATTTATGGTATTTTGTTTGGAAAAAACTCCCCTTTCTGATAGAGATCTTTCTATTGTTAGTGTCTTCGCAATACTCTTCTTGCTTCTCAGGAACACTGACTTTGGGTTTATTCTTCTTCTGTGGTACTTTTAGGTTCTCTTTTGGGGAAGTTTGCATCGATCTTTAGTCTCTAATACAGCATCTTTAAACAACGTCTATGCTGCTGAAAAGCACTTCTAATATTTCATCTGATTCTTCTTCGAATTTGCTTCAGTTAGCTTAAAAAAGTCTATGGGGTCCTGTTCCCAAAGTGAAAGGCTGCTGTCAGAGGCCGCCTGGGGCGGGGGCTGGTGAGCAGCACCCGCTGCGCCTGCAGGGCACGTCCCGGGAACGCGCAGCAAGGGAGGTCGGGGAAGGCGATGGGAGGCAAGAATGCCTTTTGGTCAAAGTTAGACAGAACCAGAAGTAGTGAGTGACTGTCAGGGTTTTCAATCTACTGTAAATCGCCCTGCTTTCAGGTGTTTCATAGGCAGAAATCCAGACAATGGAGACCTCAGAGGAGATCTCTCTGGACTCTGTAGCCCTTAGCAATGAGATTATTAGTTTTCTGTGTGTCTTGAGCTGGAGCTATCTGGAAGGGCAAAACAAAACACAAAGTAACATCTGCTTTGTAGTCAAACAAAACAGCAATTATTTTCTGTAAAGGAAAGACAGTCTCTTGGCTACAGAGGTTAATTTCAAATACAGACAACAGAATACTGGCTTGAGCCAGAATCTGGGTGGAATTGCAGTTTTCTCTACGTGAGAATGTCCATGATTTCTTTTTATCTCATTGTCATGGTTTAGCCCCAGTCTGCAACCAATCCCCACCCAGCCGCTCGCTCACTTCCCCCGGTGGGATGGGGGAGAGAATCAGAAGAGTAAAAGTGAGAACACTCGTGGGTTGAGATACAGACAGTTTAATAGGGAAAGCAAAAGCCGCGCACACAAGCAAAGCAAAGCAAGGAATTCCTTCACTGCTTCCCATGGGCAGGCAGGTGTTCAGCCATCTCCAGGAAAGCAGGGCTCCATCACGGGTAACGGTGACTTGGGAAGACAAACGCCATCACTCCCAACGTCCCCCCCTTCCTTCTTCTTCCCCAGCTTTATATGCTGAGCATGACGCCATATGGTATGGAATAGCCCTTTGGTCAGTTTGGATCAGCTGTCCCAGCTGTGCCCCCTCCCAGCTTCTTCTGCACCTGGCAGAGCACGGGAAGCTGAAAAGCCCTTGACCAGTCCAGCAACAACTCAAACATCTCTGTATTGTCAACACTGTTTCCAGCACAAATCCAAAGCACAGCCCCATACCAGCCACTATAAAGAAAATTAACTCTATCCCAGCTGAAGCTGGGACACTCATGGGTATCTGGAGCATTTTTGTCTCTTATCAATTAACTTCAAGTTAAATAAAATGAAAGGAATAACATGAATAGCATAGATTTAAAAAGAATAAAAGAAACAGCTCCAGATTGTCATGAGCTTTATCTGATTTTCTTCTAAAGCATTCCAGCCCTCGAGCTACCATATTATTTTCCTTTCTAGCCCACATTTCTAACACTAGGACAAATGTGAACACCCGCTCCCAATCTACTAATCTTTGGGTTTATTATCTAAACCAGCATAGACAAATGTCTCTATAAAATACTTTGCATACATTCTTACATACATTTTTCACAAACTTTTTTGAAGGAAAAAGTAATGTTCTCCTGGCATCTACCTGAAACCTCAGCCACTGAGCTGTTTTCTTCAAAATCTTCAGAAAGCAAGCAGGAGTGTTTTTCATGTGGTGTATTCACTAACCAGCTACTTCAGGGTCGTTCTCGGCTCCAGCAAGTCCAACCGCCATGACTGTTGCTGATGTTGATGTGCTTGCAAGGAGCTGGTAAGAGTTTTGTTTGCTTGTGTGCTTTAAAGATGCAGCCTGTTTTGCGGGAAGCGCCTTTTGCTCTGGGCGTTGTCGAGCTCCATCTGACGGACAAGCAGGCGGTGATCTGCGGGGCAGCAGGGCGAGGAACGGGGTCCTGCCAGTGCAACAAGCAGCATCTCCCTGCTCCTATAGATTTCTTATTTATGAATTTTTTTTTTTTCCAGAGATATGTTTTGGTCTTCACTTTTGCAAAGAAATGCTTTACTTCTCAGGTAGAGAAATCAATGCTGTTCCTTGAGTAAACCAGGGTATTTTACTGAAAAGACCTGGTTTATTAACAGGTAGTGCTGGCGCCTGTCTGCAGGTTCCCTGTGCTAATGCATCACGGAGCACCCAGAATCGATCAGGCTGTGCCAACACCTGCTGATGGCTTGGCAGCAAGTTGAATTTTACCCAAAGTGACTTAAAACCTCCCCCCTTCAAGGCCAGCCCTTTTGGGCCAGCTGTTTCAGTTATCGGGCAGCACAACGTCCTTCAAATCCTGCATGGAAAGAGCTGACCGCCCTTTCACTGCAGACGCAGGTTGCAGACACGACTGCGGCACGCTTCGCTCCCTCAGCTGCAGCGTGACTTGCTCCCGAGAGCAGCCAGGCCAGACTGAGCTAACAGTTAACCAACTTTCTCCCCTTATCCATAATTATTTTCCATCACTCTCGCCTCTAACCTTTTCTTAAATGACAAGATTTCTTTAGCCAAGGTATTAATTTCCAGCTCCCAGAAAACCTCTGCTGTGTGACTTGTACACGTGGCGTCACTCCCAGCTATCTGGAGACAAATGCTGCTTTATAATCCGACAGTCCATAAATGAGGCAGTTGTGTGTCAAATAGCATCTTTCGACAAACTCGCCGGATGAAAGACTTCTTCCTTTTGTGTGACATTTCACCACCTCTTTTTCTTTAATATATCTGACGTTTTTCCCATTACTACGGTGAAGTTCTTAGGCAAAAAGAAACTAGTAGTTTGTTCTCATGAGAAGAATGAAAAGGGGATGCAATGAAAATTAGAGGAAAAAACAGCTCCTATTGTAGTAGTCAATGGGAAGTTGTAGGACAGGATTAGTGCATATGTAGATGTGATAATAAATATCATGAGTGCTGACAGCTTAAGATCAACTATGCAATGGGATTATCTGGAAAAATAGCATCCTAGAAACACAGTTTTGACTATATTTTCTGAAGGGGGACCCATGCCTGTGTTTCTAAGTGGCCTTTATGTAGCTTAGTTTCTGGTGTTTTCGATCAGAAAGCCAGCTCTTGGGTATAGTACGGCACCTAGAAACGCAGACATTTAGACAATCTCAATATAACAAGTTTGTGTATAAATACATTTTGTGTGTATAAATACATTTAGCATGTATAGCAAGATTGGTGGAAAACTCCAATTTTGTTTTCGTCATTCCCATTCTTGCAGCCATGGAGCAGGTTTTGTGAAGTTTACATTCTACTTTCAGGTCACTTCGTGTTTGCACCAGGGCCATTGCAGGGCAGAACCCTGCTCCTGCCTGCTCTGACCAAGCTTTTAAAGCCATCACATTCCCAGAGTTTAAATTACTCTCCTCAGAAGTAGGAGAATTTCTTTTCAGTTTCCTTTATTGTATTTGAATGGTGTACCTTGTGAATGTGACTTAAAAAATCTGTCTGTTGGGACTTTTATTTCAAATTTGCAATGGTGACAGCTATTTTATTTCATTTTGGTTTTGCTTAGTGACTTACCAGCAGCAGGTCACACGGAGTGGGCAGTGGCAGTACCATAACCCAGTCCTTCATGTAAAGATTCCTCCTCTAAAGTTACCTTTCGTCTGTGGACCATTTGCGGAGTCGGGGGGCCAAGAACTTCTGGAAACTGGGGAAAAAAATAGGTCAGTCCTGCCAAGTTACTATTGGGGAAAAAAAAGAAAGGAATCCCAATGCAGAGGCAAGTGACCTATTGATTGTAGCTTTTCACACCACAGGACAGCTAGACAAATGCACTGCACTGACTGCACAGCAGCCAATATTTAATACCTATGTACCTGAATTTGGATTCTCCTGGCAGCACCTGACTGCTGCACACAGTTGAGTGTGAGTTTACGGTTGGACTCGATGATCTTAAAGGTCTTTTCCAACCTATATGACTCTGTGATTCTGCGAGCGCAGCCTGCTGCTGCCAGCAGCGCAGCTCCCCTGCCACCGCCAGCTCCCAGCTGCTTGCACCTACATTTCTGAAAAGTTTAGGCAGAAGAGGCTCAGCTTCCTCCCAGACTTGTAAAGATTTCCCCAAATGCCTAGGATTTGTCCCACAAGAAGACACTGCTCAGCACTAGTTCTTTGTAGAATAGATAGTTCTATAAAAAGCTATATAAAGTTTTTTTGCTAGAGTTATGCCTGCTGAGTATCTGCTGCTAGTATCCAGAGGATGGAGGAGGGGGCTTCTCTTTCATCTCAAACAACTCAGGTAAGGGCGATGGTGGAAGGAAAAAACAGGAGGATGTACAAGTCAGACAAGGGACCGTGCAGTTAGCAGACACCTCCCCTCCCTGTCTTGCACATTTTCTCTCCTGATGCCCACATGGTCATCAGGTAGAAGCAAAAAATGGGCACAAGCGTCGGCAGTTTGCAGTTCTGGAAGGTATCAGGTTTTCACATATAAAGCATGTGGCTCATCTCTCTCGAGCTCAGTGAAGTTTCTGAGGACTGTCAAATAAATCTGACCATTTTTTAGTTATAATGATACTTGAAATGATCAGTTATGGAAATTAATCTGTGGAGTTTTCTGTTGTACTCAGCTGGGGGGAAAGAGGAGGATGCTCGTGTGCTTAAGCAGCTTCCTAAGCATTTACTTAGTTAAATCCTGCACATTGTATTTGACTTTCTGCAAAATAATCGTGATGCAATTAGTTATCTGGATTAGTATAAAGCCTCCAATGTTAGATATTTTGCAAACACAAAGACAGCACAGTCATTCCCAGAGGGTCACAGTTTAGAAAGGATTTGCATCTCTAATTTCACTCTTAATTTTTTTCAGAAAGCTTCTACATAGGTAAGAACTTAGAGGAGAAATGCCGCCTATACTCTGTATAAACTTACTGATTTTAAAGATTTTAAAGTGGTTAGTCAGATGCCACTTCGAGCCAATATATCCCTTGATGATCGTACCATTATTTTTAGGCACCTGAACTTCTTCTCAATAATCATGGAATTCATTGTAAAATGGAATTTAGTGGGTTTGGTCTCTTTTATATATTTAGGTCTCAGCTGTCTGAGACTTCGCCTTCCACGAATGGTTTTTCTTTTGCATTCGGGGAAAGCGAAACAAACTGAAAAACAGAAGTAGAAAACATAATACAAAATTGTAAAGCCATTTTAGCATGTGTTTTGAGACATCCTGCATTATCTCCAGTCATCTTCTATGCTATGATTATTTTTAATATCCAGTTAGGGAATATATCCCTAAAATATTTTTTCTGATGGAAAAATAATATCTTTTAATACTGTAGATAAATTCATTCTCATTTTATTCCTACTTTTATTGAAATACTATCTAGACATTTTTTCATCTGCAATGTAATGCTATATGACCTGGGTAAGGGTGGTTTTTTGTTGTTAATTTTAACTATATGTCTTAAAGTTTCTAACAGGAATGTAAAAATGAATTAGGTTATGTAATTAGACCTCTTTCTATAGCGAAATATTGAAAACATATATTAACAGAATACTGACCATTTTTCAGAATTTTTATATTAAAAACCTACTTGGCCATATACATATGTGGACACACACACATACAAATATACACGTATATATATACTTCTATTTAACTTCTCTTTTTTTCCCTTGAAGCTGAAAGCCATCTTGTGTGAAACCTGGTGAGCAAAGGCAGCTGACTGGTAAGAATGTGCAGGTTGCTGTGTAAGATTTCTATGCTTATTACATCAGTTCCTTCCAATTTTGCTCGAACTAGGACAAAATCTGTACAGCACATTGACTTCCTACCTCAGCCATGGGTGACTGCCGTCCAGACTCCTGAGTGACTCCCCAAGGGAAGGATCGCTTCAAAGCTTTCACCTGCCATGACCTAGGCAAGCTCTATGGAAATGTTGGCAATAAGATTTCACACATCACTATTATTTCCTCTGTTTTCATTGGTAACATTTATTTTTTAAGCATATCACTTTCCAGGAAACACAGTAGAACTAATTTCAATAATCACTTTGGTTGTATCGATTAAAAATGTTCTTTATTTTCCCCAAATTTTGATTAACAAGAAAGGAAAAGCAAGAAGCTACTTTCTGTATAATATTTTCTCTGTTTTTATTGACCCTAATTACTTATTGATTTCTCTACTTGAACAGCTGTGTCCATAGCCATGGAAGTCCCCTCACATTCTTGGCTGTCACGTCTCATAATTCCTCTCATGAGTTCATCAGCTTTTATTTAAATGCTTGTTTTTCTGGACTAGGTGCTTTTTGCTGCATTGTGTCATAGAAGATATGTCTGTAAAGTTAAAAATTTATCCCCAACCCAGCCAGGGTCCATCATATCCAACATTTTCATAATGATCAAAAGTTAAGAAACAATTACTTGTTGAGGAGCCTTTTTTTCCAGTGTCATGTGCAGAATAGCCTGTATGTCCTTACAATATTATGGGAAAGCCATGGGAGACACTGTAAAACTCCAGCCACGGTCACAAGACATGAACCCACCACTTCTGTCCCACCATATGCGTACTGCTGGAATCTTCGTGCAGCATTTTCTGGGTACCGAAGCATCCAGATCTTATTTCAGTGAGCTGTAGCAATACGTCTCTGCTTTTCCTTAGTAACATCGCCTCATTTCTATTGTTACGTTTGTCTCTTCCTGATGTTGAGCCCTGATTTATAAAGTCGTACGTCCTTTACCTGACGCTGCTGGGGGATTGTCCCCCTCGGAGCAGCAGCTGCGCAGGAGAAGCCCCGGCTCCCCAGGCATCCCTCTCCTGCTGCTCACACACTTCTTTCCTCCTCCTCCCGCTACCCTTTCATGGCCACGCTGCTTTGCTCTCCCCACGCCGTGGACCCCCGAGCTGGCCTCCCCTCCCGCCCAGCCTCCGGCTCAGGCTGCGGGAGCACCACGGGCTGTTGCACGGGCATCCACCGGCCGGCATACCCGTGCCCGCCTTCCGCCCACCCTCCTCCTTGCGCCAAGTGGCCCTCGCCCTTCCACACGCTTTTGCTCCCCTCCGTCCCCCCTCCTGTGCACATCTGATAGATGCTCACACACCCCAGCAGCCTGGGCTGCCAAAGGAAGTTTCCAATGAACGAATACTTCAAACTTCTTCCCCTCATAAAATGCGGTTTTATTGAAACTCAACCATTAAAATATTGTAAATTCCACTGGGAGTTTGTTTTACAGAAAAAAAATTACAGCAGCTTAGCAATGGTAAAACGACTGCTGCTGATAGTTTGCGTACATAGTCTTTCAATTCTTTCTCTCACTTTAATATCTATTTTGCAATTTTATTTTGTTTAATGACATAAATTTTAAAACAGAACTTAAAACCGAAACAAAAAAACAGCCTTACTTTTTTTCACAACATTTTTATGTACCCCTGTGTCTAAACATCTTATTTCAAGGGCTTTGTTCTTGTTTTTTAAATATTTCAGTGATTTGGGGCTGTTCAAGAAGTTTTCTCTGAGCATAGAAATTGTGAGGCAGACGCAGGAAAACTGTGTCCTAAACTGTACCTTACACATCCAAATTTGGAAAAGGGAAACAGAAGAATTGCAAAGTGGAACTACAAAGTGATAGCAATGGCCTTTAATGCCGTCTTGTGAGAGAACTGGAGATCTCTCATTCTTTTTAGCTGGTCAAAAGAGGCTGGTGCATGAGAGCATGCTTGGCACTTCCAGGGGGCGGGAAGGCAGGCAGCAGAGGCTGGAGCCAGGTGCTCTCAAACGGCAGAAAAAGTAAGGTTTAGAGAATAAAAATGATTAGAGGAAGAGAGGGAAGGGGCTCAGGAAACAAATGAGGAAGGTGGAAAACCTTCTTTACGTCACGCTACACTGCAGAACGCTCCATTGCTGCCGGGGCTGCTCTGGGGCTGTGGGGCAGCCGCTGGGCTCGACAGTGGCTGATAGAGGGGAGAGCGCGGCCAGCGTCCCTGGCTGGGGATGCTGAGGGCTGGGGATGCAAGGACCGGTCCCTGGCTGGGAGTGTGGAGATGCGGTGCCCTGGCTTGTCCTGCCGACGAGCAGATCACCCCGAGGTCCAACGTCTCAGGGAGGTGTTGAGTAAAACCCAACAGAACATTTGAGTTTTGTTTCTCATTTTCCTTCAGGAACAGGGAAAAGCAGATGGGGAAGCTGGAATGAGAGCATGAAGTTAAACTGATCACCGTTAAAGGTGAATAATTATCCAGTTTGCTGCACACAGGTGCTGAGAGGGCAGGCGTTGACTTCCAGTCATGTGAAGAGTGACTCTTCAGGTCAGTACAGTTTGCCATGATCCCTGGTAGGACAGGGCTCTGCGAAGCAGCACGCTGCACATAGTGGTGTTCTTTATTGACTCATGCATTGGCTGTAATATTTATGACATGCATTGACTGAAATATTGTGGCACTGGAGAAGATGTGCACTAGCAAGTGATGGCATGTTTAAAAGGCTGGATCGTACACAGTTGATACTGAAAAAGCCTAGGCTGCAGTATTTGCAGACAGCAAAGTTAATCTCCCCTTCCACGTGCTTTCACCTTGCAGTACTGCAGAAGTTTAATGTTGCTTTCCCGCAGTGTGGCATTTCAAATGATACACATAAAATTAAACAACTAAAATCTGAGATCTGAGATTTCATGTAATATACATCCACAATAATTTATCGCTAGAGACTGAAAAATATAAAACATTTTTTGGTCAACATTGGATTGATTTAAATATTTTGAATATGTTTAATGGAGTTTAAATTATTTTTAGCACAGTCTTAACTGCTCTAATAGGACAGGAAAATTTTGAAGAAGTTAGATACAAGAATAATTTATAGGGCTGCTTTATGCTGTGATGCACAGTAAATCATTGTGAATGGATGGAAATGATTTTTACAACTCCTCTATTTGAGGACTGTTATAACAATGCAAACTACTTTTGAAGGACAGCAGGTGATTTTAGTTGTTTGTATCAGTGCATTCATGATTTAAAGTTCTTAAATAGCAAAAAACAAATTTATTTTTTCTACCAGGAGAGTGTTTTAAATCACCTTAAATACCAGTAGAGATTTATTCCAGTTTGTGGGATCCCATAATCAGAGCTGCAGAATACAAAAATCGTTCCTGGAGAACATCACAGATTCCCAGGGAGAGGTCAAATGAATGAGATTTCCAGGTTTTCCGTCCCATTGTCACCACAAGCACCGGGACGGCAGCGCTGATGGCACCGTGGGTGCCCACACGGCCCTCGGCAGAGTGGCCTGCTCTGCCCAGGCTGTCTGTGATGCCATTTCTTGTGTCCTGTTGGATGTCCGGTCCCCGGCGCCTGCATCGCCCCAGCCTCTGGCCCCCGCCGGACTGGGGATGCAGCTCTCGCAGGACGCCTGGCCCGGCCGCTCCCCAGGAGAGGACTCGGCTGCCACGGCGCTGCCAACAGAAAGCAGCAATTTACAAGGAGAAAAATCTGGGTTTTGCCTAGACGAGAACTGTAGAGAGGGATGTGCCTGAAATCCCAGTTCTTGCTGAAGTTCCTTGCTGAAGAACCTGTGGTTCAGCTCGGGTGAAACCTGGAGCAGGGAGTGCAAGTAATTTCATGAAATGTGGATGAGTTGGGTTTTCTTTTTCCACTTTTTTGTTCTTTGCTTCTGTGTAAGTGTGTGCATTTGTACTCATAGAGAAGATGGACAAGAAGGCGTTTCTGACTTGCCAGCTTATCTTTTCAAAGTGCAATTTTGACCTCACGCATCCATCACCTCCCTGGAGCCCCACCTGTGCTGACACGGTCTCCATCCGCAGCACGGTCCTGCTGCCTGCACGGTCCCCAAGGAGAGCAGGAGGGACCCCCAGCCACAAGCCCTCCCCTGAGGGCAGGTGCTGCCTGTGGCTCCTCTGCCCTTCCCCTTGCAGCAAGCCCAGGGTGGGGACCACCCGGTAGCCCCCAGGTCAGGTCAGCAGTCATCTGTGAATGGGTGCTAATCGGTTTTGCTTAGACCGATCCCCTCAGGTTGTGTGATTTTAGATCCTGTGAGTCCCAGGAGCAAGTCAGGTGCAAAATAACTACCTAGTACCAGTCCATGGGCTCCCAGGTCCCTCCTGCAGCCCTCAGGTGCTCCTGAAGTGTGCAGGTCTCCCGTAGGTCTGTCAGCCCTGCGCAGATATTTTGGCCATGCCCAGAAAGAGGAAGGGGCAGGAGACACTGTGTGCATTCATCAGATTCCCACAGTCCCTGTCATCACTCAGGAGTCATTGAAAGCCGTCCGAGCTACGTCCTTTTGAACAAAGATCCAGTGTCATCTGTTCAGTGAGATGAAGTCTTTCCGTTCTCTGTACTTCCCCCAGCAAGACCAGCATTCTCCATGCTCTGCGGTACAACCAAGGAATCATCGTTAGCTCTCCAGAGCCCTTTCCTGCTTGCCTGGCCTGCCAGATGGCCCCGTGGCACTCCTTCAGCAGCACCCTGCCTGGAGGCAACGGTCTTCTCACCTTGGTTCTCCATGCCTCAGACCCATCACAATGATGCCCAGCAGAAGCTCTTGATGTCGAGACACTTCTAACGACTGTCATTCGAGTGCAAAGTATTTGCCTGTATCATGGACGCCGTTCAGAATAACGGTCATGTGCTGTCAGATGGAAGTGTCGAACATTTGCTGAAGTGAAAAAAACAGCAGTGCAACTATTGCATTTAATTCAAGGTTATATTATTTGGGGCTACTGACTCACCTTTTCAAGAAGCAGGCAGCTAATAACAAAGACGAAACTACCAATGCAGTTTACCTGAGATATTTCAAGGAACATAACATTTTTTTTTCTTTTTTAATTAATTTTCATTTGTGTTTTCCATTTTTGTGTGTGGTTCAGCTCCTCTACTGGTAGTGACCTATGGCAGTTATCTATTTAACTGTCCAGAAGCCTGCTTTATTATCTCTGGACAGCAGAGATAATTCTGCTCACTGGAATATCCTGTGGAAATGGGATAGTCTCTTTTTTCCTTAGCAGTTAGTTAGAGAGTTCTATTTTTACTGGGGTTTCTATTCTTTTCCTTTCTTCAGTCCCGTTGTTTCGCGTCTCCCTACAATGGCTCTTTTCCAGCTGTTCCGACAGCGGTTTTGGTTGCCTGTGCCTCCCAGCAGCAGAGCAGTCCCAGGGTCGCTGCCTGTGACTGCCAGCAGCCTGTGCAACGCAGAGGACCTGCACTCCCAGGGACGGGACCAGCGGCTGCAGGTGCTCCTTTCCACCCGGGACTCATCCGTTATCGCTCGAGATCTGGCTGTGAATGCGTGGGGAATGGGCTTGTAAGCTGATCTGTGCTGACGGGGAACAAGAGCACCTGAGCCTATCCACAAGCGTACGTGCGAGGAGACTCCTGGAAAATGGTAATCACGGCAGTGGATTTCACATCTTTTCTCCTAGTTGCTGATCTGTTGTCATTAAAAAAAAAAAAAAAAGAAGTTTCCATTCAAGCCAAGAGTATGTTTCTGCTGTACAGGAGGCAGAACTGACTGGGTCATCATTAAAGTATGTCTCTCAAAAAAGCAATAGTTTTTTATTATAGCCATCAGAAAATCAAGAACAGCCCACTGTTAGAGGGTTCCCTTAAATACTGTGCTTTACACCTGCTTTGACCATCCCTTCAACGCAAAGCCTCAGTACTTTCAGAAAGAAACCTTTCCAGAGATTAAGGGGACTTCCTTCCAGCAGGAAAAGGCACGAGAACCAATTCAAAATTCATGTTCAGAATTAGTAACACATTTTTAACAGCAAGGTTGATCAAACACAGAACAAACTGCTATGGAAATGGCAAAGAATGTTCCCATTGGCATCACTAAATCAGGACAGATTTTTCTTTAAGATGATAAGCTTGACCTAAACACAACCTGTCAAGTGTGATACAGGGCAAGTGCTGAAACCAAATACCCTGTCATATAGCAAAGGTCGTATCAGCTGAGATAACGGTTCCTTCCTACAGGACATCAAGGCAGTTACGGCAGCTGTTGTTGCATGACAAAGCTCTCAGTGTTATGACTTGCATCGCTCCCATCTCATCTCAAAACTTGTAATAGAAAGACTGTCTGGTTTTGGGGTGGTTGTTTTTTTTCTCTTTCCCCATAAATATTTTGGAGGAGTAGGCAGAAGGCAGAAGCTTCACCGTAAGGCAGACCAGCCACTAGCAAAAAGATGTAGACATGATACTGTAAAAATCAGGAGACGGTGGCAGTACAAACCCAGCACAATAATTTCTGGGAGACTTGCTGGCGAGCTCCTGCGATGTTCAGTTTGCAGCCGAAGTGCCCTGGGCACCTGGCCAAGACCCGGGAAGAGCCCGCGCTGTCGCTGCCCGCTCTTGCTCAGAGCAGCCGAACCAGAGTGCTGAATAAACACCGGAGCGCCACGGAAAACAGCAGCCTTGCAGCATCTGCTAGGGAGCTGAAACTGCCGACTTAAGAAAGGACATGGTAAAATCCGTTCCCAGCTGGAACTCCTCCTTCCATCCCCCTCCAAAACAAACAAACTCAACCTAAAAGCAGACTTCTTTTTTACACTTTTAAAGGCATTGTCTTGGGTGCATTAGAGCAGTGGAGGAAATCGAAAGCGATGCAGCATAGGTTTCAGTTGAACAGCGAGTGCAAATAAGTCGGACGTCTGGATCTCAGATTCTGCCTGCGGCCATGACCCCGCAGCCGGGTTTCCGCAGCACGGGGCTGCCATCCCAGCCTGCCGCTCCACACAACAACCGTACGACTACTGACCCACTTTCTTCATATTTCTACATTGTAAGCTTTTTTCCTGAAGCAAATTTCCCACTTCTGCTGTTATCTGCTTCTTCCATGTTACGCTTTTAGGATTTGCATTTACAGGTTCATGCTCTTCTTAATTGCATACATAGCTTCCCCAGTGCCTTAACAGAGGGGCACCTTCTAGATAAAATAATTATAATCAAATAAAGATAAATGCTCATTACATAAATAGCATATACAACAAATAGAACCTTTCCATTTAAAGGCTAAATGACAGACTTAATGATGAATGATATAGACTAATTACAGGTTTCATAATTCATTAGCATCAAAATGCAAAAATGCTTTAAGGCAAGATAAATTGGTCAGTGTAGCCCTGCAGTTCCGCATGCCAGCCAGCCTGCTGATCAATGGCAGATGCAAAGGAGATAGTGGGTTTGTGCCCTTCCTGTCCAATTTTTTAGCCAGTATTTTTGAAGGTGTGAGTGCTGGCAGCACGGCACCAGTGGTGCTGGGGGCTGGATGGGCATGGGGCTGCGCAGGGCGAGGCGAGCAGCCTTGCTCTGGCTGGCAGGACCGGCGCATCCTGCTGAAAGCTCTGCTCCTGCTTGTGCCTGCCCGTCACTGCAGCTTCTTTTATGCACATAGTGCACACAGCATCTGTGCTGAATTATTGATGGGACTGCTTTATCCTGTGGACATCTTCTCAACAGGGCGCAAGGTCAAGCCAATAAAATCATTGCTTAGCGGCACCACAGCCTGTCTCACTCCTCACCTTCTAGATGGTGAGCTACAGATACCCACTGCTGTCGAATCTGCTCAATACTGAGAAAGAACAACAGAAACATACCATTAACTTTATTCCATCACTTTCTGGCCATACAGAAAAGACTCAGGCTACTTTGCTTATTTTTATTTGGGTATTCAAGCTAGTGTGAGGATAGAAAGTTAACCACAAAGGCTAACAAAGAAACAAACGACACACAGGAATTGCGGGGACTGAGATCTGTTTAAGGAAATACCCTGTCAGGTACAGCATCAGGATTCACTGCTTCAGCTAAATGGTAAAATCCTGTAAACACAGGATATAAAATAAAATGGTAACCTGCCCACCCTCTCCCTATTATTCGTGTGCATGTGTACACATATATTACTTTGAACTTCCTAAAAGAGAAAGGGTGCTAAACACTGCTCCCAAAATCCACTAACATTAATGAGGGGTAGTTTAACTGCCACTACGAACAAGGCAGGTAAAAGCCTTACAAAACTGCTGCACTCAGTGACTTCCTGGGGTAAGCAGTTACAAAGTCTTTTCCATATATTGTCTGGAAAAAGTATTTCTTTTGCTACGGTTTGATGGAAACAACAAGGAAAATTATTGAACTCATCAGGCTGCGATCTGTCCGTTTATGTATATTGGTTCCTTGTAGCTGAAAGAGTAGGACTGTGTAACTCAGCTGTTTTATCATCTATCTGTCTGTCTGTCTATCTACCTATCTACCCATCTACCTACTTACGGATCTAGGTACTTACCTATCTGCCTATTTTATGTGCAGGAGACACACAAACAGACGTATCACATGGAAGATCCAAGGCAGAAATTTGAAAGAGTAGAGAAATTCCCTCTCCCTGCAGTCGAAACCCTCATGGTTTCCCTGAGCATACAGGGCCAAAGGGAGAAGTGCGGCTCTGTCTTCACAGCAGGAGCAGCAGGGGCATGGGCAAAGTAGCACCTTGAGTGGAAATTGCAGAACAGGCCGATAGAGATCTGCTATCAATTATAGAGGCTCTGCTGATTTATATGAGCTGTGGCTGGTGCAATGTGACTCCAAGACCAGCTTTAAACTCCAGCCTGAAGGTGCTTTTCCTGCTCACCCACATCTTATGGGTGGCAGCTCTTGGTGCCGGAGCCGAAGAAGCTGTGTCCGTGAAAGCTGGCCCTGGTGGCATTTGTACCGTGGCCGCAAGCTAGCTTGCATGCCATTGGCAATGTTAGTGCCCCAGGGTGTCTGCTGGCTGTGGGCTGCAGGATCATCCTGAAGAACCTTACAGGTAAAACTGCTGTGAAGGTCTGCAGGAGACATGGAAAACAATCCACATGTAGCAGACCGCGGTAACCTTCCTGTCAGTCCTACCTGGAGGGATGCTCCTGCTGCTGCTTGGCCAACTGCTGCATTGCCAGACTGCTCCACACAGCAGCCTTGGAACAAACATCAAGAGCAAAATTTCGAATTCTGTAGCGCTTTCACTGAGCTGATGGAAATCTCCTGCATAATGAGAAGATAAACTGGAAGCTTTGTTGAGAGATTTGCCTGGCTGAGAGAAATCCTACCAATTTGGAGATGTTGTCTTTGGGAGAGAAAAGTTGGAATGAATCCTATCACACCTGTGATGAGTGATGTCAAATGTGATGTGCACAAGGACTATCTTTTTTGGCCTGTTTTACGCAGTATTATTAGAAAAGTATGTTGATACAGCTTTCAAGAAGGAATTGCAATTATCAATGTCTGTGGAGCAGTCAAATTTCCTGGCACTCATGAGCAGACGTACATCAGGACTGTCTGAGCAGTCACGGAAGCTTCGAGAGGCAGAGCCTTGCTGTCGGAGAGGTTTCTCAGTGAGACAGACCCCGTTGGGTGTTGGTGGTCGTGGTGGCCCTTACTGGGCACTGGGGCTGGCCACCCCGCAGAAGACACGCCGGGGGGCTGGGAAGGTGCCCAGAGACACCCCTCAGTCCTGCAGCACCTGCAGCTCCGTGGGAAGAGGACCAGGGAAAATTGCCCACAGCAAGCCGGCTGCCTTCCCGCAGCACCTTAGTGATGCCAGTCCAGTCCCGTGGCTCAGAGGGACCTCGTAAGCATCTCCTCTTCACACAAGGGAAATGTCAGAAAAAGGGCAAGGAAGCACTCCAAAGACTGTGAAGAAATGTACCATGTTGCAGTTGCAACTGTCTCTGTGGTGGCAGCAGTAGCACAAGTTCAAGTTTAGCTGAGAGGGATGATAAATTGTTCAATAAAAACTGTTTATTGCCCCAAAGCCTGTCTGTCCTCTGCCCACAGATGCCAACTCCTCCTCTGCCCACTCAGCATCGCCATTCTCGGCTGTGAGGACTGATAAAATGACAACACCCAGTATTTGGATGTCGTCATCCTTTACTACGTGCAGTGACGCTGTCCATAAGGCATACTGTCATTAAATTCTAAAAACCACAGATTTAAAAAAAAAATTAAACTAAAAATAAGAAAGAAACATAGTGCAGAGTCACTGGTAACTATATCCCAATTTCAGTTTTATTTATAGGAGATGCTGTTGTAAACTTAAACCTTTAGATAATTCACATTGAAAGATGAGTCTTGTGGAAACATTAATTACTTACTGTTATAGCTTATTTTTATTATGTTGTCTCGTTACTCTTATTTGTTAGGCAATATCTGTAAAACTTTGATAGCAATGATGTACAAATCCTAAATTTCAATAGCATATGTGAAAACGCTGTCTCAGAAAGCCTGTAGCGTATTGCAGGTAAAATCAGGCAGAAGAGAGCTGCACTGGAGAGTGCTGCCGTTCTGCTTTGATTTAAAATGAACTGAAAAGGTATTTCTGATCTACCACATTTCTCCAAGCTACTGGGTTACAGAATAGGCCCAGCATCTGGAAACATTTAAAACCTTTTTTCCCCATTTAGAGTTTAACCTTTTGAAACAGAATTAACAGCTTTTTATGGGGAAAAAAGAAAAAAAAGAAAAGCTGGTGGCTTTTTTGAACTTTCCATGGCAGACGTGGGAAATCGGTGGGAAATCTGTCCGGTTACGTTTGAGAATTTATAATTTGTTCTATGTACCTGAGTTTTTGACTCTTCCCACCCCCATCTGGGCTGGTAAGGACCTTGGGAGCAGCTGGCACATGAGGATCAGTGAAGGGTCCTCACTCCCAGCACCCACACTCTGCCCAGAGCATTACCTCCGTTTCCTGCCTACAGAGGACATGAGACGTTTAGTGATAAAATTGCCAAAGGCACAAAAGAACGGTGGTAAAACACAAAGAGGGTGACACCACGGAGTATGTGGAGCATGCCACAGGAAGCATTTGAGGGACGTTGGATAGATTTCTACAACAAAATTTTACCTGGTCGGAGAATGCTGACCTGCAAAGGCTTCCTGCTCCCGGCCAAGCCACAGTTCTGCAGGAGAAGATGTGCAGGTGATGAGCGCTGCTGAGCGACCCGGTGGGAAAGCAGCAGACTGGAGAGCACTGGGAGTCCTGTGCAAGACGCAGTTCTTTGTGCTACGTGCTTGTTTTTCTACTGAAGAGAGAGAAAGCTTCAATAATTGAAAGGTTCCTTAAATCTTTTAACCTTTAAATGCTTCTTCTGGGCTATGGTGTCACTGAACCATACGTCTCCACTTCTCTAAAGGGGTAAGAGTCAGAGAAACTACACCTGGGAATGATGCCAGATTGGCCAAAATGGAAAAAAAAAATTTTCCATTTTTTTGCCACAGAAAATAAGTTAACCTGCCCCCTCAAATATGTCAGACTGTGAAAGGTTTGAGCCTGTGGACCTTGTGAACAGAGGATTTTTGTATCAGTTTAATGTGTTGCTGAATAACCATTGTGAGATGACTGATTGAAATTCTCTGTAACCTATGTAAAAATGTAGAGAGATAAAACAGCCTTAAAAACACGGAAAAAACAACAAAAATAAAGTAGTTGAATGAAATTTGCTCATGGCAGCTGTTCAGTGCTACACTAACAGCTCACTGCTGTTGATATATGCTTAGGCACACGATTATGTTTCTTCAACCTTACTTCTAAGTTGCAGCAAAAATAACATAAAAGAACACTCATTAGCCACAAACCTCCTTGTTTGCATGCAGATATGGATGGTCATTTGCATATAAATAATCCTCTCCTTAGACATTTCTGGAAAGACAGACTTAGTTTTATGGGCGTTTGTGACTACTGCATAGGAAAAGAGATGGTCAGGCTCAAACGCAACAGCTGTCTGGGCTGGAACAGATGTTCAGGAACACCATTTTGCAGTTTGACCAACTCTAGCAATTAAACAGAGCATTTGGACCTTGGGAAGATAGAGAAAACTTCAAGTATTCCCACGCTGCATCTCAGTATTTTATGCCCTTCTCCTTTCAAAGCCGTATCAGCCAGAAAATATACTTGCAGCCTAAGCTGAAGTCCTTGCACATGGTTGATAAAGGACTCCTTATCTAAGAATTTTCTTTTCAAAAGGAAAACAAGAAGGTTGACTCCTTATTTCTGTAACATCTGAAAAGCAAATATCAGACTTCAGTTATTTTTTCTAAAGATTCAAAGAATGTTGACTTCCTATCATATTGATGCCATAATTACATATATAATGACATATATAATATGTCATATATAATATGACATATGATGCAATAATGACATATATAATACAGTGATTAATCACTCCTCTAGTCACTGTTCACTTCCCTTGTTACGTAGGTTAGGCAGCAAAGACCTGTGCCCAATTTAGCAAGGATAAATATATTTATCCCTAGTAGAGTTATTTCACTGCTCAGCACCAATTTTTTATAGTAAGTTTCATTTACTTTTGACACCTGATCAATGGAGAATTGATACATAGGACCATCTTTTAAACACCATTAACCTGATGATGTAACAAACACAGAGAAGCCCATTAATTCAAATACACATAATCAAAAAGTCATGCAAACTAAATTAGATATACAGTTAGAGCAAGAGATGCCATCTGTTCAAACTTTCTAAGGGCTAAAGTAACTGAGATGAAGCCAATTTCAGTAGGCAATAATAAAATTATGCTGCAGAATTACAGGCTCTATGTCTCACAATTTATTCCCTTTCTCTTAAAAGATTATCCTAAATCATATGAATACAATCACCTTCATCCATACATTACCTGTTCTGCCTTTTTTTTTGACTATTAAATCCAACAACCTTTGACAGTGAAATGTAGAACAGAAGTCTTATAGCTGCTGAAATGGCGTAGGAAAATGTGTCATTAATTTCCCGACAGCAGTAATTTCAACTATTTTATAAGCTTTCTTCACATGGTCACCACTTGTTCAATACAAGCAAAATAGACGTTAAATTATACAGCTGACCCTTGGGTATAATGTATTGAATACTGTGTTTATGGACGTGACGCTATTTTGCACAAATGTTATGAGTCTTAAACTGGTATGCACCCCGGTTGCCCCATGAAACAAAGCACTTGGGAAAGTCCTAAGTAAAAAAATTGTTTGCTGTTAAGACAATTTATTGTTTCAGACTTACAAAATGTCACTTAAATAAATCAGTCGCGAATGTTGCTCCCAGGGAGGAGAGCAGCTCCGGTTCCTCCGAGATGCCTGGCTGCCACCACGGCTGGGCACGATCCCAAACCCGCGGTCGCGTCGCTGTGCCAAACCCTGTGCCCAGAGCCCTGACAGGCACTGCTGGGCCGGCAGCTCCTGCGGGAGCAATTGCACGCGGGAGAGTCCATTTTTAAACAAAATGCTGCACCTGGAAGGGCAGGGCTTGCAGCAAGGGAAGGCGTTTCAGCTGCGCCGGCTTTTTGCAGTAATGGAGGTACTGAACATCCCCCCCCTTGGCGGGTGTTCAAGCACTCCCACATTTGAAGCAGTATTACCCTTCCGAACTGATTTTGGCAGAAGCTGAGCGGAGCCTCTTGTGTGATGCCGAGACAACGGGTGGTGAGTGCAGCGGGAGAGTTTAGGATGCGGAGACTTTGGTGTGCTCGCACATGCAAGGACTGATGGGGCACTGCTGTTTCTTACCTCCTCACCTGCCAAATCAAAGCACTAGTGAAGTGATAAGGATATCTTCTTCAATAACCCTTTTCTTCTTGGAAATTAAATCACAGATTAGGAGCCTAATCCTCCTCTATTTAATAGCAGGAGAAAGGGCTGGTTCCCTAGTATGGGTCCCCACTCTGGGTTCGGCACGTGCCAGCTAGCGCCGTTCCAGAAACCCCAGGCACGGTTTGGGATTTGGATCAGGGCAAAGGAAGAGCCCAACAGACCGTGTGGTTGCAGCCATTCTGTGTCGGAGGGTGAGAGGTTTCACAGCAAAGAAAGGTCCCAGGACATTTGCTTTGTGAGTGCAAAGACAGGCATTGTGTCCACAGTTTGCTATGCGTGTTCCCTGAAAACACTGTGATTCCTCAGACTGGCATGGATCGTGCGTTTCTGGACAGGTAACCATTTGTTTACTCTTAGGAGCAGGCAGCAGCCTTCGATGTGTAGATCTCTAAACACTATAGAAAACCTGTATATATGGAGTGCATAGACCAGAGAGCCCTCGAGTCCAGTAAAATAATATACAGGCTTAAAAGCATTCATTGCATTGAGTCAAAGTGCCTGTTCTGTTTTAATTGGATTTAGCGATGATGGCCTCAGTTGGGGTAATTTGACTAAAATTCTGCCTCTCTGGAAAAATGACAGTGACGTAATAAAACATGCCACAAACCAAGGACAGACTTTAATTAGGAGCCTGAGCTCAGCCTCTGGGCAGGTCAAACTTCCCAGGCGGATGTTCAAATGAATAGAGGGTTGCTGGTGGGATGGCCCCAGAGCCTGCACGTGTGCACAGGTTCTCACCCCCCTGTCCCTAAGCAGTCCCTAATCCAACAGTCCCTGCTGATGGAGACAGGATTTGTCCATGTGCCCATTGCTGCGTCCCAGGAACAAGGATGAGTGGGGACCTGCAATCTGCTGCTCCGATGCATTTACATGTGCCCATGGCAACAGTCAGGAAAATAAATGGTCTTCCTAAAAGGCATTATACCTGCAAAATGACCCTGCTGCTGGCCAGACTGCAGAGACGCTGGCAAGAGGGGAAGTGCATGGATAGATGGGATGAAGGCAAAGGGAGAGCAGGTGTGGTCCTTTGGGCACCGTCTGCATCCTGCGGCGCCCAGGAAAAGGCCTGAGGTGGAGCTACCTGCTTCAGATGTTGGGCTTCTCCTCTGCTGGAACCCTCCATTGAAGACTGTGGCTCTGATAGAAGTATTCACTGGGAAACGAGACAGGGTTTGCAGCTGCAATTCCAACCCGATCTTTTTTCCATTTGTGAAAATGAACAAAAGACAAAGGTAGAGTTTGTATTCCTTTTGATTTCTTCCCATTTTACTCTGTTCCCACTGGGATTTACATTTCTGCCCAATAGCAAGATTCTTCTTTTTTTTTCTTTCTTCTTTTTCTTTTATCTAGTCACGGGTTTTTCCTGGTATAGTTTCAGTTAATTTCTTCAAAGGGAGAAAAAAAAAAAGAAATAGAAAAAAATTTATGAGGAAAATTTTTTATAGTTATTTCTTTTATTTAACTTGGGAAAAGAAAGGAAAGGAGAAATCACACTTCAAAAGCTAAAGGAATATCATTCACTTCTGAATCTAGGAAAATTTGAATAACTTCAAAATGCCAGAGCTTCCTGAGTAGCTGTGCGCATTTCTGTGAGCTGCTAAAAGACTGGTTTAATTTATGTTATTTACCAATGGAGAGCAAGTGGCTTTCACCAGGAGCACATACGATTCTGGAAACTTTCACCATTTAGTCACTTGTATTACGCAGTCAGGGATGCAGCAGGCAACAGCATCCGGGAAAGCTCCAGCCCTGAACAGGGCGGCCCCATGTCAATGCACGCAAATTCCGAATTCTTCAAAGATGGAAAAAAAATGGGGTTTTTTTGACAGAAGCAAGCAGTGAAAGCCATAGCGTTTCCTGCAGCTCCTCGACACGGGGCTGGGCCACAAACTGCTTTCCCCTGCTTGTGGGCTAACCCTGCACAGGGTGCAGCTCTGCCCTGCTGCACCTCCGCAGCCCCATTCATAGAGAACGACCCTGAAAAATGGGACGCTGGGATTAGACGTCAGGATAAGATGACTGAAGAAACTCATTGGAGAGACTTTTTATTATTGAACTCTTGATTTTAAGAACGAGCTACTTAATAAAAATAACCGCATACATGAGAGAAGTATTTTTATTAATCTTCTGTAAAAGTTGTTTATAAAAATAGATTAAATTTTGCAGGATTCATTTGAGCTTAAACACCGAATAGTTCATCCTTTTCCCTCTCTCAGTGTGTTGGAGAATACTGTAGGAACAGGCCTGGTCCCATTTTTTGAACTGTCACTTGTGCAGACTAACCCCTTTCAAAACAACGAGGTTTTGGTGCTAATCAGATCGAGTGTGCGTCCTTTCAGAAACACGGGCTAATGACAGCAGAACCAGTGCCAGGCTCTATAGCCCTCCAGCAGCGCTTGCCCTGCAGACTGCAGCATTCGTAACACGGGAAGAAGCTCAATGCTTACTCCATCGGTTCCCTTGACTTTGTGGCCCAACATGCCAAAGGAAGAGTTTGAAAAGAAGCCCCAAGGGAAGGAGGCCGAGCCCGTAGGAGGCAGGCAGCGTGCCAGCCTTTGCTGGAGTGACGGTGCAGCAGCAGAGCAGCCCCGTGACCAGAGCAAGGCAAGGCACGGGACGGGGACCACCGCCGGCCCTGAGCATGGCACCAGATGCGCAGCTTGTCAGGGAGGAAAGCTTGCCATAAGGCACCAGGGCGACGATGAGTTGGTAGGTGAGTCATCCCCAAACTGCCAAATACCCACCCATGAGAGGGGATTTCAGTAGCCGTTACCCAAAGATGGACAGCATTGAAATAGCGCATTAATAGGCAGCTTAGCACTGCAAAGCAGCGTGTGAGACATTTTGAAAGGAATGAAAAGTAGCCACAGAGGCGAAATTATCTTTGCAGATAAGCAGAGCCAAGTGCGCGTGCACTGTGAGCTTAAACTCAGGTTGGTTTGGGAAAATCTGCAAGACTGAGACAAATGTGAATGGAAGGAAGAGACTGATAAAAACTGTAAGTGAAACGCATTAGAGCAGAACCATTTCCCGACATCCAGCCCCTCTTCACCTGGGGACATTGCTTTGCTTGCTTTTTCGCAGCACTTTTAGTCACTGTGTGTATGGTAAATTGTAGTGATATTACGTGTTATAAAAGTGTTAAGATTCCTCACCAGGTGCTCGGAATTCAATTGTCTCTTTCGCTCTCAGTGAGTGCACCGATACCTCATGTCTCCATCAAACGGGTAAGGGAGGCGAAGAAAAGTACAGACTTAAACAAAACCTGAGATGAGGGCAGCTTGCCTTAAACCAGCTGATGGAAACTCACATAAACAGCAGCAGGACTGGGTAAGGGCAGCTGGATTTAATCTCTTGGGCGTCGGTATCTTTCTTCTCAAACTCCGAAGTGCTGGCACCTCGGTGCCGGTGACTGACCCGTCGCAGCTCATGCTCCGAGACTGAGACAGACCAAAGCATCGGTGGAGCCTGGCCTCCGCTCGCTTTGTTTTCCATGGACCTCTCCCCTCCCCTTGACTTTAGCTTTTGCATTGGAAGGGAAAGTTTGGGTTTTACAAGGGCACCTGAGAGAATTTATTATTGTTACTTAAATTAAATTAATTGTAGGCAGAACAAGAAAGCTGGAAAACACAAGTATACTACAAAGGAAAGAACTGGAAAGAAGATTTAAGAAGAAAAGTTTTATTTTTTTGCTTTGTGGCATATTTTGTTTTGTGGGTTTTTTTGTTTTGTGTATTATTTTGTGTTATGGATCTTACCTCTAACGTCTAATTAATCCATACAGCTCATTCTAAATGAATATATAAAAAACCAGGCATGTCTGACTTCAGTCATGATGGCTACTTCAAAATGCTACATTCAAACCTAATTAATTTTATATATTCCTATATGATTCGGAGTCATCTTTTGCTATTATTCATTTATTTTGAAGCATATATAATCACAAACAGTTTAATCTTGTTTACTGTGTTTCACCTGTAGGCTAAACAGTCACACTACTCTGCAGAAAACTCTAAAGAACTTGGTAATTTACTGGTTTGGTAGTGAACCTGCTCTCTGGGATGCAGCTGTATGGGCAACTGACTGTTCAGTTCTCTGGCTAGATTAAAAAAAGGACAATTTTCCTTTCTCATCAACCGCAAAAAAAAAAAGAAAAACAAAATTGATTAGTCAAGTATTTAAGGTTTAATTTTTTCCTAAAGGAAACACTTCTTTCCCCACTTAAATGTGTTAAACCCAACTTGTATTAAAAAAAAAAAAAAAAAAAATTGAAATTTGAAACACATACCACTGTAAAAATAAAGCATTTCAATTATTATTTATTTGCGCTTCATTTTCTTTTAGTCAAAAGTATCTAACACATTCATTACAATTCCACAAAAGCTGATTAATCTAAATGTGTTTTCATTCTTTAAATATTTGGCTAACACTGGTTTTGCTCAGCTGTACTTTGCAGCAACATTACAATCGCTATCGGAAATTAGATGCCTGGTCTGTTAATGCTTACCTTGCTCTACAACACGGTGCATGCTCCTTTGACCCAACTAATTACTCTTTGATGAGTGCCTTCTACATGGGGTTAAATCAAATGCTAATGACAATCAGGTGGGAGGGAGGTGAATTTTGGACACTGGTTCGCATGTTTGTCGCTCCAGAAGCCGCCAGCTCGTTGTTCGTGTTGGGGGAGATCGCACAGACGGGGATCTGTGCACCGCGGTGAACGGGGGCTGCAGCCGTTGCGTCCTCCACAGACGTGAGGAGCATCACAGGCACACGAGCGCTGTGATCCACACCCCATTGCCAGGGCACGACACAGGGAGTGGGCCCGTGCCCCAGATGCCCCAGCCCGTGCCAGGAGGCAGCAGGCAGAGGCAGCAAACCCATGGGCAGAACAGATAAATCAAAATAGCTATCAAAAATAGCATGGCCAGCAGGACTGGGGCAGTGATCGTGCCCCGTACTCGGCACTGGTGAGGCTGCACCTCGAATGCTGTGTTCAGTGTTGGGCCCCTCACGACAAGAGAGACATTGAGGGGCTGGAGCGTGTCCAGAGAAGGGCAACGGAGCTGGGGAAGGGTCTGGAGCACAAGGCTGATGGGCAGCGGCTGAGGGACCTGGGGTTGTTCAGCCTGGAGAAAAGGAGGCTGAGGGGAGACCTCATCGCTCTCTACAACTGCCTGAAAGGAGGGTGTAGAGAGGTGGGGTCGGTCTCTTCTCCCAGGTAACAAGTGATAGGACCAGAGGAAATGGCCTCAGGTTGCTCCAGGGGAGGTTTAGATTGGATATTAGGAAATTTTACTTCACTGAAAGGGTTGTCCAGCATTGGAAGAGGCTGCCCAGGGAAGTGGTGGAGTCCCCATCCCTGGAGGTATTTAAAGGACGTTTGGATGAGGTGCTTAGGGACATGGTGTAGTGGTGGGCTTGGCAGTGTTAGGTTTACGGTTGGACTTGATGACTTTAAAGGTCTTTTCCAACCTATACGATTCTGTGATTCTGTGATTCTGTGAACAGCTCTGCCCCGGGCCGCGTGCCACGGTCCCCGCTTCCAGCCTGCTGCTCAGCGAGACGCGGGCTGTCCCTGCTAGCCTGGCTGGGACTGGGACCCTGGTGCACCAAAGAGAGCCTGCTCCCGCCTTCCCGTGCCGCCGCTGGCTGCAACCGTGGTGTGACACCACGGGGTCACAAAGAAACCCGCCGGCTGCCCACGTGCACAGCCGTGTCCCGCCGCCGGCGAGACTGCATCGCTCTGTGAGAGCCGCCGCTGCTGTGTGCCTCCGCCCCAAACCCTCAGCGTGCTGCCAGCTGCTTGGCTGAAGCCTGGTCTCAGCTTGGAGCTGGACCGGCATGTCCGCCCGGCAAAAGCAGAGCTGCTCCGCAGTGCAGCCTTCCTGGTTGGGTGTTTTCGAACAAGGCGCAGGGGTGCGCTGAGGAACTGAGTGAATTTCCCTCTCCTCCAGGTTACATCTTCACGGAAGAAAAGTCCCTGTTCCCCTGCTTCAATAGCTTTGCTACTATTTTTCGTGATTCAGAGGATGCACCTATTAATTAAACACAGGAACGAGCACTGCGTTGCGAGGGGGAGCGGTGAGCAGTGGCGAAGGGCTGCTGGAGCAGGAGCGCTGCTCCCTTCGCTCTCCACAGCCGTGCTCTCGGGGAAGGCTGCGTCCTTATCTACCGGGAGCACAGACGTGCTCTGGGCTGGGAGCGAGCTGTTTGTCACAGAGGACAAAGTACAGCCCCACCAGTACCAACAGCATTTAGCATCCAACAAAACAAAGGCTCCCCAGAAAAACGAGACACCAAATGAAGGATGCTTTTTCATTTTATTTCCTAACCCCAGCCCGGGCTGCTGAGCCCCACCTTCCTCCCCTCCAGCCCGGGCATGCCAGCTGCTCCCCCCTGCGCTGGGCTCCCCTTCCAGAAAGCGTCCGGCGGAAGGAGCAGGGTCTCTGTACTTGCCGTATTGCCAGGTCAGCCAGCAAACAAACCTCCAGCTCAGCCTGCCAAGTGTGCTGGTGCACAGGAGATGGGATTTGACTACCTTCAATGTTAATCACTTTCCTTCAGAGACATTAGCTCCGAGTTCAGGTCAAAACCTGAATTAACCATCACCTTACGATCATTTGCCTCCATAGTAGTAAAACGATGTGATTCCCAAAAATGCATTCTCAGGATCACCTTGTCAGTGTGGGCTTTCTAAAAATAAAGCAAGCTATTCTTCCTTCTGATTTGTGTGACTGTAGTTATCTTCCAGACCAAGAACTAGGCGCGCGCTTCATTCTTTTAATGTTTTGACATTTTCTTCTCTTTCTTCCCCACTCCGCTACAATGTTAAAAACTGGCAGGCATGCTTTTTGTTATTATATATATGTTTCCATTAAAAGCCTCTGGTCTAAATATTCCTCAGGGAAACAATATATCTAAAAATAATTTTACCATGGAATACTTGATCTTTGACACAAATACATTTCCAGGACACTAAGGAATAGCAGGTGATATGTCATCTTCCCTCTGAATTTCAATTGCAAGTGGCATTTCCTTAAAAGAGAGGGAAGGTTAATAGGGCGAGTGCCGTGCCGCTGGAAGGGTTCAGTACGGTACCTCGGCTCTGGAGCAGAGCGAGGCGTCTGCCTTGAATGTCAATGGTCGCAGTCACCACGCTGCAGCATTTATCTTTTGTCCCCAGAACACGCATCCCCTCTTCTCTCAGCCTCCTATTTCCTTCCGAAGCGCAATCTCTAACACCGCAAAACCATTTTTTTCCTGTATTTTTATCCATTGTGCATTGTCTTTTTCATTTCTCAGGAATTCTTCTACCTGAGGTTTCTGCATATTTATTTGTGCAGGGGCCTGGGAGGTGGAGCAGTCGTCAGGCCATGATGTCAGCCATAAAAACAGTGACTGAAGAGAATTCATTTTAGCCTCTCAGAATTCATTTTTGCCTCTCAGAGAGCCACAAGCGGGAGCCACAGTAGCTAAGCATATGTTAGCTGGCATTAAAGTGTTCAAAAATCAACCCAGCAAGGATATTTGGCATTTTTCATAGATATTTATGATTCTGCAGAATTAGCAAATCATATTTAAGTATATGAGTCTTTTTAGCCTGAAAACAAAAATAAAGCAGGAACAGCATTGTGTAAATCCAGAACACCGAAAATGAGTCAAGGGAAATAACAAACCTTGTTTAAAGATGAATTTCTAATGAGCTATGACAAGAAATTAATCCAGTGTGACTTGGGTAATAAACACAACAGCTCCAATTCGTACGGAAGAGGGAGTGTAACTTTACTACGGTCTTTCACAGGAAGTTGTAGGAAAAACCGTCTGTATAACACTCAGGGCAAATTGCTGATGACAACATGATTTTTTGTAACGGGCTGGGGAACTGGCCCGAATAAAGTGTTTAATACCACAATAAATAGATTTAAGCTGCAGTCTACCAGAGCCTTTCCAGGTCCCCAGAGGGTCACAGGGTCTCATGTCCCAGAGACCTACAGTCTGTGCGGTTTAGATTTCTTCCTCTTCTGTGTTGGCTCTTTGCTATAATCCTGGTTTCTCCCTACATAGTCACTGTATTTTCCTATCCAAATTGCATTTTTCTTCCTTTGAGTTACCGTCTCTGTCGTCCCATGGTGTTCTTGTTAATTTTGAGCACACTCCAAGTATATTTGAACCTGTTCCTTCTTGCTGGTGACGGTACCTGGCAAAAGGTGCTGCCCTGAGAAATTCTAATTAAAATAGCTGCTAAAAAATCCTCAAATAAAATGTGATTTAGGATGGCATTTTTTTTCCAAAGTACATAGTGAGCATAATAACTAGCTTCCAAATAAATGTAAATGTAAATAAAAAAGGATGCTGTAATAAGAAGCCTGGATACTCATGACTGTTGCAATAGTAAAAGTTGCCACCGTGGTAAATAAATTACGTTTATGTGTTGTTTGTGAGTAGGCCATTCGGTACAGAATAATAGCTAGAGAGAAAAAGCTTTTACAATTCTATTAGTTGTAATGGATTTGTAGGTTCAAACGTAACATTTATCATCTAAGTTCCACCCAAAATGAAAAGCAATATGTAGAGCTAATTAATTACCAGTGCCAGTAATTAACTATTCCCCAGATGTTTATATTTTCCCGAGATGAAAGAATGGATTTCATTCAGCATGCAACTTCATGCAGGAGAATTGCTGGGGGAACCAGGGCTTGTGTGCCAGCGCTGTTGCTGGCCGGGAGCCCTGCCTCCTGCTCCACCACACTTGCAGGGCCTGGTGTCAGCGTCTCGGCTTCGTGAGGCAGCAAAGGGTCATCCTGGTACACGGCATGGCTTGTTCTGCCTTGGGTGTGCGGCACTGATTAATCATTTTATCCCTGGTTCATACTGCAAACACTTTTCAAGTATCAAAGCTCCTGTCTCTGGGCTGCATCAGAAGTCTCGGTGCTTTATAGGCTCAGGCAAGCATCAGCGCAGAATTAAAGACGAAGCCTTGATTCTCTCGAGACTGTGTGCTGGATGGATTAAACACACTTTTCAAATACTATTCTAAAGCTTCAAGCCAGGAGAAAAAAAGCAACTTGAATTTCTAACAACTGTGCCTTTATTTATCAGTTGGAATAAAGCTGATGCATTATGCATTTCAGGGATGCATTAACGTTCATGTTACTTGAGAAAAGGGAAGACTGGATTTATAGCTCTGCCTAGTGCACCTGTGGGGCACCCAGGAGGCAGGGCTCCATGCTAAAAGGCCATCTGATGGAAGCGAAGGTATGCGCTCAGAAAGCCTCAAGACACAGCATCTCGCGCAGTGCAGCCACGTCTGGCTCTCGCCAGAGGGGAGCACCGGCTCAGCCGGTGCCTCAGGCACTGCGGCTGGTCACCAGTGCCCACGCTGATCTGGCCCAGGGCAGTACGATTGGCCAGGTGGGTGCTGCGTTGGCTGTTTTTGCCGTTTGCCCGGCGGTGCCAGACTTTCAGAAATGCGGAGGTCTCTAGCTGTGTTTACTGTAAGAGCCATCACTGTTATATGGAGACGATGCGGGTGAAAAATCATCCATGCAAGCAGAAGATGCAGCCCAGCTACGTACAGCATCAAGATACTGGAAATAAACTCTGCATTGATGTAATCAAACCCTTTGGTCCCTGTGCCAAAATGCCAGGGTTAGCTCATACCTGGGCTAGCCTCATTTCAGGGCTGTTGGAGAAAACGTGCATCGGCCGAAGCCCACTTGAGAGCCACCACATCGCCATTCCCACTGCAGCCACGCAGCTGTGTGCATCTGGCCCTGGGCCATCGGCCTCACGCACATCTTGTGACAGTGACTGGTGTGGAAAACCCTCTCCAGCCCCTGCACCGAGCCCCTGCCTTCGGCTCACCACCCAAACGACTGCTCCTGCCACCCCAGAATGCCCGCGGGCATCCACCGTGTACGCGCTGGGACCAGCAGCCCAGCACGGGAGGGTCAGAGCTCATCTCCCGGCTCCTGCCACCCCTCTGCACCCTGGGCGACTGGAAAGGGGATCGTCGGCCCCTTTCCTTAACTCCCACCCCGCTCTCCTTCCCCTTGCTCTCTCTCGAAAGCACCTGTGGGTGCACACCATTGCCACGGTGAGGACCTGTCCCCGCTCAGAGAGTGGCACTTTTGGATGAGGAAACGATCAGGTCTGATGTAATTAATCCCCCATCAGTCTTAGAACGGGTCCAAAATTTTAGAATGAGGAAACTCATTCCTGATTTGTGCGTAAATCTGTGAGTAACGTACATTACATTTGCCATCTGTGCCCCTTTCCCTCTTCACATGAGCCGCTGAACAGCAAGGCTGTAAGAGAATTAATGGCAGTCAGGAGGAAAACTAGACCTGCTCCCAGTTTAGGATTTTTGACCTTGCTGCAGCCAGTGAATCAGCTTTGCCAGAAGGTACCTCCCCGAAACCTCACAGGGGGATGAGTGCATGTTGCTTCAGGACCCTCAGCTGCTTCATGGAGGCTCTGCTCACCAAGCCCGATGTCCTCACACAGGGGAAATGAAGGGAAATGCCACCTTTGCCAGTGGCAGGAGCGCCCTCCCTCCCCCAAGCCGGGAATCCACACATCACATCGCTTTCTTCCCAGCCAAGAAAACTCCTTCCTCAGCAGTAAGCTGTGATTGCAATGCGTGGGGAGGGGACAGACGGCAGCCGGACTCAGCCGCGGTGTCAACAGGACCCGCCTCACGCTATGCCTGAGATGAAGCCCATGGACCCGGTCCAGAGGTCCCTTCCCAAGCTGTGTCCTCCACCACGCCTTGGCTTGCCTCCTGCAACTCTCCTGAGCTGAACAGCCATTTCAAACGTGATGGCTGTAACGGAAGCGAGCAATATTTTTTAATACTGAGATATTGAGAAAAATCCTTTCAGCATTACGGATTTTAAAAGAAATTCTTTCTGGATTATCCTTTACTTCCAGAAACCCACATTTGAGGCATGGGGAAGAGACTTTCAGTGTTGACTTCTCAGCCTCTGTACTTTTCCTGACAAACTCAGGCATAAACCCTTTCCCCACAACTTTGGCCCTTGTGAGAGAGACGCTTTAATCTATGCTATGTAGGAGGCTACTTTTTAAAACTACCTGGAAACTCCTAGCTACTGATGAGTACAAATAACCACCTTTTAAATGCATCTTTCTAATCTTGGTTCCTTGAATTGTGTTGGCTTTTATTTTATTTCCACATACTCTGAAAGTGCTGGTTTTGAACAGTAAATGCTTAAATGGGCTTGAGAGTACTGTTCGAAAGGAGATGCAACAAATAGCCTTAAGTGCTCTCTTTAAAAGGGAAATAACTATCGATATCTGAAGAAAAATAATACATAAAAGTGATGCAAAGTCTCTCCAATGGTTATAATATAAAAAAATCATAATGGGATAAAAATAAAGTGCTTACATTTAGCCAATTAGCTCAATAAAAGTATTTCTATGGTAGGATCCTACAGAGAGGTGCACAATCTGCCAAAACGAATTTCGTTATGGTTAAGAAGCATCCAGAGGACGGGACTGAAGTGCCTAAAGCTAGGTGCTGATGGCATGGCAAAGCCCTGCAGCACCTGCAGTGCCACCAGCCACCCTTCCAGAGGGCAGGGACCACCCCCAGGTCTCTGCCATATCTGCCAGCCTCACCCCTTGGGGGCCCTGGGATCTCCAAAACAGAATGAGGTGCCTGCAGAGGGACCTGGATCTGTCCCTTTGTATTTTAAAGGAGACTATTTAAAACTGCAGGAGAACCTGGCAGCATCCTCCTCGTTCCAGTTCTGGGTCAGAGTGCAGGAAATGCTCTAAAAGACCTCTTTACAGGTTTCGGTAAAGAGAGGTTCCTCTGAGACGCCTGCAAATGCCGAAACCGAGCAACATCTTGCGTGAGCTTTCTTGGGGATCCCGCTCTAAATGAGCCAGGAGCGGCATTTCTTGGATTAGACGTGCAGAGAGGGTCTCCGAGCTGCCTGGACCAAAGGAGAGTGAAGGACTGCAAATGCACTGCTGTTAAGAGGGGAGAACATTCAAAGGTTTCTGAATGCAAACTGTGTCTTCTAGTAGAAGTATGGATCAGTTATCACGTTGCTGATGCTGATTCACCCAGTCACCTCAGGTCCTCTGGCAGACTCCCTGATTAGCAAAGCCCGCATCATTTACGTATTCTCTTGCTGGGTTTTCTGACGTCCACGGCTGTGGCTTGACAATCTGGAGCTGGCCTGCCAAGCGCAGAATAACATTTCAGATTTATAAATGTGGAGGGCTGCACACACCATGCAAGAATTTTCAGGGAGAAGGTGATTCATCGTTATAAATCACAGGTAGAAGACACATAATCATTTGTTATTAAACGAACAGAGAATAAATCAAACCCTGAATGTAACTCTAAGAAACACTACAAAAATGATGGGGCAGGTAATGGGAAAAACAGGCAATCTGGCAGGAACTAAGGCTCTGTGGGACACACACTGCACTGGCTTGCGGGGCTGTGGTTTGACAGTAATAATGATGGTGACTAGCTCTGTGTCGATGCGGCAGGGAAAGCGTTCTGCACTTACACGCCATGACCTGTATCGTTGATTCAAAGGATGCAGCTGATTGGGATCAGAGTGCAAGCATCAGGGAGCAGCAGCTTACGGGAAGAAGAGGAGGAAGTTGTGTATCTTCTGTTACTAAATCAATCACAATTTATGGAAAGCGAAATTAATAGTAACCTATACCTGGTGCTGGAACGGCTGTGTGAGAGCACGGGCGGGATCTCCATCAACACCACCCTGCACTCAGCTGCCTCTGTCATCCTGTGAGGGACTTCTTTTCTCCAGGCAATGCTCCAGTGGAAGCACATCTCCCGTTTATGACGGATTACAGGCACGGTGGTGGGAAAGGTGTGTTCTCCTGAAGGGGGTGGCACATGGAGATCTGTTCTTGTGGAAGTGGACTTCTTGATAGTGAATATAAAGAAAAAAGGAGCAATGGATTAGCTTTTCTGCTACCTGCTGAAGCAGTAGAAGTGTTTCCAAAAGGGGCACATAACCGGTGTCGTGACAGTGCCTCCCACGGCAGCTCACCATCACGGCTTTAATGGCTGTGCCCGGCTGAAGCCACAGGGTACGCATGCCACCACAAGGGCTCTGGTCCCATGGGAAGCTGCTCTTGGAAGCAGCTTTTCTGGGCTCTGTGGAACAGCAGCCCTGCAGCAGCAGCCCCACACCAGAAACAACGCTGATTTTAGTGAAACTTCCTGGAAAACTATCATACCAGCAATGCACCACCTTTTCTTCGTGCCCCCCCCCCCCCCATCACTGCTGTCTGGGAAGGTTTGTCCAATTTCCCATCTTTGCCCATTTCAGGCTCGCTTGCCTGAGCACCGGGGAGGGGCTCGCCTGGTGCGGCGGAGCCCCTGTGGCCAGCGCAGGCGGTGGGAGACGTCACCGTGCCTCGGCTCCTCTGCTCCTGCTCCCGGGAGGAGATGCAGCCGCCCCGTGCAGCCAGCACGGCTTGTGCCGACGGACCCCAAGTTCAATGTCTGGACCATGTCTCTCTGCTGTTGTAAATAGGGACTAGTCCACGCTTGCTAGCTTTTCAGTGGACAGAGGTTCACAAATGGTGAATTTACACTAGAATTGACATGGAATTTTTGCATAAGAAGACGAAAAAAATTAGGACTGCAGAAAAAAATGCAGTCAAATTGTGATGTGCCATCCAGGTTGCACAGATCCTCTCCCTTCCTGGCTTGCCAGAAACCCTCTTGATTTACCTTTTAACCTCATCCTATTGTTGAAAACGTTATCTTAAAATGTTTTCACAGGAAACAATCCTTAATGTGAAGTTCAGACTAATGGCAAATATCCATTTTGCTTGCAGCAATGACCATGCTGACAGAGCCTCATTCGCCGCCCACTGTATGTCCTGTGCTGTACCTGTGCCTCCACATGCTTTATGATTAATTAAGGAGTGTCATATCTGCTGCCAGGAGAGTGATGAGCTCCTGTTTTACTGGTCTGCATCTGTGTTAAGCTGCCAGGCATAAACTGGAGTTGGACATGTTCCTATCCCATAATAAGGCATACTGCAGGATCTTTAGTTTATCTGCATAAAGCTTTGATATATTATGCTACATCAAATCTAAAATCTCATTAATCAGTTACAAATCATTATGACTGAAGCTCAACAGTGGTCTAAAGATCGTTCCAAGCTGCTTATTGGGTACAAGTGAGGTAGAATAAAGTTATAAGTGCCAAAGTCTACGTTTATGTCATTCTGGTATTGATTACTTGTGCAGAAGGAGTCATTTAGCCACCTAAGAATCAGATGCAAAGACAGAAAGTGGAGGAAGCTGGAAGACTGCTGAGAAGGCAAAAAAGATGAAGTACAGAGAGGCTGCTCGTTCCGACGTCGTGAAGAAGTTTTGCTGGAGGAAGCTCAAAGTCTGTGTCCACACTGTCCTTTTTGGTGTTCCCAGAGGTGCAAGACCACATCCCCTGTGGGCCCACACCACCCTAGCTTCATGCGCCATGGGGAGGAAGGGCTGTCCTACTGGGGGGCCACGAGAGGGACCTTCACGGTTCCGCCCCAGCGCTGTGCCCGGGGAGCATGGCAGCAAAGCAGCGCAGGGTTCTTCAGAAGAATAGCTTGTGTCTAAGTGGGGGGATTAAGCCTGGGAAAAAAATCACTTTGAGATTAGCCACTGTTTCTGGGCTGTTGTCTTGCTGGCTTGATTTGTTTTGTTTTGTTTTTTCCCATTTGCGGATCTTCTGAGCCCATTTGAAGGAAGGTAGCAGAATACAGATATAACAAATGACATGCTGTCTTCAGGACAAGATTGCTGCCACCTTAATAGACCCTCAGAGCAAAGGAGTAAATAGAGGAAGATAAATCCAGAAGGTTATACAACACCTTTAGAAATATTTTTTATTTCTCATATTTATAATATTTTCTCACAATGCAATGCTAGAAAGCTATTAAATACAAATGTGAAGTTCATAATGTGTATAAACTTCCAAGAAAATGTTTTCCTTCCAGTCTGATAATAAATGTTCATGTGCATGTGAAATGTGTTTAAATTTAAATTACATTTTCGATCCAACATGTAATGCCAGAAATGACATTTTAAAAAGCTACAGTACAAGAGTCTATGCAAAAACCAGATGCAGAATAAAAAAAAAAAGATAACATTGTAAAGCAGCCACCGTTCAGAAAAAAGTGCCTGATGTGAACTTTTACAACACCTAAACTTTGGAAAAAAAAGCAGCTTGAGCAGGGCATCAAAACGAAAGTTTTTCAATGCCAATGTAGCCCCTGTAGCGTCTTGCTGTTCAGGCAAAAGGGCAGCACTTCTTTCTGGGCTACTTGGAGGCAGCTGAGCTCCTGGTCACAGGGTTTAAGCTCTGGCAAGGGGAACAACCGCTGGGAGGGGAGGCAGCGCTTACTCCTCGCTCAGCACGTCCAGGCTGGCTTGGCTCCGCGGGGCCTCGGGGTGCTCGGACCCCGGGCGCTCTGCTCACGCACCTGCTGCAGACCAGCTCGGTGGGGCAGGGTGAAGTCCACGTCCCCTCTGCCACAGGCCGGTAGGGCTGGCAAGGATGGCAACCCCCCTTTGGTTGCCATCAGCGCTATAAAGTGCCTTGGCACAAACTGCAGTCCGGCTCCATGACCGTAAACGTCCCTTCTCCTGCGAAGGAAGGTGTGGGTGAGCCTCACTGAGCACGGCGCTTGCTGGCCCCCCCGCAGGCCCTCTCACCTGCCAGGGAAGCGGGAGGAGGTCAGGCTCCCCGACAGCACTAATTGTACTCGCTCAGCCTGAGAGACCGTGGCACTCGGTGCCCTGATACGCAGCCTTTTGACAGTCTCCCCATCCCTGTAATAGCTGTTCGGTACTTATGTCCGAAACCTCTTTCTCTTTGCAACAGGACCATAAATGCTTTTTAGTTTTGCACATACCATTACAATCCCATGGCTTGCCTTCTGATGCACTATTTAAAATATTGACTTAGTTACTGGGTTAAAACCTCAGTCACAGTTGTACAACTCCACTGTAATTCTCCTCTTCTCCTTTTTTCATCTGTCTTTCTATAGTGGTGTTCAATTTCAGTTGCAAAGGTTATGAGTGCAACCACAGTACGGGTGCCATACAAAATAAAGCAATAATAGCACTTTCTACTTTGCACCGAATAGTTTCTCATAGCACATTTATCACTGCAGTGCCGGAGTGCTTTCCAGACATGCATCAAGCAAAGCCATGAGTACGTCTCACGTGGCGCTAGGACTTTCACTCCTCCTCCGAGATAGACAGGCACAGAGGAGGGGACAGAAAGCAGCAGTGAGCTCCAATACAGCTTTACATTAATTCTGACAACATTAAGAGTGATGCTACCTCTTCTCATTTACTAGATGGTGGGAGCCTTTCCAGCCACTGGGACTGAAGTCACATCTCGCTATGTGCTGTAAAAGGTATTATTATTTGTGGTCATGTTAGAAAAATGTTCCCCTGCTTATTTTACCAGAACTGTGTTCATAAGTCGTGAGTGTACGTGTCATTATCTACTCACCAGCTGCTGTCCTCACGCATCCCTCAGGCAAAATTCAATCACAGCTTCTCATGAATAAAGGATTTGAGGTCTGCTCTGTGTCAGTGTAGTTGCAGGATCCGATTAAGCAGGATGGTGGTGCTGATGTGCTCCACTCCAGCAGATTGACTGACCAGTTAAACAGCATTCATGTCCTCTCACTGTCAGGAGAGCAGCACAGAGCAGCTGGACGTTAGCAATAAGACTCTAGCAATGATCTTCCACTTTGGTCACCAACCCACAAGTAACTTTAATAAATTATACACAAATTATATTTTGACCTCAAAATTGAGGATTCAGAATATTGTCTGAATTCAAACTCAAAGTTTTGTTCCACCTGTAAGAAATTTATTTAATTTTCCAGTTAATAAAAACACAGTGTCAGATTCAGAAGGGCTAAGGCATCTCTGAAAAATTAGTGTATCTCCAGGAGCCTCATATCCCCACGTCATGTCTTCTCATTGCTTGACTCAGAATGAAAATATCCACCCCCAGGGAATTGCCCTGACCTGGAGGTCAGGAGATATTGCTTCATGAGCCTGTCTCAGGTCTGCTAAATTTACTCCATCTCACATGGAATGAAGAAACACTCACTGGGCCAGAGAGCTCATGAGATCTTGGGAGACGGGATCAAGTCTTCCCTGTCCCAAACCGCCTCTGTGATCGTGGCTGTGGCACCTGGCTTATACGTGCAGCTGGGCACTGAGAGCTGTGATCTAAATGAGCTGAAGACCATGAGATGCTCTGATACTTCCATTCTGGAAGTCAGAGAAAGAAACTTCATTGTGAAAATGCACTGGAGACACAAAACATTAGAGCTATTACGGTGGGTCAAAAAGAAGGTACATCTGTCCAAGACCCCTATTTTCCGGAGTCCGTATGTACAGTGAACTTTTACTTGCAGCTTACGCCTTGTGACCAAGAGCTTCCTTGGCCAGATGCCCCTCCCAGAGCTTCCAAAACCTCAAAGGTCCCCTTCTACCTTCCTCGGTGTAGGGAGGCAGGAGTTACAAGGACATGGGTTTTATTTTGGAAAGAACAAGGAGAAGCAGTACAACAACAGCAGGTCTGCACTGGGGCCAGTAGCTGTGCGGTGGCAAAGCAGTGGACTTTCATTCCTGTCATCAGTTATAAGATAGAAGTAAGATTTGTCCCTTGCTTTTTTCATTTGCTACACCTTCATTCTGACTTTGTTTTAATTAGTGTATCAGAACTGAAGGAAACCTAAAAGAGGGAGCTTCCACTGATAACAGTGTTTAGGCTGGTTGCTGAAACAGCTCTTACAGTTGATTTGGAGTTGGTGGTGAACCTCAGATCTCCACCTGCTTGCAAAACTTCAGCACCATCCGCCGCAGGACTGGACACAACCGAGCAGGGGCACGATAACACAGTGGGAAATATGCAGGTGCTCTCTTGGCAACACACTCTCCAGACAAGACTGTATCTAAGAGAACATAAAAATAAAGTTGAATTCCTGGTGTCAGCATTGCAAGGGTGAAGCATTGTAGCACTATGCTGCATTCTCAGGAAACGGTTTCTAGGTCAGTCCTGGGTTTTATTTTTCTGAGCAGCCAGACTTGCCTGATCATTGCAAATAAGTTTAGAAGTTGTCTGACTTGTCTTTCCACTGTGTTGCATGCATGTATCCATGGGCAAGGCAATGACAGAGAAGCCAACAGCCTCTCATGTGAGCAGAGGTTTCTGCTAAAAGCCTGTCTCCGCTACACAGATTTTTTTAGTGGCCCATTCATCTTCTCCCTGCAAAGACAGAGTGTTCTACTCAAACAGCATACGTAAATCCGGGGTTTTAACCGGTAAGTAAAGAGGCTCATCATAACTTTTTGGTCTAGCCGTTGTCTGGGACTCCTTCCCTGTTCATGTAATGAAAGTTTTCTCACGAAAAGTCCCAAAGTACTCATGATTTTACCATAATGCTCTTACCCTCTAAACACTTTGAGCTGTTGCACTTTGCTTATTGCTCATTACTTGGCACTTAATCATCATCCACCAGTCCTCTTAGCTATAATGCCAATGACTGTTCTTCCCTTTTCCCCACAGATCAGTGTGTTATCAGTATTGCTTTGGTCACAAATCTAAAACACAGCACCATACGAGCCACTATGAAGAAAATTAACTCCGTCCCAGGCAGACCCAGCATGAGTTTCTAATCCATATCAAGTTCCAATTCCTTTTTTAATGACTGCATCACTACAACAAGTTCACGTAGTTACTTCATATAAAAGAACCAGAGGAATTGGAAGTAGAAGGATGTATTAGGTCATGCAATACATCTCCTTGCCAATGCCAAGTCTGTTCCCTGGACTCCATTTCCTAGGAACTTTTTAAATAGACTCAGATTAAATTAATTTTTAGACATATGCTCACTGAATAGTTGCTCAGAGCTCAACATGTGAATTGCAGCTGTATTATAACAGTCAGATAGGAATAATGTTAATGCAGAAGTCCATATTTCTTCCTAGTTACTTCTAATCTTTTCTGGATTTAAGCAATTTCCAAGTAGCTTTGAGACCAAAACGCAATGTAATTCCTAAATCTGCACTCAGTGAATCAGGAGCCATTAAAGATGTGGTAGAGTCTTATTTCATTATGTATCAATGTTAAATTGTATCTCATATTCTCATTTTTCTTCTGAAATACAATTTCAATATGGTTTACTTGTGAAATAGAATGCGTATGTAATTTTAAACATGGCTGGGAGAAGTTACGTTCACACTGGAACGGAGCGGAGTATTCACAATTCAGCGGGAACACAAAGCTGGCGTAAACAGTCAATTAAACTCCTATGCAAGTTTACCATATTCTCACACAATACACCACTTTCCCTAAATTGTAAAGAACTGATAGTTCAATTTTCTTCCTGGAACACTCATCATGCAAGCTGAATAGAAAACGTAATAATGCTTTAAACTTCTTTTACTTTTACCCACTTGTTTTGACTAGAAAGATTTTTATCATAAAAATCAGGTAACCTGCAGCACCTAAAACAATAAGTGCCTGGATAAAACATGATGCTCTTTGTTAATATTCCCGCATTAATTTGTGAATCATAAGATTTTTACATCTGATAAGTGTCTACATACCAAGATTATTAGTCTCTTAATAGACAAATTGGATAGGTAGAGAAGCAGTCAACAAGGGCTTTTTTTCTTTTTCTTTCTTTCAAAAGTGGCGTATGACAGAATGAATAGACTATAATATAAATCAATAGTAATCGCAAAATTTTCAATTCTAATTGTCTAGAAATTGGATTAAAATGTTTTTAAAAACATGTCAAGCAACCATCAGTGGAAAATGCTGTGGAACTTGTGATGTATTTCGTGTCTGTAGAGCACAAGCAAAAGAGACACGAAGCTATTCTGCATGTCTGCATGCTCAGGAAACAGAGTTTCGCTAGTCCCCCCCCCGACATTTGGCATCAATGTCATAAGCTGCATCTCTAGGCTGGGGTTACTTGTTTCACATGCAAGTCTCAATTCTGGCCCTTATTTAACAGATCCTTATGAGGTTTTAAACACAGAGAAGCCAGGCTTGGAGTACCCCAGCGTGGGCCAGGGGCCCTAGAGCACTGGTCTTTGTGAAGAGGAGAGGCCCGCAACAAATCTGACTCAATAATGTGCCTGAACTGCAGCAGCTTACAGTGATTGTACATAAAAGCTCTAATGCAGCAAACCACTTAACGTCATACCCTTTCTTGGAGTCTGAGGGATGTTTATGTCCTTGGGCATTTTTGCTTATTTAACTCTTCAGGAATATTGTGCCACCAAGCCGTAACGCTCAGAACATATCTTCTTCCTTCCTCTCCTGCGAGCTTTTGTCTGGATCAGCTATAGTTAACGCATCAAACAGGGCTGGACATAAGTCACTGGAGATTTCAATGAAGATGCCTATTAGGCGATTTCACTTTGGTAAATGTATGCCTTAGTAATAAGAGCCCATCATCAGCCATTATCATGTTTCTGATAGTAAATCTCTGAATATTTTACAGTGATCTGAAGTTGAGTTCAGTTTTGCCTGTTTCTTTTCCAGTGCAAAAGAATGTGCTTGCAAATGTGCTTTCTGTTCTGCGTGGTGTCTGCCTGTTCGTGTACAAGCCACAGCCAGCGCTGCTGGTACTGCATCTCTCCACACTGTATTAGCCAGCTTCTAACACCTATAGGCTCTCCGAGTGCCGCACTGTGGTTTCCAAGTATTACTCTACTTATTGATGGCACTACTACCGCCAATGTCTTTTTAATTATCTCTCTTGTTCTCACTGATTTTGCCGTTGTTCAGAATCTTGTTTTTCTCATTAATTATTTTTTCATCATTATCACTGGAGGAAAACATCTGCTGTTCTTTAAAACACATCCTTTGCCCTAGAACTATATTGCATCTTGTACTTCCCTATGTCCTTTGAGTTTTCTTTCCCTAGAACATCTGTTTGGGTCCTTTAAAGCTTAAAACACTGAATTGCTTCCTTTCCAGGAGTCTCTCTCTTGTTCTTGCCACTTTTTTCCAACATAATCGCTTCTTAGAGTAATTTGTGGGAAAGTTGCTTCTACCATTAGCATTAACTATACTTTCAGCTTCCACATGAAGTGTTGTGTGGCTTTTTTCCAAATATTAAGTCAGCACTATATTGCTGGAACTGGAACGCACCCACCACCCGAAATTAAACCACCAAAACTCCTTCTCTTGCTCCTTTCTTGGTGGCCAGCTGGATGACTGCCGGGAGGTGCTCCGGGGCAGTGGATTGTGCACCTCTGCAGGCAGGAGTTACTTTAGCACCTGGGCAGGGTATGTAAGGTTTGGGGTCACAGGGACAGCTCAGAGACACACCGCGTGATGGTACCAGGAAAAAGAGTTTATGCACCTCCAGAGCGGGGACAGATGAACAGAGACAGCAGAGGCTGCCCCGCAAGGGCACTAAGACTGCCCCAGTCAGAAGCTGAAAATAAAAGCACTGCAAATCTTCCCTTCCTCCCCTTTCTGTTTGCCATGCACAGCCGTTCGTTTACTGGATAACTCCTTGCAGATGAGGACTCCACCGCCCTGAGGCTATGGCCCACTGGCCACACGTGCAGGCTGCAGCAGCGGGCTCTGAGGCTCACCGAGACGCTGGTGAAGGGCTGTGAGCCGCAGCAGGCCACGGACGGACGTCGTGACTCTGGGAGGGGAGCCGGCCGTGGCTTTGCAATGACGTGCAGATGCGCGTTCTGCCGGCTTCTGGCCAGGGGCTCCGCAGCAACAGCACGTCCTGGCGCAGCCTCACAGGCCAAACGCTGCTTCTTTGAGCGTGCGGTGAAAAAAGTGAGTGAGGTAAAAGCTTGTTATGTTTCTGGAGACAGCTTCAGCGCAGCCTCCAGTACCCAGACGGACACCACTGCCTAGCGCCTGGCACCGGCAGCGGGCTGTGACGGCCCCTTCCCGCCCAGGGCAGCGGGAGCCGGCTGGCGCAGGGGAGGAGCTGCTGCACCACGCAAGAGCGGGGGATGCCGGCGTAGAAGCTGGGCACTAGGCGATGGGACCGGGAGCTGCTGCCTTATACCTGCAAATACCCTGAGGGGACATAAGAGACAGAAAATCATCCCTTAGGGACCAGTTTTAACATTTGCAAAGTTATTTATTTGCAGCTCTGGGGAAGACGACTGTTGTCAAACACGGGTACAGGGTGTGCAGTTATGTAGACCCAGTTGTGAAACTGAAGCAAGTGGAGCACTGCTGCACCAGTAAACAGCCTTCCAAATTTTCTGTCCTTTTCCAGTTCCTTATTTTCACTTGGTGACTAATAAAGGTTTGAATGTACATACCACTTCATCACGTGTAACGCTGGGAAAAATGGAAAGATTATCTCCTCAAGCACAACATTTAGCAATCTCTGAGGTCACTTATTTCAGTTCGCTTCGCCAGAGAGTCTATTCCAAGAAATAATCAAATTTCATGTACAAATGAGTTTCCAGTGAAAAACTTTTCCAGAAACCCAGCTATCAGAAACTCTGATAGTTACAAACCTTCACGTATAGCCATGAAATGTGTTCACAGTTAGTTATACTCTTTCTTCTAGTGTCAAAATTAGCCTCAACAACTGTGTTTCTATCACATGAAATTGTCAAGCAACTTTTAGTACATTTAGAATTTTATTTTATTTATTTTATTTTATTTTATTTTAATTTATTTTATTTAAAAAAAAAAAGCCACAAGAATATTAGTGTAGAAGCAGAGTTTCCAGTCTTTGGTTTCCTCCCCTGTTCAAATTGCCTTGAGACTCGTGCGCTATCCAGAGGGGCACCTGAGCACCAGCTCCTTGTCACCCCCTCTCTGTTTGCACGGAGGCACTGCTGACACTGGCGGGTCTGGGGGTGAGCGGAGGTAACGGGGCCACTGACCCAGTGAGCTGGCTAACAGCTTCTCGTTGCCAGAGAGTGTGCTTTATAAAACTGAAGCTGTGCCCGCGTGACAAGTCCTCCAGTGGTTTTCAATTCGCAACCTTTCTATTTCGGTGCAAGCAACTGTATTCTGTAATGAAAATCTTGCAGATAAAACTAATACAGTGTACCAAGTGATATGAGTTTGGGGTTGCACGGGTTTTAAAGCATGTACTTAAATGCGTATGCTACATTCAACCTCCTGCTGTTGTGGCACGCCGGTTGCTGGCAGAAGCTGAGGTCAGCACTGCACGCTAAGGCGCGGGCTCAGAGCACAGCTGTGGCACCACGTCCTGCACAGCATCGGATGTGCTGGGCTGGTAGGGGAGCTTATGGTGCTACTGAAGTTACAGAAAAACTTCCCCTGGGCATCTCCTCCGGACTGCGATGCGGTACAATGTTTGTGTACGAGGTTTGGGAATAAAAGACCCCCATTATCAACTCGGGAAGAACGGTCCCTTTGTGTAAATCAATAATATCAATAAAAACTTGCAGACAGGTCCAGAACTTTTGTTTCTGTTTTAAAACACACCCTTTCATTAACAATCTAATTAAACTGTAATTCTCCAAGGGGTTGAAGTAGTAAGCAAACAAAACACATCTGAAGTCCGTGCTGCATCTCTTCACCGCATGAAACACGGTATCTGTGATGCAGCACAAGCAGAGCTGGTGTATTGGACCAATATCCTGCTGAAGGAACCAACTATCACCTTTTAACTACCCCTATGCACAAGTGAATTAGGCTTTTCCGTTTGTTTGTTCACTTTTCATATTTTCTGTTATTCAGTGGTTAATGGATCAGCAAGTTTGGGAGGACGCCCTTCATTTCTGTTAATTGTGCTTACACACGATATGCCGTTGAGTCTGGCAGTAAACGTATACCAGCCTTACATTTAATTCCTGGATGGATATTGTAAATGTCTCCCTAAATCCTCTGTACAATTTGCTACCAACTGCATCCATACCAGCTGGTACAAGAAGAGCCGCTGTGGGGACAGCTCCTCTGCTGCAGAACAAAACCATTTATTGCCTTGCAATTCCAGCCGATGCAACTGCATTTTATAGGAACCCCTCAAGTACATTAATTGGGCTTTCCCAGGCTTCCTAAACGAACACTACTGCCTACACAATTACAGTCCATAATGCTCAGTACCAGGACACACAAACTGCAGAGCATGGCTGGCTCCTAACCTGTGCCTAAAGAAAAGCAAGTGCTAGTCAGTACCTTTGCTCTGCACCGATTCATCACCATCGGTATGGGCAAAAGGAGAGTCAGAGGGAAAACGGCTCACGTGCCTCCCGCTGCTGTTGCACAGACCGATGCGGCAGGGATGGTCCATCTTACGGCTTTCCAGCAGCAGTTAGCTCATCCTTTCCAAGGATGCCAGAAACGCAGCCCTTTTTGGTACGGCTTTTGGGTGGAATGGCCGTTGCACAGGGTAATGGACTTGCCCTGCTGACCATCTTGCTTTTGGTAACGTGGGGAGCTAACGCCTCCTGTCACCAGGCCACTTTTAGGACTGCACAATTCCTCATCATTTCCTATCAGAATTACTCCAGAAGCCCTCCCAAAACTGCAAGGCAGGAATGTCCTTGATATTTAGAAAGGGACAAGGGTATTAAGAGTGGGAATCGGTTGCTTGTAGGGTAGCAAGCTTGTTCCTTGTAAGTCTATGGGAACTTGGGTGTGAAGTGGGCACCCACCTTGGGTCAAAGGAACTGCATCCTAGCAGACAGCTGGTAGACATTGCCCGGTGCCAGATAAAAACTCCCTGTAATTTTGGAAAGACTCTAAATTCTAAACCAAAACCAGAGGACTCTGAGTCTGAATTTCTCATTGTAAGCCCTCTGATAGATACAACTGTCATCCCCTGACACAACTGAGCAAAACAGGGAATAGGAACTAAACCACTCTTATATCTATGAGACAAAACGAGAGTGAAGAGTAGAAAATGAGCAAAGAGAATATGAGGGTTGGGATCTTCTTGCTTTGTGGACCTGAACAAAGAGTGTCAGGACCGTGAGCACCGCAGGTTTGGCTGCCCGTGCTCGAGGCCAGCCCCGACATGGGGCAGCTGCAACCTGAGATGACTCTGCTGGAAAAGAGCTGGGTGAGAAAGAGCTTTAAATCAGTCCAGCTCTTTCCTGACATTGATTTGCTTTCCTTTGTTTCCTTAACCCTTCCATGCATTTATCTATCTGGTCCCGAGTTTATGCTGCGGTATGCAGGGAAAGCCTTTGCTGCCATCATCACCACCAGTAGCTTGGCAAACTGGGGGAAAAAGGATGGTGAAAAACCGAAGAAGACACAACTTGTTGTAAGACTCACTCTAGGCACTGAAATAGCAGGCTCTGTTGTTAAGGCCGCCTCATGTTTACTGTTAACAACACCTCTTCAGCTGATTAAATACTGACAAATTCTCTTCTTCTGCCCTGCAATTTTCACCGCTTCCGTTTGCCCCCAGTTGACTCCTTGCCCTGCACATTTTAATAGTTTTAATGTCTCAGAATTTCAGAGTACGAATTAACATTTTGGAGTCTTGGAGTCAGAGGTATATTTCTGCCCCTGAAATGGAGTTATATAGAGAAAATGGAGGATGATTAAGTAATTGTTAAAACTGAAATTGATTAAAAGTCTGACATAAATTTTGGATCAGACCCACAGAAACAGTATAAAGGAGAGGGGATTAACAGAGAGCTACCAATCAGACATTTCCTAATTTCTCAGTGCCTGACAGGGTTGCCAATTCTGGTTTGTTGCTGTAGGTTTACTTTATTCTTCATTACCTTTTCCATTGCCACGTGGACAGCTGTTTACACAAGTAGATCCTCGTGCCCTCCCGATCTTTCTTCCACAGCTGGTGATGGGATTTTGAGTGACAGACACTCTTTTACATAGGCTGTAATCCAGTAAGAAATAGCAGATCACTGTAGGTTTCTTAATTTTCTCATTTTCAATTATTTCAGTATGTTATTTTTCCATATATACCTAAGGACAACAAGGATCGTGTCCCTAACTGGCAATGATACACTCCTAAACCAGGTTAAAAGCTTTTCCCCATCTTTTAGACTGGCAGGCACTGGATAAGAAATTGTCTCTTGGAATTGTCAAATGTCTCAGTTTTAACCAAAGACAGAGCTGGTCATACACGTAACCAGGTTTGCATTTAAGGCCCATCTACCTCAGATCTTCTACAGGGGAAAGGGCAGCACAGGAGCACCATACCCATTCTAAAATCATTCACAGGGTTAAAAACCAGCTATGGACGGAGAGTGGCTTTATTTAACAAAACAAAACAAAAAAAGAGTTAAAGAAAATAAGCATCTGGACCCTACAAGCATGGCGCTGAATGCTGATCTCCTGCCCTGCCTGGCAAGACGAGGTGCACCAGCCAGCAGGAGTTTGTCCTGTGCTTCACCATCCATGGGGAAGCCTCTGTAGCAGAGACGGTCATCGCTGCTATTTGCTTGGAGCATTCTCTCCAAGGGATGCGAAATCAGGTTCTCACCACCGGCAATAACTTGATCCCTGAATTACAAAACTGTACCGGGGAAAGGAGCGGGGGGAGGCTGGCGCTGAACAGCATGGGAAGGGCTGCGAGCCCCGACATGACACGATCACTTAATTACACGTTTTTTCTTAAAAAGGAACACTTAATGCATTGTGGAAATACCCCCGCTTTATACACCCCCTTGACATTGTGATAAGCATTTTCCCACCTTTTAAGTACTCGCAGCCCTTTTATCTGCATCATCACAAGCAAACAGCATATTAAAACAGAGACATTTGTTTCCTGATACCTCACAGTGGGGGTAACTGATGGGAAACCTCTCAGTGGAAACACACACTCTCAAATATGTTATCAGTCCTTATTCTTTAGTCTCACACGAGTTACAGCGTGCTGTGGACTCTGGTCTGTTGTATATACTACTCTGAATAAAATCAGTTTAAAATCACGGAAACCTGAGAGAGTATCTCGGCTACAGAAGAAAGCAGAGGAGTCAGGATAAAAGATGCGCTGAAGGCCACTGTGAATCTTCCACTGCCATCAGGGGATATTACACTGCTGGTTTTAAGTCTGTCATACTCATGTCTGTTTTGGTAAAAACCTCTTTGCAAAAGCTGTTCTGTTACGGCACTACCAGAATGAATCTTGTTCACCGCAGCAGAAGGTCTGTGCAGTTAAAGATGGCAGGAGAGCACAGACCCATCACAAATGTGAGACGGGCGCTTCGCTGTGCCTATCTTTTCCCAGTGAACAAATCCTTATATTATCTTATGCCAAAAAAAAAAAAAAGATGTGCCTCTGGTGCATTGTTTTTGCTGCTTCATCATTTATTTTCTGTGCTACAACAGAAGCACCTCTCCCTTCCCAAACAACAGCTGCTGCAGTAAGGACTGCTCATGTATAAGGTATTATAACATGGTGCTTGCCACTCACTTCTTGCCTACCTGTCACCTGACACAAATTTATCATCTTTCTGTCTTTGTCATATATAGGAAATCTGCAGCTCTAATTCTTCCTCATATGCTTGTTTTTCTCAGCTGTGACAGTTCTTCATCTGTTTTTGTGGGGTTTTTTTACTTGAGCTTCATAAGCTACTAAATTGGCACATTCTTGTATTGTGATTTAATTCTCCATGTCAAGGCTGTCACCTTTATAAATATTTCTCATACGTTTTATGGATCAGTGTGTCAGCAGATCACTAGGAAGAAGAAGAGGAGTAGATTGTGTCTTGGGATAAATTGTTGAATAGTATTGTAACCCTTAGGGGTATAACCAATTATGACCATATACTTGCATCGCAGTACCATCTGGAGGTTGTCCAGGGGATGGTACGTTATGTGAGGTGCTGTATAAACACAAACCTCGGTGGGTTATTTTAAAATGAGATGGAGTAAATTAAGTAGGAGGCTGGAACTGGGAAAAGGGTAGAGAAAAACTGGGGGAGGAAGGGAGAGGCAATAGAAAAACACATCCTAAAGGGCACAAGGCAGAGTGAAGGCAAACTTGTCATGTGAACCACTAGATGTTTTAAGCAGAGAAAGAGTGGGAACCGGTGCTGGAGGAGAGGAGAAGCCAGAGAAGGACTGCAGGAAAGCAAAAGCATGGGATGGAGCGAGAGGCAGTCGACCGGCTGGGGAGTGTACAGACCCCGGTAAGAAGTCTCACTGGAAAGCAGTTACCTGGGCTGCCAAGCACGCTCCTGCTGGTGCTGCCCCAGAAGACGGGTCTGGAGAGGGAGGAGCTCTCGCCAGGGAAGGGGAATGCTGCGGGGGCACCCAGAAGCAGCGCGGCGGGGAGCCTGCCCGAGCACGGGGACTGGGACGTTAGAGACGCGTCCTGGGGAGGGCACGTCCTGAGGAGCCGCAGGGTGCGGGCACGGACATGCGTGAGGTGCACGAGGACAGCTTCCCACCACCTCTCTGAACCTTCAGCAGGTTCCGCTGCATACCGGAAAACAAATAAACCAATAAAGCTATAGCAAAATGGATCTGGAGGAAGGGTGTATCCCAACACATGGACGCCCACACTGGAGACTTTTCTTTGCCGCTTGGCAGCTTTCATTAAGCCCAGTGATTCAGCTGATCTGCTTGTTCCAATCGTATCTCTAACAGTGAAAATGTTCTTGGAAATGGTAAATAAAACTTTGTTATCATGACAGATAATGCGTTAAAGTGTAACATTTTTTTTATTAGATTCATAGATGGTAAAATGAGGGTCATCCATCCAAATCTGCTTTGATAGGTACTGGGACCTGCGCCGGCTCCATTTTAGCACTCTGGTGCAGCGATGATGAAAGCTGATTGAGATTTGGATGAGCTGAGCATGTTTCGCTTTTTATGAAGCCCTACCAGCTGAGGTTACATCGACTGCACTCAGAGCAGCCCTCAAACTCTAAATGCACAGCAGACCCAGGAGACGGTTAAATGGATAGAGAGATCATGACCTGATAGACCTCATCAGGGAGCAGTGCTGATGAGCAAAGAACGTCATTTTGAGAAGGCAATTGAATGGAAAAAAAATCAGATTTCAATATCACTGCTAGCACAGTTACCTACTTGCAAGAAGGGTCTTTTGGATAAGACCAGGAAAATACCCTTCTCCTGGGCTCAGGGGCAGGGGTGGAGGCCCCAGGAGAGGTGAGTCAGGGCCAGGAATGCCCTTTGGTGCCTTTAGCCCCCGACATCTCTTTCCTGCTGCATATTTTAGGTGTGTAAACGTTAGCCTACAGAACCACATTCCCCTGTTGGGGTTCAATGCATTATAAATCTTTCTTTATGCAGAGGAGCAACCTGAAGAGAAGCGGAGAGTCTCCGTCCTGGGGTTAGGATGCGTGCTGGCATCCCGCGCGCTGCTGAGGGCCGAGCGGCACTTTGGTGCCCCGCTCCTCTGCTGCTGCTCATGACTCCAAATAAAAGGCAAAGGACGCTGATCCGAATTCCTTGTTACTAAAATGTTGCAAAAACCTGGTATCTGAAACAGCATTTGGTATTTTTTTCATATCTTAGGTATTTACTGCTCATGGAAGGAGCCGCCAGTTGGTTAATTATGTGGATATTCCTAATTATGGCTGAGGATAATACCAAGAAGAATTGAAATAAAATTACTGTAATTTTAAATCAAAAACTTTTCTATGTTTGAAATGATTAAAAGGCCACATGTAAATATCATCATGTTTTGATTCATTTTCCCATGAAATTTTAGTTAAATTATTTTCTCTAGCAGGAGATGTTAATAACACCACCAGGAAATTGAATATCAAGGTTTAACTCAGAGGCAATAAATCAACATACAAAAAAGGTTAAGGGTTGCACATTATGAAAACATTTCCAAAGATAATTACAAGTTAGAGGCATGTATTGATTGAGTGGGAAATCTTATCATACAGACAAGGCTGGATTCACAATGAAGATAATCAGGTAAAGTACTACTCAGTGATTTTAAAAAGAAAAAGTCTGTTGAATACCCAAAATAATTACCACAGTGTGTCTGCAGAGTGGTACAATATACCCAGAGTTAACCAACAAATCTTCCTCCAAATTGAGCCTATGTGCAAAAGCAGCCCATGAAGGGAATGCATCAAGCTGTCACTCACCACCACCTTCTGCTTCAGGACACCCTGTGCCAAGATCTGCAGCTCTCGGGCTGAAATTGGAGAGTGATGTGTAGTGTTTCACATAAATCTGGATGTACCAGCCCAGGCTCTGGCTCCATATGCCCGTTTGCAATGAAATCATTGAGCCAAGGACATGCCTGGGAGAACAGAGCTCAGCCCTTGAAGTTTTGGAATATTTTTTTCCAGCGGGAAGAATCTGTTTGATTGCAGCTATAAACCTGCTGTTTACGGCTGCATATTGCCAGTGTTAAACACGTAAGAACAAGAGGTAAGAAAACGTGACAGCAAGAGTTAATCATTTGAAGAAAACCCAGCACCTTTCTCTCCTGATTTCAAGGCTGCATTGCAGAGAGATGAAATCAGCCCTGGAGAACTCCGATCTTCTAACGATGCGCACAGAATGGGTTGTAAGCTAACGCATTACAGCCTACCCCCTACTAGAAGAATTTGCAACAGCCTGAAGCAGGTATGATTTGGCTATCACTTAGTCGAAAGCAGTTGGCCAAATTCAAACATAGTTGTTACCAGCAGGTACACTTTAATTTTGCAATGTGCAAACTGTTTTAATGACTTTCCCCTTCTCTCTGTTTTGTCCAGCTTCCAGGAACAAGAATTTCCACTGCCTGGATAGCTTTGCCTTGCCAGGTACTCAGGTTTCGATCTGGAGAAAGAAAATAGAAAACTCATGTCGAACACAAAAAGACTCTTTCAAGATAATTACATCTTCAAAGAATTTCAATGTTCTCTCTCAGTGCTCCAGACCTGTGCCCGGCTGCCAAAGGGGCTGATGGAGACAAGGGCCACACGCCGCACAGGTCCGGGTCCTGGTACCTCAGGGGAACCCACATGGGAAAAGGTCAACGTCAGAAACGGGGAGCAAGGCAGCCCCGCGCTCTGCAGCTCGGTGGGGACGATGCCCGCTCGGGAGGAAGGACTCCCGCTGTCTGCCCTCCAGCCCCAGGACTGCTCGCGTAAGACAGAACCGCACAGCAGCGGTGCTGGGAGAACAGGCTGAAAGGCACGGCTCTCCCACCGCAGCCGCGGGAGCAGCTCCCACCCGCGGCCCCAGCCCTGCGCTCGTGGCCCTGCAGCGATGCCGCCTGCCATGGAGGGACACGACGCAGCCCGTGGCACAGCCCGTGGCACAGCCTGGGAAGCCGCCGCCTGGAAGCCTGTGCCGAGCCCCAGCCCAAGGCTGTGCTGCCTCCCACCTCCGCCCGTCCCCCGGAGGGCCAGGCCGCAGGCTGCAGGCAGGGCAGGCAGCAGGCAGGGCAGGCAGCAGGCAGGGAAGGCTGCAGGCAGCAGGCAGCAGGCAGCAGGCAGGGCAGGCTGTGCAGGCAGGGCAGGCTGCAGGCAGGGCAGGCTGCAGGCAGCAGGCAGCAGGCAGGAGGCTGCAGGCAGGGCAGGCTGCAGGCAGCAGGCAGGGCAGGCTGTGCAGGCAGCAGGCAGCAGGCAGGGCAGGCTGTGCAGGCAGGGCAGGCTGCGCAGGCAGGGCAGGCTGCAGGCAGGGGAGCTGCTGCAGCCTGGGGCAGGGAAGCGCTGGGAGGGGACAGGGGAGCTGGTCCATGGACAGGCTGAACTGCTTCCGAGTCCTCTGCGGCCAAGCTCTGGGTAAAGCAAGGTTTTTTCCTTCCTTGCTGTGATATGTTGCAGCAATTTTATTTTTTTTTAACTCTGCTCCTTATACTGCTCTTTAATCCTGTTAAATCTTGTTTAATACTTGTCTGTATTAACTGCTGACATCATGATTCTGAAATGGTCAGGAATGAAAGTGATCTTTTGGGTCATTTTCCTAAACTTCAGATGGCAATAAAGTCCTTATGAAAGACAACTTTCAGGAAGTAATGTTTAGGCACATTTAAAAGACAACTAAGTTCTGGCAAGCCATTCCAGTCATCTCATTAAGTCTGAATAAATATGGGAATTTAATATTAATTTCATTTTCATATATCCAAATTAGAAGGCAGCAGAGAAGAAAACAACATAATCTGATTAAACACATTAGAATCACGCTGCTAAAATTGCCCTTCAGTATTTATTTATTTTTAACTGCAGTAGCTTAAAAAAATCTGAAAAACAAACTCCCCCAAATGTTACCTAACATCTAATTACCAACCGCTCCTCCCCAGGAAGCACCCAGCTGTCAGGGCGCCGAGAGGCTGCAAAGCAGCTATTCCAGCCTAGGTTTCCAAACCTGCATATGACTTTTTACTTTAACCCTGCTCCAGACTCAGGTCGAGGCAGTGAAATTAGGGCTGAGGACCGATGTCTGCTCCCCTCGACATCCACTGTCCTGCTGGGGAACGGTTGTGGCACCAGCCGGGCCATCAAGCGGGGAGCTGCCCTGCTGTGAGGTGTACGCAGCGTCCCTTTGCCTCCCAGACGGCCGTGCCTGGTCACCCACGTGGCACTGGCAGCCACTGTCTGTAGTCCTTTAGCCCCGATGAAGCCATTTCCGCCATGGCACGGCCATGCCCCGCACCTCTGGCAGGCGTCCGGACCCCGCGCTACGGGCGGTGGGACAGCAAAGCAGGAGGTGCTCCCAGGGATTGACTCAGAAGCTTATTAGGGAGCTCGTTACCAGCAGGGCACTGTTGCTGCCAGCTGTGTCTGAAGTCTGCCCGCCCGGGCGTGGCGGGGATGAACTGGCCGTGGCTTCCTTGCACGTATCCCCGTGCAAAACCTGTGTCAGGGCACCTAATTATCTGCTGCAAGAAAAAGACTTTCAGAGTGAAAATAGGAAAATATCCCACTTTGGTACGCACGGCTTATTCTTTTTTTGGTATTTTCAATAAGAAGACCCCGGGTACCTGTGAAGTCAGTGCCCACAGAGCAGTCCCCTGGCCCTATGGCAGTTTCACAGCTGCAAGCCCACCCAAGTGCCCCACGAGTGGGTCCACCCCAGCATGGGTCCTCGCAGAGGCTGCTTGTGGGACTAAGGATGTCCTCTCAGCCTCTCTTCTATCTGCTGCAAGAGCAAAATCAAAGTGCCAAATCTGAGTTCACCATCTTTTATGCTGTAAAAGATATAAAATAAAATACACAGTAACGTTTCCAGTGTAAGGTGGGCTGGAAGGAGCCCACGATCCCACCAGCCCGAGTCCCAAGGGAGGCCTCCCTCCTGCCAGCCCACACCTGGGCTCTGGGCAAACAAGTCGGCTTCCAGGCAAAGCTACAGAGAGCCAAGGACACCGGTGGCTTGGGTATCTGAGAGAATTAAGCTGTGGGCATCACTGCAGCAAGCCAGGGCCGTGTTCTCTGGCTGCGCCCTGGGACTGCAGGTAGGCAGGTCGTGTCACCCGCTCGAGGCCGCACGGATGCGCTGCACGATGCAGCACGGCGTGCACGGCACCTTGGGGCTGCGCCAGCCACGCTCGTACCTCTAGGTGATGGCACTGAGTCCCGAGACGCACGCAGTGCTCAGCTTCAGGACAGATTAGTCCGTGCTGAGAACGGAGCTGAGAGGAGACAGCACCGTGGCGGGGGAGTGCTATGGCTGAGATGTGCTTTACTAGGTCTGAAGGATGCGGGTGGAACTGCATCAGCTTTCAGCATCTCCACACCCTCCGCACGGGGAGCTGGAGTCTCTTTGCACTGTAATGCAGTAATAAACGGTAAATGGTTGCACTTTGTTGGCACTGCGAGTGCAGCAAGGAACAAAGTCTCTGGTCCATTAAACTGTACCGGCTTAATGGAAGATGGGAGCACACGCTTCTGTTTCCCCTTCTTGAGCAGTGCCCTTGTGCTCGCTTTAGTTAGCTGAGTTCGCACGAACGTCTCTGGCCTTCCCCTGAAGAGACCCTTCAGAGACTCGCCCCTCCGTTGGGGTCTGTTGTACGGGCTCGCGCACTGTTTCCATAAACGCCGTGACAGCTTGCTTGCTTCGGGTCATTCCGTGTGCATGCTCCGGGTTCCTTCTCCTGTCAGCCCTCGCACGAATCCTCTTACACAGCTGTGGCTGCTAGGGAAGCGCTTATCCTTCTTTTGAGGCATCGGCTGTGTGTACCTGGGTATGTGTGTGCGCGAATAAAGGCAGAAAGAAATGGGAACTCAATAGGAAATCTGGAATTTGGAAAGTGCAACGGAATTTCTAGGCCAGGTTTATAAATGGGAGAACCTTTCAAATGCGACTCCTCACCTCATAGCTCAGATCTCTGACCGGGCTTCGTGCGCCCCAGGCACGGAAACGGCTTTTCAAATCCCGTTCAGTTGCCTGCCTGCATCTGAAAGACAAAATCTTCGTCCCCTTACCCCGCCGGGCCGGGCGTGCTGGAGCGCAGCTCCTGATGCTGCCCTGGCGTGGCTGCAGGCAGCAGGAACTGTACGGGGTCGTGTGCGAGTGAGGGGACCGGAGCTGTCTGCTGTAGGTGTTAATAGTAGCTATTATTTTTTAATTCGATTAATATTACTATTGTGCAACTGATTTGTTATTGCTTTATTAACTTTTGGTAATAAAAGAGTTGAATTAAACAAAAATTTATTAAATTATAATTTTTATAATATTTTATTATTGATGTTATCTTCATTATTAAATTTGTTAATTTATATTAAACTGTATTTATTATATTCAAATAATTGCATCACATACTAAATGCATTTAAAAATATCCAGCTGGCAGTCATTTTAAACGCAAAATCACTGTACGACATAAGCTTTATCTTTATTGCAGAAGCTTGATGTCGAACCAATTTTCTTCAGTGTTTTACCAATGACATGGAAGAAAGCAAAATTATTTCTGGCAAAAGGACAAGGGCAAGTCCGCCATATAAAGCAAGGTAGAGAGCTTGGTAATCACGGCTTGCTTGGACATCATTTACTGCTCCCAGTGTAACATACAGCCTCCCCTGTCATTAGAATAATAAACAGAAAAGAGGAGCAGAGGGGAATTTTATTATCATAAGCAGTATTAATAAGGTCAATTCTGATATTAAACCGTGAAAAATGTCAACAAACAAGAAGTTGTTCAGAAAAAGGGCTGCCACTGTAACTGCAGGTTTGGAAAACCTGCCTTTCAAGGAGAGAAGTAGCTTTCTGAGACTTGGGCATGATGGTAAGTTGTAGGGTGGGCACAATGTGGCTAGCAATGAGGTGAAGGGCTTCCACTGAGGAGGGGTTTAAGCATTAGGCTGTTTTTACTCAGGGTCTAGTAGAGTCTCCGATACCTGAAGTCTTTACAACACGGCTGGGACTACTCTCTGAAAAAGGTGTGCTTATAGCCAGTGCATAGTAAATAATATGGGAAATTCTCTGGCACTCATTGCATAATGACTCGATGGTGTCATTTGGTCATAAAATCTGTTTTGGTTTAGTTTTTGTCAGCCGTGTTAGTTTTATGTTCCTTTTGTCTACACGGGAGCCAAGCCCTGCTCCAGTGAATCACCCCAGAGCCTCTGAACCTCTCCCACGACCTCCCAGGTGAAGCCACAATGTCAAAGAAAATTAAGATCATTTTTCCCCTGCCTCCACGTCCCTTGTTCTCCTCATGAAGGGCCTGAGCTCCTGACTGCACATCTAGCGTTCTACCAGAATCCCACTAATCCTCCAGACTTTTCTGCCTTGCTCTTCCTCCCTTTGCAGCATTTGGCACTTCTCTCTCCTCGCCTGCCAGTTTAAAGCTCATCCAAACAGCACAGGTGACAGTTACAAAAAAAGATTTTTTTTCTCTGTGAAGGAAGAAGCCAAAAGTGAGAGTAGTTATCTGCCTGGAAAAGCTCTGCAAAATCTTAATTAACATGCAGAAGGGGCAGGTAAGAGAACGCTGTTTCAGCCAAAGTGCAAGGACCCAGCACAGTTACGACAGCACTGCCGCACGGCTGAAGGTGCTGGCGTAAGAAGGAACGGTGAGCTGTGCCGGAAGAAAATTTCCCCAAAGAAATGAAACTACAGAAGTAGGAATTCTAACAATGCATAAGAAAGTACAACATCAAATAATATTAGGAATAAAAGGAGAAATAGGAAAAGTCACATATTACGGTGGGCTTCGTGGGCAATAAGCTGTCCTGCGTTTGTGCAAATCTGTCAGGTTTGAACATGTTTGAACGGTCTCAAAATTTTGTGGTATGTTGACAAAACTATCTTTAAGATTATACTGGACCATGACCCATTTATAAGCAAGGTATATTATATACTGTGTGCATATATATATATCACATTATTATACATGACTTCATATTATTTTCAGGGCATTTAATTTAAATGTGAGCTTATGATGCTTTCCCAGAAGAATCACCTGTCTGTGCGAGTAGGGATGGAGAGCTGTACGGAAGCAGCAAGAGTTCAAGCCGTGCCCGTGCCCAGGCCAGGGACCAGCTTCCAAAGCCGTGGACAGATACCTTGTCCATGGGACACCCCCATCGCCACCACCTTCATTTTCCATTGCTAAGTGTTGGTGAGTGCCTTGAAGTCAGGCTCAGTCTCAGTGGCCAGGTGCTGATCAGACAGAGAACTAACCCTGCAATCCATAAAGTTTCCGGGGGAGCATGCAAGCTGCTCAGCTCACACGAGGACAGCCCGCGAGCCGGAACCAGCTCCAGGTAAGAGCTGGGGAACGCGTGGCTGGGATTAGGGGCATGGCGAGACCCTCATGCCGTGCCGGCCCAAAGATGGACGGGATTAAATAAATTATGATGCTGTGGCATGAGTCACCGAAAGCTTATTAATCAACCTTTTCTTGAAATATTCCCAAAGTCCTGGAGGCAGTAATCCGGATCACTGACATGAAAGTTCAAATTCTGGAGCCCCCTTGGTTGCCCAATACCGGACACTGCCGATCCAATAAATATAATATCAAAGATTTGGTGTGCTTCACACAGGGCTGGGTTTTATTTGGGCTATAACACTAAAGTATATGGCTTGCCACAGAAATCTGAGCAGTGCCATGCAATATGCAACTGGAGCCCATGCTGCTTTAACGCTATTGAGAAGAATTTGAAAACCAAAATGATTTGCTTTGCACAGGAAGGATAGCTTGTTTAATGAGGCTTGAACAGACTGGCATGGTCAAAGCTAAGAGCAGACTTGGATGGAGACTATAGGCAGTAAAGTATTTTAAATGTGTTAAAGAAACTATAAACAGTCATAGAGAAATAATGGGTTCGTGTGAGATGAGTATCAGCTGGTGCCCCTGCAAGGAGAGCAATGAGAGCGATACCATGGGAGAGCTCAGCCATGGTCACTGGGTAAAGTTAATCAAGGCAAATGCAGTTCGAACTTTGGGTTCTGGAAGAGATACTGCTCAATGAAATCACTCGGTACAATATGTTGGGTGTGTTCAAATGCTCTCTTCCTTAATACTTTAAAGTCGTATTGCAAAAGTGAAGGAAATCCACTGGGAAAAAAAAAAGCGGCCTCCAGTTCTTGAGGGATGAGTAAGAGGACTGGTAAGAAATTGTAGCTGGAAGAGATCAAGGTTGCAGAACTTACAATGTGATATTTAACTAAATTTCCTAGGCATACATTAAAAAAAAGGAAAACAAACAAACAAAAGGAATGCAAGAGAGAACCCCTCGCTGGAGGGCAGGCATTAAGTGAAATACAGAAATAAAGCAGTTTTCCTGAACTGGCCAGAACGCAGAATGAAATAACTCTTGCCCTAGGAAGTTTCCTGAACCTGTAGATGATAAGCCCAAAACAAGCAAGAGCCATCAGCATCCTGGCACTGCTGCAGCTGCAAGGGCCAGTGCCTGGAGCTGCGGGGACAGTGGAAACTGGCTGTCCCCTGCTGTCGTCTGCAGGGGCCCTCCCCCGCTCAACGGAGACCATCGCCCCAGCATTCGTTTAAACTCACAGTCTCACTTCTAATTCTTCTCAGCTTTCTGCAGGAAGGATATCTGGGTCAATAAAGCTCAGCCTCCAACTTCAAGTTAGGAAAAACATGGCCCTTTTAACCAAAACCCTGAAAAGTTATGTCATTAATTATTCTTGTATGGCTGTGAATTATTTAAAGACACATTGTGCCCATGATGACAGAGAACAGAAGCTTATGGCCTTTGATATTTTTCTTAATTTCTTCTCTACAGAAACACTCATAAAATGTTCTAGGTAGCACTTAACACTTGCTGTAATAATTTGATTGAATGGGGTCACATTTCTGTAGGTGGCCTCTTTAAAATAGTCCCTCAAAACAAAAAGGTATATCTTAAATGAGAAAACCTGTGCAGTAAGCTCATGCGGCTGGATGCTTTGGGCAGCGACTTCTATTCACCAGGCTGGTCAAAGCTCCCCAGCCCGCCTTCCCTTGGCCTTTCTCTTCACCTTGATTTTTTTGTTGGCAAGAGAGGGTATTTTTCACACCCAGACCCTCTTGGACAATTTCTGCTTCAGGACTTGTGGGCGCTTGGGGAAAGGTATTTATTTACGTTAGGCTGCCTGGTTTCACAAACACAACCCTATCTGAGCAAACGAGACCTGCGCTGGTTCCTGAGCTGCTCCTCCCAGACGGCCGGCCGTGGCCCAGCCAGCGCCACGTGCCACTTGTCACCCGACCGTTTCTATTGCAATTAACGCTAATCAAGCGCTCGTTCCAGCTGCAGCACCACGGCGTGCACGCACCCTGGGCACCGGGCACCCGCTGGTGCGGGCTGCTGCTCCTGGAGATCAGGGAGGGGATGGGCTGCGCCGCGGCCCCTGCAGAAGGAGAGGCAAGCAGCGCTGCCCCGGCTGGATCCACGGATTTAGAAATTACCCCTTTTTGCTTCTGGCCTGCAGGTACCTTCAGCGGAGATGATTCGGTTTCTCAACGGCAAAACAAAGGATCGCTGGCTGACGAAGAAATTAGCGGAAGTCGGGGAGGAGTTCATGGGGCTTTTTGTTCACGTTTTTAATCTGGTCGGTGGACTTCATTATTCTCTCTTTAGACAGCTTTAATTCCACCCCCAGATTTTCAGTGGGAATACAGCACAAGGAAAAAAAAAATCTTGTTTTAAAATATTAGGTTTCCCATGGAAAACATGTGGCTTGATATGATTACATTTTAAAGTGAGAGTCAGAAAACTTCCAGTCACAAGCCCCAGAAAAGATACCTGTCATTTCTGAAAAGTCAGCATTAAGTTTAGAAAAACACCCACAATTTCTTACAAGTTGTGCCCTTTTTTGCAAACGTCATCTGTAAGATAAATCTTATTTAACTGCTGCATGGTTGCGTTGCTAGAAATGATGGGAGGTCAGGAGAAAGTGTCCCCTCCCTCTGCAGAGACAGAGGACACCACCAGTCTGCTAAATCAGCTGTTATGGAAACATTTGTTATTTTGTTTATAGTAAGCGATTTATCATTTTATTCTTCCATTTTGTTGTTCAATCACAGGTTAAATATTCACCCAGTCAAAGTTGTCCCATTCATTTAAAAGGCACTACATCAAAGTTGACCTTCCATTTAAGATGCTTTCAAAAGCCTTTACATTGAGATTAGCGAGAAGTATAACTTAGCATATAACCAGTGGAAGTAGGCAACTGTCCCTGACAGAAGGTAACCGCGGTGGCTGTGTAACTTCTTTGCAGTATAAGCAGTGCTATAATGCTAAAGCTTTTATGTTCAATAACAGCTTTCTTAAAGGAGAGCAGCATATGTTAAAACCTAAGTTAGTCAATATTATCCTGCCTTACCCTTGAGGTTAGGCTTCCTTGCATGGAGGGATTTCCACAAGCAAACCTTCTTTCAGCTTTTGAGTTAGACCTGCTACGCATTCCCCACCGGCGTGGGCGGTGACGTGTTTGCAGGCAGTGGAGCGATCTGGTGCCCGTCCTGCAGCCCCTGTGCTCAGCCCCCTCCCGCTGGCGGTGCCCGGCTCGGGGCCGAAGGAGACGCCGGTCCCACCGCCCCTCCCTGGCTGTGCAAGCGCAGTAGGGCCAGGGCCTCGGTGGGTATCTGCCCTGTGGACTGCCTTTGAGCGTCACTGTGTTATGCAATTAAAATCTATTAACTCTTATTCTCCTTTGTTTAAACCTCTCTTAGGCATCCCCACCTTCCGAAAGCCCCTGACCTGCGTGCTCTGTCTGTTTGGACGAGCAGTGGAAAGTGTTGTACAACGCTTGTGACGAGTGCACGCGGCCGTAGGATCACCTCTCATCTCGGTGACATCATCTTCTGCGTGTACCCGACCGCTTTCCTGGGGAGGGCGAGAAGGGATCCCAACTCCCTGTCTCCTGCTCCCCGGGCAGGTGCTCTGACCGCTGGCTGCTGTGCGTTTGCTGGTGGCACTTTGTACGCCTGCGCAGCCCTTCCCCACCACCGCGCACACGCAGGGTCCAGGCACGTGCCGCCCGCGGGAGTCGGATGCCTGGCGCGAGCTCGCAGAGCAGCAATGCACGCACTTTCAGAGCCGGGAGTGCAAGCTCGGGCGATGCCAGGACCAGTGGCCAGAGAAGCTTTGTGAGGATCTCTACATAGCCGACGTGTCGGATCTGAGATCATCCAAGCCCCCAGCTACTACTGGGATCAATGGCAATTTGACGCGCCCCTCCCCTCGTTTATCTGCGCACGGGTACCTGGACGCGGCTCCTCACGTATATTTTAGTGCTAACTGCCATCGACTCCAGCGATCGTTGGGCACCTAAATGATCGTACGTGCCGTCTGCCTGTGCCTCCTTCCCAGTAAGTATAGTGGTGATAAAAGCACTTCCCTATCGCAGAGAGAAGCAGAAAGATAAGTGCATTAAAGACTGTGAGGCACTCAGATGCTACCGCGATTATCCCTTTTTAGACAGATGAGCTGAAGAACAAACAGATACTGCCGATTACAAGTTTAATACGTACAAGTAAGAGATGACCTTGCCTTTATTACTATCTACACAGTTTAAGAACTAGTTGATTCAATAATGAGATACCCATAGTAAATATTTATGAAACATCACATCACATTAAAATTATAGGTTATTTAAATTTAATTTGCATTTATACTTTCAAATCAGGTTATTATATAGCAGAAATGTACTAAAATTAAATTCATAATGCACATTACAGCAATTTGAGCAAATTGTACCTTGAAGCAATTTGTATTTAAAATGCAGTCTGTGTGCTTCTTCACTTTCCTGCAGCCTGTAAATAAATTTACAAAGCATTTTCAGTGACAGCCATAGTGTTCCAGTTGTAAATTGATGTAGTCTGAAACAAAGAACAATTACCACTTAAACAGATCCTGGGTTACACTAAATCTTAAAGCATTTGAATTCCCTGGCAAAACAAAAGGAAGTGATTTTTCTTTTCTCCTTAATCCACGGCAACAGTTCTTGTCAGGTGGAAAATATTTGTGCACTAACCCCTTGCCTGTTTGTCTTCCACAACAACCAGCTTTTAAAGGGGTCAGATTGCAGGCGGGCTGATGCAATAGCATGAGACCAATGTCCAAACTGACAGCGCTGTAAATTGTGTAGCTTGGACCCGTCTCTCCAGCAGCTGAGATTAAGTTAGTCACGAAACTCTCCCCAGCAAACCGTTCCATCAGAACGCATTCCCTGCGAAGTTCAGGCTTCTCCGTTTCAACCACAGCCCTGAGAAAAAAAATAAGTACATCTGTGTATGAGGCTGTGCAGCAGCTAATAGCGTAAATGGTTCAAGGAGCAAGAAACCATGCCACTTCTGAGGAGATGCCTGGGAAAATCAATCTGATGACTGTAATACAGCTGGTTACACAAATAAAACATGCGCGCACTCCAGCACAAACACGCACACGTTTACACACTTCTGCAGATTTTGGCGTCTGAGTGAAAAGTCACACAAAAAAAGCAGACCTGAAATCCCATGGCATTTCCATTTCCAAAGGCCGAATCACGGTGTGGAGGGGAAGGGGGGGGAGCGGAGCCAGGGGCACCCCCCGCCATGGCCCGGGAGAGGCGGGGACGGGAAGGGGCTCCGCCAGAGCCCGTGACAGGGACCATGTGCCGTCACCCAGTGGGCTGGACTGGACTGGACCTCAGTGCCCCGGAGGTCCCACCTAGCTGGTCTTCCCTGCTCCACCCTGGTTATCGCAACGGGATGCTTTCTCCATAATTTAGCTAAGCTGAGAGTTTTTTCCAAATTCCCCTGTTTCGCACATGTGAGTTTTTTTCTTTGCAATTCTCTATATAGTCAACTATGGAATGAAAATTTTCTTTTAGACGTTTGGTAAAAAAAAAAGGAAGTGTTATCCTGCTGTACCATGGAATCCGCTTTCTCTTATAAAAGCCATAGAAAGGGAAGAAAGACCCAAAAACTTGTCTTCAGAGTTGCAGATCAAAAATGCTGACAAATATATATATGGGGAAGCTCAGACAGGTTGGGGTTCTGGCATGCCTAACTTTCTACTGCCATCAGCTTTACTCCAAAATAACCTACAGGTGAGGTGAAGAAAAAAGCTGATTTTCCTTGCAGCTGTCCGAGCGGGAAGAGTCCAGTGTGCGGGCTGGGAGCCCTCCGGATGCCAGACACCGGAGAGTCTCTCCTCTGGGCCACGAAGAAGGTGCCAAGCTGGAGACAACGCACCCGGGGTCTCCTCTGCTGCTGTCTAGACCGGGGTGGCTGGGACAGCTCGGGGTGCTCCGCTGGGACAGCCGGGCGGGGTACCCCGCTGCTCTCTGCGAGGATGCCCAGTGAAGGATGGACACACTGAAGCAGAACGAAGACAAAGTTTCATCCTCAGTGGAAAGTGTGGGTTAATTCAATTGAGATTTTTTTTGTGTAGGACAATATTGATTTCAAAGTGACAGATGAAACATAAACATTTCCATTCACAATGACATTTATTTGAACATTTCATTTCAGATGTTGAAATCTTTCTTTCTTAATTAGCTTGTTGCGTTTTGGCATTTTAAATTGATTTCTTAAATTGTGTTTATTTCATTTTTTCTATTGGCTTTCTCTTCCCTTTGGAACGAAAGCAAACCTTGGACCATCAGCATTTCTTCCCAACACAGGCTGCTTTTCCAATTTAATATATTTAGCAGTCATATTTCTTGAGTGGTCGATATTCTTTACTTACTTACTTTACATTTTTTTCTTCACTAATGTCCTTACCTTTTTAATAAGATAAGTGTGAATCTTCAGGTTAGCCCCCGTACCGACTGCTCACGTGGGAGCCTCAGCCTGCTCTGCCCAGCCAAGGCCAGGATGCTGTACATTTACCCTATGCATGTGACATACTGCTTCCCCTTATAAGCAAGGCACAAGCTGACCGGTGCCAGTGTGCACTCACCCCTTAATGCCTGAACGCTGCAGGTGCATAACGATTTCAGCACGGAACACATTTCTGAGCAGTGAGATGTTTAAGAATTTGGCAGTGATGTCCACCAGAGCAGTGTACTGGGAACAAGCTTGGTTTGGTTAAACATCTACTGCTTTTGCACCCCGAGACAGGGTGGCTGTAGAAAGCTTTGCCATTGGACTCGTAAATGAGCAGCCTGACAGCCAACACACGTATTCTGTCCTACATTGCACGCAGCAGCAAAACGTCTCCTCAAGGATTTGAAGTCACCGTAGGAAAAGATGTTTTTCTAATTCCCCCTTTGCATCCGGGACGCTGGTGTACCTTTTCTATAATGTCTTCATTCCCCAACGAGAAGTCAGTGCATCTTTCAGGATGACTAAACAGGGCTGAGCCGATGCATTTTCTGTATTAAGTCATTGATTTTTGGATTCAGATATAAATCCAAAGAAGCTGATTATAGAATTTATATTCCTTCGGAATAGAAGATATTCATACATTTCTTAAATCCAACCAGTTCCTAAGAGGGATGGTTTTCCTCTTCAGTCTGAAAATTGTTGCTATGTCCTGCTGATGCCTCTTTTAATAGTTTCTTTACAGACTTTGTTTCAGAATTACAGGTAAACAGCCAGTCTCACACCTGTTTGGAAATAACACACAGCAATTTTGTTGTTGCTATTGTTGAATATAACAAAGTGAAAGAATAAAAAGGGGTATCAGGCAGTTATTTCATGTCTAAATTTCACTTATTTTTAAAGCACAAATTCCAAGAAGACGGTCTTTACCTGAGAAGTGAGCCCGTTCGATTGCTCACTGCTGCACACTCATGGATTTTCCTGCACAATCAGCCGCTGCCGCTGTCTCTGCCAGTACCTGCGGTCCCCCAGCATGTGCGGATGTGTGGGGAGGACCACAGTCTTCCTCAGCTCAGACCACCCCAAGCCGCCGTGGATGGGCTCCCCATGGCCCAGCCAGCCCCAGCGTCCCAGCACTGCTCGGCACTGCCGCCCTGGGAGGCTCACGCCCTGCTCACGAAGAGGGTATGTCTGTGCCCTGTATACCAGGCTAACAAAAAAAATGCAGTGGTAGCTGCCAGTCCCTTTACAACAGAAGCAAAGAGGGAAGCTCTTCTCTCCTTCCGTAACTATGCCGGTGTTCGACACTTGCTTGAGACACCTTGGTCCCACTTTTGTATGGGGAACCTCAGACCCATATCTCCTTTTCTGTGGCGTCAGGCCAAGCCAAATGGTCTCTGTTTCTCTTGCTGAGGCTGCAATTTGAAGAAAGGAAGAAGGAGAAAGAATACCAATGAAGCTGAGAATGACAGTCTTGGAGAATAGGGTGTGTTAAAGATATTTGCACAAAATATGTAATGTTTCACTACACGGGGGTGTAGAGCTCAGGTCTCCCCTTCCCACAGGAGTCTAATCCTGTTAGGTCTTCAAGTCATTTTTTCTCTCACGTCCAGTGGGCCTTTCTGTTGTGTGCCCAGTAAAAGAGCTGTAGGAGAGTCACTGAGGGCTCCATCCTGCTAACAACCTGGAAGGACACTTTCTTGGGCTGCATGGATAAAAAAGGGAATTTAATCTGTACCTCTGATAGGTCACATGTGCTTTAACCACTGAGCCTTGGTGGAGGAGGGCATGGTATGGGATGCACAACAATACTTTGTCTTCTGAATTTGCTTCAAAAGGAATGAATATGGCTTGGGTCGTTGGAAGAAAAGCTGGTTCCCTTCTTAGCATTTGACTTCTCTGGATCATAGCGTTTACATCAAGAGCTCCCCCTGCACTCGGAGACAATAACCCTGGGGGTTCCTGTGCTGGGGTGGCCAAGCACCCTCCTCCTCTCCATGGCATGACTCTAGGTGCCTGGCTCCATGGGAGAGATCTTGGGCGGTGCTCCTGGGTGAAGCAAGTTGTAATAAGGTCATGTGTGAGATGGTAAGCTGCTCTTCAAAATGTTTTATTCCTGTTCAAGCACAAAATAATGCAGGGGTGTTCAGGGTCTTGCATAATTATATATGTTCTAGTCCAGGAGCTTCAAACTGTGGGGACAGCAGACCATAAGGGAGTCCATGCACTGTTTCTCTGGGATCAGTGAAAGGTGAGGACGAAAAGTTCAGATACACCGAAATGTCAGCTATGTATATGAAATTTCTATGGTACATCCTGCTGAGCTAGAAGTGTTTAGGGATTGCCATCCTGAAAACAACTGAAAACAATTAAAATACATATGACTATTAATAAATTGTTCTAATAATTCACCTGGCAGCACATTTTCTCCATAAGGACAGAAATGGTAATGGATAATATGCACGTAGAAGCTTTAAAGTTTGAAGGATGACTTTATTTGTCTTCAATAGTTAAGACTCTTGATTAACCGAGGCCACTAAAGCTGTCTTGGCACTCTTCATCAATGAAGCTCATTAAATCTAGTGTCATGGCCAGATTCCTTTTGTTTCAGACTGGAAGTCCCAGACTAAGTGTCTGCAGTGTGCCATGCAGTGTTCTGTGGCACACAGAGTTCATCCTAGTAATGGCTCTATTTCTATGTCAATGACATTAAACACTTGTCCACTTATCTGCTCGAATTATGCTGCTGACCATGCAGTTGTGGTGAATGAAATTCACATGATTAATCATCCATAACATTGGAAACGCTTTTCTGCAGGAGTTGATGCATGCTGGAGAAAGCACAACTCACTCCTTCAGACACATGCTAAAACCTCGTCTTTACAACTCTTGCCCCATGGGGGTGAACTCCACCCCGTGCGACCCGTTTCCCACAGAAGACCGGAGCAATCAGTGTTCAGGTGCAGACAAACTCAACCCAAACAAAAATTCTGTCTTTTCGGCCCATCTGGGAAAGTGATTATTTCAGATTTTTCGCTGCAGAAAATAAATAGAAAGATTGAACATTAATTAATTTTTCAAATATTGTTGCCATGCTCTGTAAGGCATTGACAGTTAAATATAGAATCGACGACCTTGGGGTCAGTAGAACAAAGACTATTTTATTTTAGCTTCTGAAATATTGAATCCAGTCAGCTATGAAAGTGAGTAATTGCCCATGCCCTTATTTAACATATGAAGTGACAAAAGAAGATGAACTTTCTGACTAGGGACAAGGGTGTCCTCTTCACAATTTGCATTACCAAAAGCATCATCTAATCCATTTTTAACCTGATAGTGAGCATGCTAAACTCTGATGGCTTCAGGGTGAATTTCAAATACTAATGGCATGCAGGAACAAAAGATAAAGATATCTCTCACCTTTGAACAGCAGAGGTACTGTGCAATACATGATAGTCAGCAATGCTCTAGTAATTCAATGACATTTTGACATTGCCTACTCTTCTCTCATTACTGCATTTCTATATCAAGTTTCCCCAGGTCAGCAGGAGAATTATATGGCAGACAGACAAATTCAGATAATTTTGGTGTAGGGTTTTTTTAGCAGTGGCATAGGTGGATTCAAAGAGAAAGGTAGAAGACTCTCTTCCTTTTCACATATATAGTATAACAGACACTACAGAGTGTAACCTGATGTATTTTGGATGTCTATGAGTAAATGCAAGATGACAGCCTGGATCTCTCTAAACCTATAGAGAGCTGTAAACTAAGTAGAAAAAAAAAAATCATGTTCTTTCCAGGGACCAGTTTAAGGTAATCACTCCACTCATGGGCTTACTTTGAAGTCAATTTTATTTCCACTATTGGATTCACCTAACCATTGCATTTATAATTTCTTCTAGAGTGCATTTAAAGAACACTAGTCTGAGACTGATTGTGGCTGTCAGCATACTTCTCAAACCATGAAAAGTTAAGGGCCAGTGCCTCATTATGAGCCTTTGAAACAAGGACTCCTACCAGCTTCAAAGATTTTGGTCAATCTCTGAGTCCCCAGAACAACACAAAACTAAGGCTCTGTTTCTGGAATCACATGATGGCTGAGGTTGGAGTCACCTCCGGAGGTCATCTTGGCCAACGCCCTGCTCCAGCTGGGTCACCTAGAGCAGGTTGCCCAGGACTGGGGTACAGGCAGGTTTTGAATATCTCCATGGATGGACACTCCACAACCTCCTGGGCTACCTGCTCTAGTGTTTGACCACCCTCACAATAAAAAAGTGTTTTCCTGTCTTCAGATGGAATTTCATTTGTTTTAAATTGTTCCCATTGCCTCTTGTCCTGGAAGCTGGCACCACCACAGAGTCTGGCTCCATCTTCTTTACTGCCCCCCATCACACGGCTAGGATCCTCCTGAGCCTTCTTTTCTCCAGGATGAACAGTACCAGCTCTCTCAGCCTCTCCCCATATGAGAGATGCTCCAGTGCTTTCATCATCTTTGTGGGCCTTTGCTGGACTCTCTCCAGTAAGTCCATGTCTTTCCTGTACTGGGGAGCCCAGCACTGGACACAGCACCCCAGCTGTGTTGCACCAGTGCTGAGCAGAGGGGCAGGATCCCCTCCCTCGACCTGCTGGCCATGCTCTGCCTGACACAGCCCAGGAGGCTGGTGGCCATCTTTGCTGTGAGGGCACGTTGCTGGCTTGTGCACAATTTGTTGGCCACCAGGACCCCCAAGTCCTTCTCTGCAGAGCTGCTTTGCAGCTGGGCAGCCCCCAGCCTGCACTGGTGCCTGGGGTTGTTCCACCCCAAATGCAGGACTTTGCACTTCCCCTTGTTGCACTTCATGAGGTTCCTCTTAGCCCATTTCTCCAGCCTGTCGTGGTCTCTCTGGCTGGCAGCACACCCATCTGGTGAATCAACCACTCTTCCCAGTTTTGTATTGACTGCAAACTTCCTGAGGGTGCATCTGCCCCATCCTCCAGGTCATTAACAAAGATGTTAAACGATATTGGCCCCCGTATCCACTGCTGGGGTACACCACTAGCAGCTGGCCTCCCCCTGCACTTCATACTGCTGATCACAACCCTCTGGGCCCGGTTGTTCAGACAGTTTTCACTCCACTTCACTGCACCTACAAACTCCCATTAACCCTAGGTAAATCCTGTTTACATCTAACAAGCAATATTTTTAGAACAGGATGCACAAAATAAAATGCACAAAATGCTCCTTTGGTTCATGTCAGGTCAAGTCATGTTGAATAACGTGATGCATCCTGTTGTTCTTAATAGGTTCGGCCTCAGGGTAACTGCACCCTTATCAATTCATATGAGTTACTGAAATCAGCCTGAAAGGAAAAAGTGTAACGTCGGACACATCTGACACTGTCCCCAGAGGCAGCGATCACTCACCACGTGTGCACACTGCCATGGTAGTTCCCTGATGCCTCTTAGCATTGCTCCAATTTCCCATGTTGCTCCTTCATGGGTTTCTGGAGTTATCAAGAAGTTCTTTAACCTGGGAAGATACGTAAAACCATGCGCAGCCCCCTGTCCAGACTAAAATGCCTGTAAACACCCTGATCCTGAAAGCCCCATTCACTGTGGGATGAGTATATGAAATCTTGACCTTGTTAGCAGAGACGCAGCATGAAGTCCCAGCTCCACCTATGTTGGCTCTCAGTCACTTCAATGGAACCAAGATTTTATGGGAATTGGGGCCTGCTCCAGCTCTGCTGAAGACAAAAGTCAAAGCCTGTTGAAGTCGATGAGAACATAATTGGCCTTTAAAATACAGAGCATGGCCATATGGAACCAGATGGACAAGGTTATTTTGTGTAACCTGTCACCGCTACCGGGCTCCCATTGACAGAAAAACTCAAAAGCCCTAGAAATGGGCCTGTATGTCTAACTGTTCATCACAGATAGATAATACTGAGATTTATAAAAGGACAGGGTGGAAGTCAATCTGGCTAATGAAAGTCCAGCTTGATCTGGGTAAACTAGCTGAAATAAGGTGTTTATGGGTCCTTGTAGCAAACCTAACCTGCTCTGGGTTTTTTTGTGAATACATACTGTACAAGGTATCCATTGGTAGTAGTGTTAAAATTACGCATACAGAATGGTGACTAAAGGAATATAAAAACATTTACACCTAAAAATAATCTTCTCTTGTCATCTAGTGTTAGTAAAATCTTCTCATATTCTGTTCACAGATATTAACCAGCATAAGTTTCCTTGCGAATATGTGGTTTTATTTCATGCTAAACCACACATGTCACTTAAAAAAAGTATGATTCTATTTTGCTTTTATAATTGCAACTAGTTAAATGTTGTGCTTATCATGACCCAAAGTATTTGAAAAACACTGCTGTGGTGAGAAAGGGAAACCAGTTCCATTGGAAGGTTTCCATCACCAGACTCCCGGGATGTCCCATCAGGCTGGGTGGTGATGGAGCCTGTCCCTGTCCCTGTCCCTGTCCCTGCTCGTGTACCACTGGGCTGCACCCTGGTTGGGGGGTCACTTTCCCGGCTCCCCGAGGGGTCCCTGGATCTCACGGTCAGTTAGTGGCATTTTTAGGAAGAGGTACTAGAGCAATGAGACCTATTTTTCTCAATATTAGGGTTTTTTTTTCTGTGCACTTACCTTCTAGATAAATATGTTCATCTTGATCAATAAACTGAGCTTGTGCCTGTAGGCGGTAGAGGAACTTCTCCTAACCACACAGAAATGATAGGAAAAGCCAAGAGAGGCAGAGAGAATATTGTTCAGTAAAGGTTCAAGATAATTGAAAGATGTCAGTTGGCAGGAAAAATTAATAATATTACTCTCCTTTTGAGATCAAAGATTTCTCCAGTGCCTTTTCTTTTCTTCAAGGGAAAGAAGACCCTTGTGGTCAGTGTTACTGTAGGTCAAAAAAGTGACTGCTAAGCTCTCAGATGAAAAATACGGAGCACTTTTAAATTCCTGTTGGTTACACTCAGGATCACTGTACCACAGTACAAAGCCTGACTATTAAAAAGGAGACAGAGAGTGTTCCTCCAAGGTTGGCATCACCCCTCTCAGAAGTCCTCGGCTCCGCAAGCATACATCTCAAGTTTTGTTTTTCACAGGAAATGGTTCAAAGCTGACTCTGTAGCTCCTTCTCACTTCAGAGGCAGCCAAACAGCCCGAGTTTCTAGTAATCGTGGATAATAACACAGCAGAAAGGGCAAAAGAGACACTTTATTAAAAATAATGTGGTTTTATATATTAAAAAATATCACCTCCCGTAACAGACTGAACTGAGCACAGACGCTGGCAGAGCGGATGGAGCTGCAGGAGCACCACGGTCTGGTGCATCAGTAGATGACAAGGGAGACACAGCGTGGACCATCAAGAGAAAACCAGTCTGAGAGTGGCTTCTGCCTGACTCCGGGCATCCAGAAGCAGGATCGTTCTTGCAGGTGGGAAAATAGGATCTCCATGTTCACAAAGGATTTAGAGATTTCATATTTTGTTACATGTCAAATCTGAATTTGACAAAAAATATAGAGAGCAGAACAAGGAAAACAACAGCACAGAATAATAGGATTATTGCAGGAGTAGAAGAGCTTATGCACAAGAAGGAGCAGGTAGATTCCTTAATTTACCCGAGGGATCTTTTCGTACACAGACCTCATACTCATTCCACTGCCAGTTATGATAATTTGAGTATTTACTGGCTTTAAGTTGACGTTGAGAGGAAATATTGACAAAACCTGTAGGGTGGGCATCACCCTCTAGCAGAGGCGGAAGTTGCTCTCTATATAATGATGCCTTGTAAAGTGTATAGAAGAAGATGCAAACACTACAGAGCTTGTGCTACTGATGATGGCTGAGCTCTAATGGGAATCTGAGAAGAGGATGAAGAAAGACACGGGGCAGTGAGTGCAGGACATCAGGACAGGAGGGGCTGGAAGGCGCAGGGCTGGGAAGGGAGGACATGCCCACAAGGACCAAGGATGGAAAACACGAACACTAATCAAAGTGGAAGAGAAAGAGGTAAAATACTGTGTGGGAAAGAAAAGGAGAAAGGCAACTGGGAACAAAAATAACAGTGAAAGCCAGGTGGAAAGCCTGGTTATGTGCAACGATCGTGCAAAGAAGGTCGTAGGTATTCACAGCACTGGTGAGCCCGCCACGTGAAATGGTCAGAACAAAGATGCATTCAGGCTGAAACTCGCACAGAGGCACTCCTCGGGGAGCGGAGGACGCCTGTACAAGAGCAGCCTAATGAGGCTGGCTTCTTTAGCCTAAATAAGCGAAGGCTGAGAAAGGACATCATTGCTCTCTACAAACACCTCAAGGGGAAAACATCAGGGAGGGATAAAAAGCCATTTATTCTAAAAATAATTTTGGCATAAGAACAAATGGTGATAAACTGGCCATGAATAAATATATTCTTGAAAAGTATGGTGGTGTCATTAGAAGAAAGTTCCTAAATATTAAAGCTTGCAGATTCATGAACAGTCTTCCAAGTGGAGCAGTGGGTGCAGACGACATCTCTGCTTTTAAGCTCAACGAGTTCATAAAAAGGAACAAATTGCTGCCACCCCGGGGCACTGGAGTTGGTAGCCCAACAGTCCTTTCCAGCCCTGCATGCCTTTGTTCCTGTGCACATCAAAATTTGCTGCCACTGACAAAAGGGTTTGACATTTAAATTATGCTAATTTAATAAGCATTGAATGAGATGACATGACTGAGAGCTCAGCTGCAATTCCAGAAGGTGCAGCCCTGCCCAGACAGGCTCTAGCCTTCTGGCCACGGGGCAGAGCCCGGCTCTGCCAGCTGGCACATGCGCTGCAGCCAGCTGCATGCAGAGGAAGGACGGGGCATCCCGAGGAGCCGTATGGCAGGCAGCCCTGTCGCACGCTGCTAGCTGGCTGCAGGAGGCTTGTGGTGTTCCTATCTGCAGGCGCCGCAGACATCGCCCCTTGCCCCTGCAGGAAAAGCAATCATTTGCCCACAGCCTTTGCCGGTGAAAGCAGGTGTCCTGCTTGTTGAAGGGCATCTTCGCTCAACAGCGTGGCTCTGCAGCGTTGCTGTCTTCTTGTATTCCCGGGCAAGAGGCAAAGCAAAGTAGCCTCACCTAAGAAAGGCCAATGCATGGGGTCTTCTTCCCAGATCTTCACGCCCGCACCTTTCCCAGCAGGCAGTGAGTCACCTTGCCTGGAGGTTGTGTCATCATTCAAACTTAAATGGTAAAGACAAAGCAGACAGAAAGTTTCTACGGAATGAGAGAGTTCAGCTATAACAGAAAAGATGTTAAATTTGTCTTCACTCATGTAAGCCAATAGGGAGTACTATGTTTTCATTACTGAAAAAAAATCCAGTGCAGTTGTGGCGAGTAAGGGCCACACACAGCAAAGAGATTTGCAAATCTCTGCCTCTTTAGGAGATAAACTTGTCAGAGTTCAGAAGAATAATTTACTTTATCACTGGTGGAATCTCTAAAATATTATAACTGATTGGTTCTGTGTGAGGAAAGTACATAAAGGTGTTGCCTGAACAAAAAACTACGTGATTGGTTGAAAAGGTTTAGTAAATGAAAAATCTTAATCCTTTCCTGAGTGTTTTTTTGTAAAGCATTAAAGTTTAATATATATTAGGTGCAAAACCTATATATATTTGCTGAGTACAGTCATAGAACGGAATGTTTAATATTCCTGCCTTTGGGAGGGGTGGGGAAGAAGTGAAATTAAAATCTAAGAACTCTAAGTTTTGTAACTATTTTAAGAGTAAATTTCAAAGGACTACTGAAAAGAGACAGCCTCATTAAAATAAACCAGGATATTATTTTTTCTCTTTAATATTTTTTCATATGTTTAGCTTATACCTAAATAAAAAACCAAACCAAAACAAAAAAAAAAAACAAAACAAAAAACCCCAACAAACCAGAACAAAAAATCCCCCACAAACAACATCAGTCTTGCTCATCATGCAAAGACTATAAATTCAATCATAACAGTTTTTCAATGAAATTTTATATCTGGAAAAACCTTTGGCTAGATAGGATAGTAATGCCAGACTATGTAGTGCAGTGGAGGCCCAGTAAAGTGTGAGGAGAGATGCCCATTTACATGAGGTCTCAACTCTGCTCTCATCCATAAAATTTCATAGATTTCCTCCAACTTTACATTTCCATTTTCCTAGTTTAAAGCAAACCACTTGAAAAAAAATGGTTCATATGAAGTAATCTCAAATCTACTTTTTCTTAGAGTATTCATTCTTGTTTTCCCCAATTTCCTGAGGTCCTGTAATCTATGTGTGTAACAGACTGCAGGAAAACCGGCCAGCATTCATTTACAAATATATTAGACTTAAAAGGCAACAAAATGATCCATAAGTGCTGGAATATATTCCACCAAGAAATGGTTGAGAAAATGATATGTAGTTGAGAAATGTGTTCTGAATTATTAATCAAAGTCTTTGAATAAGTGTTCTGTATAGAGGAGCACCCTTGCAGTAATCCCCACCGCGTCTGTGGATCATGCACAAAGCTATCTGTCAACAGTGATTCAGAACATTATTCTTCTCATTTAGATTTTCTGAGGTGAATTCCTCCTCTAAGAGAAAGTGAGTTAACATGGTAAGAGCAGTGCAGGAGGATGGGGTGCAGGGGAAAGCAAGACCTCTGCTCACTCAGCCGGGGAACAAGGCTCAGTGAGCACCCTGCTTCGCGTGCGCGACCCCTTTTTCCGTCCGTGCATGGATCGTGACTTTCCTATAAGCCAAACAAGACTCTGAATGTACTTTTTGAAAGTTTTTTACTCCCACTTCACTCGTTTTTGATGGACGACTGTGCTCGACATTCAAGTACAGGTGGTTGGTTAGCTGGGATGCGATGGGGAAGGCATGGAGCACCGCTCGATCCCCAGCCTGACCCCGCCTGTGCCGGCAGGACCTCGGCAGAGAGGAAAGCCAGGTCTCTCCCGCAGCAATGGCTGTTTAAAGCATGGTCACGGGCAGATAGCATTAGAGATTTAGAATATATTGATCCTTTGTCTGGCTACACAAGTCTTGCCTGAAATGGTAATCCCATGACAAGGAAAAAAAGTATATTTGATAACTTTAACCTGACAGAGGAATAGGCTACAAGTGGGAAAAAAAGAGACACTGGCTTTACGGGCCCCAGAGCTATTTAAAATCACTGAACTACAGCCAGTCACAAACACTTCCAGCTCAAAGGCAGTGCCTTTCTTATCTAATTGCAGCTCACCTTGCACATGGCACTGCTGGCACTTCAGCACTTCTAAGGAGATCTAACCATTCCAAAATCAAGTTTTCTTACGGTGAGCTTGGCTTTTCCTCCTCCTGAAGCACAGGCGCCGTGCCATGAGAGCCCGGGCTGCCTGCCAGAGCCGGTGGGCTGCCGGGACGGGGCCTGAGAGCTCCTCTGGGTGAGCTGCCGCTGCCCACACGGTACCGAACGGGCGGCTTCCACCGACCTTCACCAGTGTACGCAGCATTTTGCCCTTTGAAGAATTTTTCTGGAAAAAACCAAACCAAACCAAACCAAAACATATAAATATATAGGCTAAAGAGTGAGATGGATAATTGCAGGTAATTGCAGCTAAGTGTGCCCGTGCCAGGAGGCTCCCCAGTGTGTGCTGCCTGTGCAGGAGGTGCAGGACTTCCCACATCAGACCTGGCTCCCCACCACAGTATCCAGACCCTCCCAGACTCCATCCCCTCCAAGGACAGCCCTCAGATGCTCAGAGATATTAGGAGAGGGATTCATTGGGACCACGGTACTGGACAGGGGACAAGTAAAACTCCTTGTGATGAAATGTAGTTTCTTTTCCCTCTGAATTTTTACTCTGGCTACATCTATATCTTCTGTGGTTGAACTTTTTCAAAACTTAGCCCATCAACAGGTATCTGAAAGCCTCTGGTATTTTCTGTCAGGGTTATGCTGTAGCAGCTTAACAGTATATTGAAAATGAGCCATCCTGAGTGCTGAACAAAAGCTCTTTCCTCTGCCTGCTTCTCTGCCTTCTTCTCCATGGATCTCACTCATAATGAGGACACATTTCTTTAATCTGCCAGACTTTTCAGGCGTTGATTTCTGGGAGAGCAGTAAATGATTGGAGAGCACTACGAGGAGCAAACCTGAAGGCTGAGGAACTGAAATAATAAATATAGCTAGAGTTACACTTGCACAAAAGGTGTTTTCAGTGATATGTAGCAGTGACATGCTCAGAGCAAGCATGTCAGGCCTGGGGGGATCAGAGGTTCAAATCTCCTCCAGATCCCACACTGCAACAGATCAGAGCACACGAGGTGCCAGCAGGCTCGGTCCCTCCCCAGGGCGCAGCTCAGGGCTGCCTCTGGCAGCTCTGCGGACCATCAGCTGGGCGACCCAGGCCCCCAGCCTGGAGGTAAGGGCTGGATCCCAACGTCTCCAGCTGAGAGAGGCTCATTGAGCAGCTTCTCTGGCCCCAAAACCCAGGATTTCTCCTTTCTCTTCTTGTGTGCTCAACACACACAGACAAATGTAACGCGTTATCGACACTATTTCTTAATCAGTATATTTACACACCTTACAGATATGAGTGCTCTGAGAATGCTAATTATTTGCTGGGGGCTTTGTTTTATCTTCACCATCTAATGATTGTTGGGGAACTGTAGTGCAGCATAGTTGATGTAATACAGCAATGCTGGGAATCCCTGGATGAAGAAATGTGATTGTTTTTCACTTGTACATATGTATAAATTGTAATTCCTCTGCATGCTCAATGGGCATGACGCCACTATAATGCTCTAAGATGGAGGAAACCTAGAAGGCGGTGGGCTTATGTCTCCCAGTGGTTTTAAACTCATAATATGTCTTGCTTGCAATGTAATACTTGTTTCAGAAATGAGTAGACATTGCACTGATTTCTGCCCAGGCTACACAATACAACACTCCTGAAGCTGAGTCACTCTCACACCACTTCTGTTCTTCTCAAAGCCCTTTCCCCACGTTATCAGCAGGGGAGAGTTCAGACGAGGTTTGTGAAAGGACCCACCATGGATGCTGCTGGCAGCTGCCTCCACTCACCCTCCTGAACCTCTCTGGTGAGGCTGGAGGATGAAACCCCACTCGTGCCCAACGAGAAATTGTTCCGTGTTCACTGAAAAGCCTCAGGGAGAGAAACCATGAGAGCAGCTTCTCCCATCCCAGCTATGATGTGGGCCCAGTGAGGACATACCCAGCTGCCTCAGGAGAAGAACAGACCACGCCTGTGTCTCCACACTCTCCCCAGAACCTCTATCCTGCAGGAGCACAGGCACATTCTCCCCCACTCTCCCTCATTTCTCAGCTGTCTCTGAGCTGGTTTCCTCCTTGTCCCCGTTATCGGATTTATCGCTTGTGATCTGAAGCCTTGCAGTGAGGCTCAGATGCTCTTCTCCCATGTTAAAGGTGCTAATTCACAACCTGTCTGCTGTCAAAGGCAACTGCTTGCAAAGCGAGAAGGAGGGCACACAGAAATATCCATCAGATTTCCTGATGGCATGGACTGTGAAATGCTGCAATAATTTTCCTGAAGCAATATGCCACCAGCACGGCAGTGCAGCGCGTTGCCCGTGACAGGCAGCACGCTGAGAGCTCCCAAAACTGCTCTCGGCTCTGCCATGAACCCGCCATGGGGTACAGCCGGCATACGGTGGGCAAACCCTTCCTGGGGCTGGCCGTGTGCTCCCGGTAAAAACGGTCCATAACAACGCAATGAGGAAGTGCCACAGTGCACAGAGCGGGTGGAGCAAGAGCAGAGAGGGATCCTGGGGACACACGTATGGAAACCAATGTCAGTGGGGCTGTGAGCAAACTCAGGCTGAAATGAATCCCTGTGGATATCTGCATATAAACTGAGTCTGTCTGCTAGCTGCATGGGAGGTGCAGCAGAGCCCTGGCATAGGACGGCCAAGTGTCCTTGTGCTGTACTTACAGGTAAATATCTATTTCTTACACATTCCATCTTTCTTTACGTAATTACTCCTGTAAGTCTGGGACTGTAGCCTTAGATGCTTCAGACGAGGATCTGCTGACTGAAACGCAAGCTGCTGGAAGCATCACTTGCTGAGCAGTGCCGGTTAGCAGCCGCTGTTCGATAACCCAGGCAGAGGTGGTAGGCAGCAGGAATCCGGCAGGCAGCAAGGAGCAGACAGCCGAGCGAGCCGGCTGGCGCAGTCCTGGGGGCCAAGGCTCTGAGGACAGCGTGGTGTGTAGGTGCATTTCATCACACCTTCTACAGTAAGCTACCTGTGTTGGTTAAGCCAAGGTGTATAGCACTAATCAGGGGGGTACATGTACATCATTTTTTGCAATAAATCCAAAACTTTCCTGTAAAAATTCTTAGAAACCTTTGGAATTGTGATCCCTTGAGAAGTGAATGTTGAACGTTGCTGTTTTGGGACAGTAACCTGGGCTGGCCAGGCGTCCCCTGCAGTCAGTACCTCTGACCGCTCTGTCTTGTGAGCGATGCCTTGGCCTCTTGCTGACCTTCATGTCAGGAAAGATGGAAACGACCTATTTGCTCCTTGAAAGCTATTTGAGGCTGAGGCCATCCATCTGTGTGCATACAGTGCCCGCCGTGAGCTCACTGCTGCGCGGAAAGCTCCCGGGCTCTGCAGTTATAGGAATGAATTATGGCACTGATTGCAGCCACACAAATAAGAGTTCTGCCTTGTCCCCGATGAATCGGTGTGGTAGGGAGTGGAGAGCTTTCGAAGGCGAGAGAACTGAGGATCAGGGAGAAGGACATCCCTCCTCTCGTTGCCTGAAACAATGCCTGAATGCAAACATGCCCACGGTTTTTCAGATGCAGCCTAGGCCATGGGGGCATTGCATAAACAGAGAGATAAAGGAATATCTAACTACTAAATATTGCACTAACCCTGCAAATTATATCCAGCCTGCTCTAAACTGATCCTGCTCTGAGCAGGCGGCTGGACACAGACCTCCGGAGCTCCCTTCCCACCCGGTTTGTTCGAATTTCATGGATACCCTTTTGGATCACAGGAGGAGAACAGCACCAGGCAGAGCTCGTCTTTGCTACTCAAGTAACTGCTGGGAAATCACCCTCTGCCCGCTCCCTCTTCCCCCTGGATACATGAGGGGATGATTGCCTGCCCTCCCTTGGCCGTTCACCTTCCCGACACTCCTCTGCACGTGCAGCAAGACGGCAAGGCTGTGCGGGATGGAGAAATGTACAGCACTTGAAACATGGAGCTCTTGCTGTTTTCTTTCCCCCCAAACTGGTAGTGTAGTATCTCTGCACCAGATCTGAATTCCCCTACGACCAGGCTGGCTGCTCCAGAGAAGCTCTTCTGGTCTATTTTTAGTACAGCCCACACAGCCTATTAAGTATTAAAATAATAGGGTAAAATTAACACGTCAGCTACCTGCGGATACCAGGCACGCTAAGTGCAAGGCAGTTTTACTGACCCAGACGTCACCTGGCTTCGAATTTAAACCTCCGAGTGTCTGAATTCAGTGACCCCAGGTCCCCGCAGCCCCGAGCTGTGGTGGCAGCCCCGTAAGCAGCCTCGTGTCGGCAGAGCGTGTTTGGAGCTGAGCTTGCCGCTAGATCTGACCTCTAATTTGACTCGACCCTTTGCAGTCTAGCTGAAGGGGAGATGCTAGAGGGACGAGTGATACCAGCTCAGTACCCACTGAGAGCTCATTCGTGTCAGTGAAGCCTCACTTGACCAGATTGAGCTGTTTTCCAGCTCATTTGAGCCATATACCTTTGAGCAGAAAGACGGGCAGCTTGTCTCGCTGTGGGGGAAGTGGTAGGCGGCAAACAAAAGGAGAATATTTCTCCCCCTCCGCTTCTGTGTTTTGCTCCCCAGATCACTTATCTCCAAAGAAAATGATCATGTTAAGTGTATTCTGAAAATAAATTAACAGACATAAATCATGAGAACGACACTGGCAATTCTTCTCAATGGCATTAAGGGGTTTTGGTCTGGTTCATGTGGATGATTTTTATTTTAAACATATCACAAAAGAAAAAAATCCACATAAAATATGTGCTGGGACTGAAATGAAATCTGTCAGAACAAACATCTACATTAAATTTACAGAAACAACAAATGTTTGATTGGGAACTGGAAATGTAGAATTTGCATTTCAGATTCCTATTAAATGGTTAAAAATGTATACTGTTCATGACATACATCAAAGGCACTTACAAAAAGTTTCGGAGTTATATGTGAAAAATATATATCCTTTCTGTGTGGAATTCTTATGGCAAAACCCCAGTGCAAGAATTACCTGTGAAAGCTGGAAAGTCATCAAAAAAAGCATCTTGTTAAAAGCGGGCTCAGGACTCAGCGGGAAATTACAGAGCAGTTAGCCTCTCTTTAAAGGAGCAGACGCTAATCACAGCCCTTGGCAGGTTCAAGAAGAAGGGCACGCTGTAAGCTCATTGCTTAATGAAGAGCGTCTGTCCTCAGCTTGGGAAGGAAACCAGCCTCAGTGCCACTGCCAGAAAGGCAGCCGGCAGGACGGACAGCGAGAGCCGCAGCACGCAACTCTGCTTGTCCCTTGTCCCCAGAGCCCACCTCGCACCTCACCACTTACCGCGGGAAGGCAAAGATGGAAACGGGGGGTATCTGGTTAACCATTTCGCATTTTAAAAGCATTTCTGCTGGAGTGCAGAGAAGGACACTGCTGTAGGGTTCCTCTGTTATTAACTTATGTTTACTTTGGGAAAGGTTCTTAAAATATTTTTGATTGCAGGGTGATTTTACATTGGAAATGAAGTGAATTACTGGAAGCCATGCTTGCACACAATGAAGTTTCCATCTCAGCTTACCAAAAAAAGCAAAAGCAACCACACTGAGAAAAAAATAAATCCCAAAGTAAAGAGTAAGAAGTGGTTTTGATTAAGATATATTGCATTATGCTCAGGTAGGATGAGATAGAGGATTTTAAAAAATAAGGCATCCTTTGTCTTGATATTTGTTTGTGACTGTTAAGGAAAAGGTAGGCTGTTAAAACAAACCTTTATAATGGTTTATGAGACAGAAGAGCAAGAGCAAAAGTGCTATAAAGACTTAAATGGATTAACCTGTAACCATCCCCTCAAAAGCCTGCCTTCAAGTCTGAGGACTTCTCACTTCTCTTACAGCTCTTTCTTTCTTCACAGCCAGCTCACACACCTCCACAGAAAGCCAGCTTTCCAAAATACTTCCTTTACCTGACAGGACTACTGGGACCTACGAATCATGAACATAACCAAGAACCTTCTCACTACAAACATGGACAACCAGCCCCCTGGAGACGCCTCTGGAGGTGCAGTGCTGCGGCAGATCATGTTCTTGCATTTCATGCATGACCACCAAGCTGTGCCGGGGAGAAGCAACATCTGCAGAACATCATCCTTCCTCCCTGGGTCACCTTTCTACTACGGCAGCTCCCTGTGCAAACACACCCACGGCACAGCCATCACTGCACGGGGCAGGAAAAACAAGTGGAGGATGGTGGAGGATTGCTTCGGTGTATAATCAGCAGCCCACAAGCTGAACAGCTGAGTCCCAGCTCCGCGGCTTCGCAAGACAGACACCCATTTTCTCATTGCAACGTTCTTCCCCCTTCTCCCTTCCCTTCTGCTGCTGCCACTCACTGCCCTACTTATGTTTGTTTGTTTGCAAATAAAACTCAGTACGAGGTTGCTAAAAAACCTCATTAGCTGCTGTGGTGCTACCCAGAGATATATTATTACGGAGAGGATTACGTAACAAAGAAAAAGAGCATCAATCTTCCTCAAGTGATAAATCCACCCACACAAGCAGTTCAGACAGGGACTAGAAAGGTTGAAACTACGGATCGATGCTGAGTGTCAGTGTCCTCCGAGAAACCGTGGGCTCGCCTACTACCAGAGAGAGCTGACAGCGTGGGACCTGGGCACCCACGCAGGCTCATGCATGCTGGGCTGACGGGGCCCAGGTGACGCGCAGCACGGCTAGACAGCTCGACTGACAGAAATTCCCCATCCACTTTCTTCCTACCGCGCTGCCAAGGTGGCAGGGAAGCCAGCCCCGTCGCTGCTGAGGTTTGAATCTCCAGCTCCACCCTGAGTCATGCATGGATGGCGATGCCACCCTTTCATCCCCTGCTCGCTCTGATGGACAGAGGTCTGTGTTAGGGACCTTCTGTGGACACACACATGGATACCTCAGTGTGCTTTGCATTCGTTTTCTGGTTGGTTTGGGGTTTTTTCTTTTGTTTGTTTTGGAAGGGGGCAGGTGGAGCACTCCTGAACCTGCTGAAGAAATAGCAGGCTGCTAAAGAGTGTCTGCAGATCTGAGACAGAAAAGCAGACGGGGAGCAGAAAGGCGGTAACAAGGCCGGCACGCTGATCAGAGCTAATTGCAACTATAGAGATGCACTGCTGATTCTTTGCTGAAGCTGCTCTTGAGTGACCCGTCTCAAAAGCTCATTGACCATTGCAGGTGCTCAGGGGCTGTTGTTCCCATATCCTGCACTGGTCAATCTCACCCCAGCTGGCCTCGGCTTCGGTTTGGTTCCTCCTGCGGGACACAGGACGGATCTGGTGGATTTGGGCAGCTCTCCCTGAATAGTGAGTTCTCATGTGGCTGAGGCCGGGGAGGCAAAAGTCACTCTCCCAGCCTAGCCTGACTCTCTGTGATGGCTCACCTTGATCCCAACGAAGAAGTAAGGGGAGATAAGCACTGAGATAATATTTCTATGGTATTATCTCAGTATGGTATGGTATTAGTATCTGGTGCTTTGAAACAGTACTTAAGCAAGGAAGACTGTCAAAAGTGTAACAAACATGATGAAAGCTGATACAACGTATTGCACTTCTTTTCACTTCAACTGCTTGAACTGGGAGAAGACTTCTTACTTTCAGGGCCAGCACTCAAAGCTGTTCCCTTTAGTGCTGAACTGACCGTGGGATGCAGTGCTGTGACTTGGAGCAAAGCTGAAGAGAGGCTGTTGGAGACAGCTGATGCAGAGAGATAGGAGCAGAGCACCGTGAATGATCCTCGTGGAGCGTCTCACGGAAAAGAGCTCAGCTCATACACCCGTCACATGGAGCTACCAGAGCATTCACTGATTGTGGCATCCAGTGGGGAAAATTGAAATAATCCTTGGTTTTTCAAATGCAGAACAAGATGCACTTCCAGATATCTGAAACTTCACAGAAACCCCAGGAAGAAACCTGGGGCAAAACCTGGACTATGACGTGATACTCCAGGAGCTCATCTTTTAACCCACATCACCATAATCTGAATAGACAGACACGAGAAGGTCACAGAGAAGAGATCTGGCATTCTTGCAAAAAAGGCTTCAAAAAGCCGGGCAGCTGGGAGCTGATGCTGCACGAATTCATCTCAGAAATAAGCTGCAGTTTCCTTAAGATCGAAGTGATAAAAAGCAGAACAATGTTCCCCAGAGTGACGGATCTGCCCCAGCACGGCAGCCTTGAATTGAGCCGGGCCAGCCCTAGCCCAGCCTCGGGAGGTGCTCCACGGCCAGCGTGCAGGAGGGGGTCAGTTATTACACATACAACCCTCGGGGGAGGCACCTCGCCCTCTCCCTCCTGTGCATCGCCACACCGTATGAGCACCCAGCAGAGAGCCAGCCCTCTTCCCTCACTTCCCTCACTTGTGGCCCTTTACAAGCCATGCCCCCCTTGGCAACAGAAGGTGGGGTGCCAGGGGACCCCCCCAAGCAGAAGAGCTGTGTGATGCAGCCTGCTCTACCTGGATGGGCTCCGTCAAACCAGCAAACAGCCCAGTACGGCATCTGAGCCACAAGGAGTTTTGTTTAATTTTCAGTAAAAAACAAACAGTACTGAAGCACTTATTTGAGAGACTACTGAGAAGTGGGCGAGGATTTTATTACTTTTTTTTTTTTACTAGTAGGCTGTAATTAATCCAAAGGTTTGGGGGTTTCTTTCTGGTAAAGAAAATCAGACATCTAACCAAAATAGTATAGTTGTTAAAGAACTTCTATGTAGTTGTAGAATCACCCACTCAAACTCACTCAGGCTGGAAGGGATCCCAGGACGTCCCTCAACTAAGCTCCCACTCAAAATAAGAGCAACGCTGGATTTATACCAGGCTGCTCAGGGCTTTGCCCAGTTGGATCTCCAAAGCCTCCAAGAACAGAGGCTTTCTAGCTGCTTGCATGAGCCCTTTCTGGAGCCTCATCGTGTATCATTAGCTATAGGCATCAGAGAGCAGCTATCCAGCCGCTTTGCTCTGTAAGTAAATTAAAGAACAGGTTGAGTTACAAAGAAAACCTCTGTTAATAATACATGTGCTCTGGAAGTGCAATCAGACTACGCAAAAATGGGACAGTTTTAGCATGAAAAATAATAAGTATGTCTCAAACATTTTAAGACAGCTCTAGATTTTAATGCCTGAAGCAAAATTCATTGGTTGAATGAAAAAGATATGATTCATTTTGCTTGACCTTATTCAGGGGATTTTAGATAGCTTTTTTCCTTGCCTGATTGAACAGCCTCATTTTTGTTTTACTTTGCATTCCTTTGTCTCTTTTTCTTTATTTATTTCTTTGTCAGTACTATGGAAGGCTAAAAAAAGAACCAAGGCAGGGAGAAACAATATTAAATACTAGGTAGCAGTGAAATTAGACCTCCCTATTAAAGTAAATAAAACTAATCATTTCTATATCTAATCTAAATTATCCATGGAAAGTTCTCATTTTCTTCGGAAATCTTTTGTCATGAATAATAATTCTGCATAGATACCATAGCTCTTGATGCTTGAACAAACAAAAAAATCAAGCATTATTGATTCTTGTGACAAATAAATCCTCTCTTAGCCTCGCAATCAAGTTTCCACAGACTTTTTTTTTATTTTTACGAATGTGTCCCCATGCACACCCTTGTTACAGGATCAGCTATAAATAAGTGCCAAGTGCCCACAGAGCGTGGGGGAAGCTCACACCTCTGCGGAGCCAACAGCTTTCAGATGCTTCGCTTCAGCCGTCCTCAGCTCCAGCTGAAGACTGAACAGAATTTTAATAGGAAAGGCTCTGTGCTTCATGCCTTCCCTGGGAAAGCACAGTCACTGTGTATGGATGTCATGCCAACCTGTGTCTTCTGACACACGGGTTGTGTCATGGTATCACACAGTCAGAGAGGTGTTGGTGGGAAGGGACCTTTGGCCGTCTTCTTGTCCACCAGTTGCTCCAAGTGGGCCTGTAGCCAACACGGGATAGTGTTGACGTGTCTGGCCACTGCCTGGGTTTCCCTGTGAGGACCGAGCTGGAAAAACATCCCCCACTCATGCCATGGAAAACATTGGTTCAGCACCAGCGATTGCTCGTGAAAGGGGCCACAGGCATCCACCACCTCCCCACTGTGGGCAAGGTCTAGGTGTACCTTCGGGCTGCTCCACTGAAATTGTTGACACACGCTGTAGAAATGTTAATAATAGCAAAAATACCACCTTGGATGCTGTTACACAGCGTTCAGCTCAAAAAATCTGACGTCGGTATAACAATTCCCTGTTGGCAGTCTCCAGATTCCGATCTTCATTGTTCACTTTGAGAGCTGGCCATTCCTTTGCATATAAAAGTGTCCTTTTTCGCATGGACCAGTGGGCTTACAGAAACACTCAAGTACTGTGAGTATATCAAGACTGACAGAATGTGTTAAAGGAGTTTCCCATAGCTTGTCCTTGATCACTTTTTCCAACTGGCTTGCCTTTTTTAGAATATCCCTGTTCCACACAACAGGAAAAATGCATTTCTTCTTATAAGCCAGTTCCTATAAATGAAACAACTAATGGAACTAATGGAAATGGACCCTAATAGAATTTTCTTAATTGTATAACAAACTGTTATATTTAAGATTGCCTGATTTCTGTTATAAAACCTATTTGCACTGTTACTCAACTGTAAAGGAGGTATTACCTGAATTTTAGTAAGAGAACTAGCACTGTATACTGAGACCAAATATGCTTGATAAGTTTATAAAACAAACTAGTTTAGCTTTTTCTATGCGCTACAGAAATTGGGCTGATTTTTTTTTTTTAATTGTTGTCAGCTAAACAAGTTTTCTTTTAAAACTGAAAATTCTTAATTGGTAGTTATATCCAGGACTGTTTTCAAGATTTAGATAATATTAAAATAAATCAGTTTGATATGAATCTTTTTTTCCAGAGTAAACTTGGATATGACTTTCTTATCAACATGATATAACTTAAATATCTATTAGCCATTCTGGCTTTTTCACTGAACATAGAGAGTTTGTTAACAGTCTAGACTTTCTGGTGAAGAAAACTAATATATGTACTTCTTAATGCAGTATATGGATTAAAATTGCCTAAAGAAAGTCTTAACCTAATTGCATTCTAGTATGCAAGAAATAAACATAAAGCTTTAGAAGGTTTCAGAGGAAGGGCACAACCAGAAGTAAATAATAAAGTATCTCAAAACATGCAAATGAAACGGTGAGAAAAAATCAGAGCATTAACAAGACAGATAACTCTGCCTTACAAGCTCTAAGCCGACATATAGCAGGGGTCAAATCATCTCCTAAATTATACAGAACAGGTAAAAAAATCTGAAACGAAGTACATAAAGAAAAGAAATACTGAAAGATGTACATAAACTTTACTGGACTTCAAGGTGTTATGTATTATTTTTAAAGAATCTTTGTAATCCAATTCTGATAAACTATTAGACATGTTCTGAGAAATTAAAGATAATTTTAAAAACATATTGCATGGGGTTTTTCACCACTCACACCAAGGAAATTTGAGAAATAACTGATAAACATCTAAGACTTCTGAATATTGATCATTTTCCTCTTATCCCCTTTACTTGGTCAATTGCTAAAATGCACCAGTCGTGATTTCCTCGACAACTGCCACACAGGACTGGGCTGCTGAATTTCTGTGGCATCTGCCGTTATAATTGGGCTGACAGTCAAGGAGTACTCGAGCATGAGGCACGGGGTCAGGAGATGAGCGGGGGCCAGATGGAACCATCCCACTCTGAAACTTCCCAAGCCCAGAGTCACGCAGCGGTACATGCTCAAATTAATAATTATCTATAGTTACTAAACAGAAAAGGTACAAGAAGTGGCAGCATGTGCCCAAGAGTATTGGAAAAATACATTTGCCCTTTATCGAAAGCTGTTTGAACCTAAATACTTGCCTTGTGCATATATGTATAAAACTTTGCTCTTTGCTCAAGAATTACCCAATGGTCTCAAATCTAAGACCAAAGCAAACAAAAGCCAGACTGGATATCCATCCCCAGGCGGGACTGCAGGTGCTCTCGTTCAGTTAGGATGGATCTACCCTTCTGCTCTTGGGCCAGGCAAGGTCTGGTCTGCCAAGTCCCCGGTTTCGGTGCAGCACTCTGTTCTGCTGTCCTGCTCTCCCCTTTGGCTCCTTAATTAATGCGTGGTCACACAAGCAGCGTAAGGGGACATTCAAAGGCAGTCTCCCCGCCCAAAGCAAACGGGATCAAACCACTCTTGAACCCTCCATGCTGTGATGGTCTGCAAATGACCGTGTTGCCATCAGTCCCTGCTCTGCTGTCACAGCATCCAGGAGCACTGGTGGACTCCAGGAGTTTCTCTTCTGTGTCTGCAGCTACAGTTGTCTCCCCAGGTAGCTTGGTGTAACCCAGGACGGCATGGCTCTCTCAGCAGGGACGTGTGCCCATTTTCTTCCCCTTTTGTACAGCATCAGCTACTTGCTGCACTAAATAATACCAAGAGAAGAGAGAGGACTATTTCTCCGTACTCTTCTGTAAATCCACTCTCCAGGGAACTCAGGTTGCTGGGAACTTTATAGAGAAACCTGCTGGTCCAGGGTCCCATGGGGACCCAACAATTGAACTGCATGTACACAGCTGCCACTTCCCTGGGTTTTCACAAGTCCAGAAATTTTCAGGCAGCACCGGGGTTATGGAGGCGTTGGCTTGTGCAATTTGAAGTGGTCTGATGAAATGATTTAGATTCCAATATAAGAAACCACATCTACTAGAGGCGATTTCAGAATATGGCTTGCAAGTACAGCAGGAGCATCACACGACTCTTCTGAACACTGCCAGCTGCTCAAGTCAACCCATTTGCCTGCGAATTACTGGCAAAGCGCAGCTTTGCTAGCAACCCTCTGGAGCAGACCTCTTTCAGAAGGTACCTATGCAGCGAGAGCCATCTCTGCACTGACATACTGGGATTCAACAGCGCGGTTACGTAGCAAGAAGGCTCCTTTGCATTTGGACTTACTAATTTTAAATACAGAATAACTGAAATTATTACATTTCCTACTGTGAGTTTTACTCTAATCGATTAAGTGGAGCCACAGTGCCCATAGCAGTTTAAAAGCACCGTCACGTACTTCTAAAAGGTAACTATTGTTTTCTGTCACTGCACTGGAGTTCACCCTTTTTCTGAAGCCCAGGTAATGTGGAAAAAAACCATTACTTGTATTTAATGAAAATTATTTGGAATGGGATAACACTGTCATTGATGTAAAGTTCATAAAAACCACCAACTTAAACAACAGCTCTAGGTACTTTCTAACATTCCAAGAATGCCATTTATTTATAGAAGGTCTGAGGATTAATAACCTTTCCTTCACCCAAAGGAGAAAAAAAGTGGAGCGAGAGAGTCATAAAACTGATTTGAACTGTTGTTTTCATGATCCATTTCTCAACAGAATAAAATTGTTCATCAAGTAGTGCTATGTTTATCCTGATCACAGCTCTTCTTTCTCGGTGGTAAAGATGCAATTTGGGAGGTGAGAAAGACTAGAACTACAAGTATAACCAGAATAAATTTCCATAATGTAAACCATTTACAACAAATACAGCAAACACACTTGGAAACGGTAAAGTAAGATGGATATTAAATGTATTCCACCTTTGTCTCTCAGACATTTCTGTTTCATTTTATCCTCTTTTGGGCGGACACATATCTGCACAGCAGATCTAAGTGGTGCTGACAGGGCTGGCAAGTCCATTACTCTTATTCTTTCACTGACATTTTATCTCTCTCCAGCAATAACAGGCAATGATACTTGTGTGTATACAAATATTTATACACACATATATCCAAATAGATAGGACTTTAAAGCTTGGGACTCCTTAATTTTTTATTTATAATTGTTTTCCTGAAAAGCCTCAGAAATATATATATGTATATTGTATAGTCTACTGGCAACTCTAGTACAGGGATGTGGCCACGATCAGCGGTTCTGTGCAATTTTATCACCTATTTGTTTATTCTTATTGGAAAAGAAGAAATGTTTTTTACTCTATAACTGCAATTACCTCATAAGAGATCTTCGTTCCAAGTCCTGCAGCCTCAGTTTGTCAAAGATACGCACGTCTGAGCACTTTGTCCTTAGACAGCTGCCTTCTGCATGCTGTGGCTGAGCGGTGCCAAGCTGCCCAGGTACCACTGGGATGAACTGGGCAGCCCGTGCAGAGCCCCAGCCCCAGGAGAGCGGAAAGCCTCACGCCTAGAGCCTGCTGTAAAATCGGCCTGAAGGGTCAGAGTGAGGGGAGGGTTAAGAAGGGGGATTTACTCCGGGGGAGGTTAGAGAGGGTGGATGGAGCACCCGTCCCCTTCCAAGACAATCAAGAGCAGGGGAACGTGAGACCAAGACCACTCCTGAGCCCTGGGTCATCACATGGCTGCAAGCTCCCTCACCGATTGAGGGGGCCAAACAGGCATGTTCTCCTGACAGCTGTTTAAAGCTTATGCTCTTTATTTCTTTGATCCCTTTGCTTAAAACAAACAAACGAACAAGCAAATTAAAAACAGTCCTTGAAAGGTGAAAACTGAGCATTCAGCAAGACCAGAAGATTTTTCGTTCTCTGCCCCAACCCCACCTGAAATTTCAGGGAAATAAAAAATCATTAAAACCTGCACTTTTATTTCAATGCACTGTGCTTTCTGACAGCAGATTACTCTGGCTGAGCTTCTGATCAGCTCCATGAGGAATGGCCGTGCAGAGAGAACAAGCCACATCAAGGTTGCCAAATTTGCCTGTAATAACAAGCTGAGAAGTCTTTCCATTCAATGCTGTTTGTAAAGACCAGGCAGGAGGAGGAAAGCAGGAAGGAGCAGGGTTTGTCCCAGGTGACACGTCTGTGCAGCAGGTCAGTACTCAGCCAGGAGCGAGGTCTGCTGTATTTTTAGCACTCCACAAAACCCTGAAAAGAAAGGCTGACGGTGACAGCTCTGACGTACACTCACCACTGCGGTATGGATGGCACTCCGGTAATGGGGATTTCTCATAATCAGCCTGTCAGATTTATGTAAAAACAGACAAGATAACAATAACTGACTCTGCTTTTGTCTGCCAGAAACCTGTGACCTATTTAGAAATTACTCAAAGCACAGTATATCTACGTGCTGATGAGCAGGGGAACCGTGCTGACACTCACCTTGCTGAGGCAGTGACATTATTTTGACAACAGTGCTACGCAGCCAAATGGACTTCAGTTCGTGAAAAGGGATCATAGGGCACAACCGCAAGAAAATCCCCCGGCCCCTGGGAGGGAGCACAGCTCCGGCACGAGAGCATGCAGGGACCTGGTGGTGATCCCTCCCAGGGATGACTGCAAGCGGCAGGAAGGTACCTAGATTTGCAGAACGGGTTTTATTTTTCACTGATTTCTGTAATTCCCTGAAAAGCTGTGCTTGCAGTAACACACCTTTATCACAACCTGTCATTTCTGGATGCTATTGTTTTTGATGGAAATGAGTGCTTCCACAGCCTGGCATGAAATAAAATGGGGCACCTTGCCTGATGAGGACTGAGCGTGCATCACCTCTGCAGGTAACTCCTGTCCTCTAGACAGGGGAAAGACACAAGATAAATAGATCCCAAGTAATCCCACAAGCCAGATACAGCAGTAAAGCTGCATGATTGATAACCCTTCAGCAGGGAAAAAAAATAACATAAATCCTCATCTGACAACATGTAGTCTGAGAATTGGACAATTCATTTGGTTGATGTATTTGCTTTATGTTGCATTATATCATTTGTGCTACAGAGCCCAAAGGTGTCACTGAGATCTGGACTTTATTGTGCTATGCACTTCTCTGAGTACGTGCTCATAGCTAATGGCAAACCCGTCCCCTGAAGTGCATGGAGCACGCTGTGACATCCTGGCTTGTGCAGGGTGGCACGTTACTGCTGGAAGACAGTGGCCATGGTGCATATGGATAGCCCTGAGCAAGTGAAACGGGAAGGGAAGGCAGAGGCCGGAAAGGGAAACTGAGGCCAAAACAGAAACGTTCTGCCCAAAATCACCCAAGGAGTCTCTGGAGGAGACAGTGCTCCAGCACACTGCTTTCACAGAGGCTGGATCCTGCCTCTCTCATAAGCACCACATGAGCCAGCAAAGATGATTCATTTGTATTTGGTATTCAACTGAAAAATATTTGCAAGACAGTGATCTTTTGAAAAAACAAGTTTAGCCTCCTCCCCCCAAAAAAGGTTCTGAATGAATTGTTCTTTTCTGTATTGTGGTTCCTGCTTTCTAACAGGCCTTTTGCCTCTTTGTAATCAAAGTTGCTATGGGCAATTTTATGTAAAAACACTCAGGACGTTTCCATGGACATAATTCATTAACCAAACACAAATCTCGCTTTGCTGTGTGTGCTGGTTCCTCAGACGCTGCAGATCAGGAAAGAGAAGAAGACACTAAACAAAGCAAGCCCCTGCCACTCTCTTTCAACCAAATTCATAATCCGCAGCCCATTTTCTCTCCCTTATTCCCACCAAGGCCCTGCAATGGAAGAGAATTGGGCAGAAACTTTGGGAAGTCAGGAAGCAGCACCGTGATGAAACAGCACCGATTACACACCGTGAGTCCCACCAGCAGGCACAGACCACGCCAGTCTTGGCTCCTGCACAGGAGGCTGGAAACCCAACTGAGCACAGTCGTTCCTGGGACACAAGGTCCAGCTCTGGAGGTGAGGACATGAACAGAGAAGCCTCACCATGCAGAGAGGCGAGGAGGACTTTACTCTCTCAGGGTCAGGTAAGAGGTGTGCTGTCCATTTACTGCACTGATGCTCTGGGGCTGGAAGAAGCTGTTTTTAGAATTGTGATCTAGGTCAGAACAGGCTAAAGACACGCAGTAATTACCAGGCAGGAGTGGGATCCATGTGAAGGAGTCTGGGTACTTGCTACCTCTGCAAAACAGGAATTAATAATGCAAAGAACAGTGCAAAGTAGCAGAACAGTGGTTATCCTGCGTCCCCTTTCCCGCCGCTGGAGCAGCGGTTGTCAGCAGTCGGGAGGAGCAGGGAGTTGTGTGCGGGTCTGGTCCACCTGAGCTTGGTCCCAGCTGTCCCTGGCGAGTCCCTGGCGTCCCTCACGCTCAGGTGTCCCCACGGCAGAGCTGTGCCATCTGCCCTCGGGGGGACCGGCCAGAGCATCCTCCAGATTGCTGGGTCTGTCCCGGTTGGTGGGTCACCCTCAGCTAAACATGCACAACAGCAGTGGCCAGACTGCAGCCTCTGACGTCAGCATAACTGCTCAAATGACATCACCGCTGCAGGCCAGGACACGAACTTATTCTCAGAGCAGACAAGATAGAAAACAACTTCTAAAGTGGTCAGGCAACGTTATGCTTTACCAAACTGCTACAAGGGCAAGGCTGAAGTAAGGGTTGAGCATGAGGTTTTCCTGTAGAGCATCCAAATGCAAGGAGCAAGGAGCTAAGAAACAAAGGCTTTCAGCAGCCCATTGTTCACCGCCTGTATTGCGGATAAGCCTCATAAAATGTCAAGCTTCTAGCACTTTGGGAACAATGCCATTTCCATTTCCAAAGGCTTTTGGTTAGTGCTTGTGAACAGAACAGAGTACATTTTTTTCAGATGACTAGTTTACTTACCTAAAAAAATGAAGTTTCTTAATTTGGGCTGAATTCTGGTTTTGTTTTTTTTATTGCAAAGACAGGGATTATTTTCTTGAAATTTGCAAAATCTTTAATGTAGTCATTACTTTACACAAATATTTTTATCAAAAAATGTTATCTGAGATTGAAATGTTGAATCTCTAATTCAGAACATGACATGAAATGGTTTTAGCTTTTATTTTCATTAATAAGCGAGCTATATTGAATTCCTGTTCCTTGTTAACCATCTTTTTCCTACCTGCGACTTTTGGTTCATCTTCCAAACAAAAATTGCAATTATTTGCAGAGTTCTCATTGTCACGGAAAGGGCAGCTCTGGGTCCGTGCCGGACAAAGGCACTCACCCTGAACAGAATTAACTCCAGGCACCTCATCCACCTCTCAGTGAAGTAAAGGAGATATTCCAGGTGGTGATTTACAGCGCTTAGGCTAAGCCTTACCCTCTGAAGCGGCTTCCTTGGTTGCAGAGCATCCTGGGGAGCCTGCCTTCCCGGCTTGGGAATGATGTCTTCCTTGCAGGGGAAAGGACAGCCTCAGAGGTAAAATGTGAGAAGCAGCAAACTGTTACACATCATTAGTCCTGCTCCGTTTCAGTAGCGATAGACTACCTTCCGCTGATACCCGTGTCAGGTCTGACAATCTGACATTCACGTCAGGTTTCTCCAAGGTCAGCTAATCCTTATTGATGTGCTGACATGCCAAATATCATACATCGGGTCATAACTAAATCTGATTACACTAGTGACAGCGGGTGCCGGGTAAGAATGAATCGCAGGCATAACGAGACGTGCATGGGTGGCTTGCTGAACCGCGTGGGGGGATGTTGCTTTCACCACTTGGGACCTGCTGGTTCAAATGTAAAACCAGCATGAGCATATAGCTTCTGAAGATGAGTAAAACAAATCTAATTTCACTTCTAGATGGAAGGGAGGAGGAGATGTGGCTGGAAAAAAAAAAAACCAAAACAAAACTGAAAAGAAAGGAAAACAAACAGCTAGGCAGAAGTCCTAAAAAACCCAGTGGGAATACGATACGTGCAATGCAAAAAACTGCTGCCTTTCTCTTCTGGAGCTGCTTCCATTCAGGAGATTTTCCTCAAAAGCCAGCACAGGTGAAGCTTGGTAACTGATCTGCAGCCAGTGAATAGCTTAGCAAATAGGATTTACATGAACTAAAAATGAATTAACAGAGGAAAAGGTACAGCAATGGTGAGAAAACATTTTAGATTCTTGAACTCATCTTTAATATCAGCTTTTTATATCACACTTTGCTAGGCAGAAAAAGATGCTTATCAGAGTGGGAAGGTTTAGCATTTAACATCTGGGCTTACAGCTAGTTTCAGCAACATGAGTTTTATATTGAAATTTATCTGGAAATGTTAGTGTGCTAGGTACTATGTAGAGAAATAGCCTATACCTTGTGGAGCTCACAATCCAGACAGCCTAAGAGCAGACTACGGAAAACACGTACAACAGAGAACGTAAGAAATTACAGGGTTTTCCCAAGAGGCACATGGAGCTTTTAATGGAGAATTAAGAAGATTCGTAAGAAACAAATCCCGCTTTTTCAGGACCTACGTCAGTGCCTTCGTTACAAGACCTCTCTGTCTCGAGTCACACCCCTCCAGCCCCCGAGCTGGGTGGAGGCCAGGGTCTCACGCTCGGCACGAATGGTTTCTCGAGTCAACAACCTGCCTGTGCACACCACGGCTTGCTTTGTTCCCTTGCACACGCAAAGCAAAGCAACCTCGGCTGCCATTCTGAAATGCAGACTCAGTTGTAAGTTGCCCAAATGATTTCTCAAAAGTTGAATAAATGGACATACAGTGCAATCATAAAAATTTTGTCGTAGCTGTTTTGAGAGAATCCACAGCTGTGAGGAACTGTTTTGTTCAGGGATTGATGGCTTGAGGCAGCAGGTATTTATTACAGTAATGGGGGCAGCACGTCCTCTCTGCTCTCTCAACGTATGAAGAAAAAGAGTCTGCAGTAAGATTTTGCTCCTGACAAGAAAGACAGACAGTCTTAGTACAAGCCCAGAGCTGCCTTCATGATGCAGTGGCCGAGATCCTCCTGGAAGAGGAAGCTGTTATGAATAAGAAAACATTGCAACAGCCTTCCAACAAGATTTATTCTCTTGATGATAAGCCAAATTAGTTTTGCTATTCTCTTCTTAATCTGATTGACAGGGCAAATCTGTCATCTTTTATCATGACACCTAAATTGGAAGTAAATTAAATCAACAAGCATGAAACTATGTAACACTTTATCTTGCCCATAACTGCAGGGCAGGATACGCAGCGGGACTGTATATGTTCCTTCTGGACACTGTAATGGGTGTTTACTGTCAGGCCGTAAATGAAAGAAACCACTGTAATGGCTCCCTTTGCCTCCAAGGTGGAATCTTCTTGCCTGCAGGCTTTTATCTGCAGGCATCTGCATCCTGACAAGCCGCCTTAAAAAGAATTTGGTAATTGAAGGTTATAATTTGTGCAACTTAACGTTTACTTGATTTAATTGAGCATTAGTGTTAATTAAAACAAGTCAATGGCTTCTATCCCAGTTCAAGAACTTGGCATGCAGGAGAAAGTGACTCTTCCTACCTATATTCAGATCTCTCTCTGGTATGACATAGAACGTGAATGAGTTGAATAAATAAAGTTGCTCACCCTTACTTTTCTGTCATTTGACATGAAGAAAGTGATACTATCAACAGATCAGTAATATGCTAGCCTTCCCTGAAGTAAAAGTATTGCAATAAAATAGGAAACATGTTCTTCTCCGTCATTCCTGCAGCCTCTAGAGCAAATAGAAAATTATTCCCATTTTGAAAAACACTCAATTTTTAAAGTATTAAAGATAAATTCTGTAACCTCTACTCTGATCTGACTCTAAATGAATCCATATTTCCATTTCTATTGATTAGAAGAAAGTAGAACAGCCACATAGTTATCATTCAGACAAAAATTCCCTCTGAAATTAAAGATTTGGCTAAGAACCACTGAATTTTCTTCCAAAAGTCTCTCTTTTGGTTTTGGGTCTTTTTTTGTTGTTGTTGCTGGTGTTTTTTTAAGTTTTTGCAGCAAACTTCTCTCAGCAAGAAATGCATGCTTATGAAAAGAAACTATATTTCTAGCTTGCCTGAGCAAAAGTGACTTTTCACATCTGGTGAAGTTTATATTACATACAGATATATTTTTCATTTGTGTATACTGAGTATTAAAAAAAAAAATCAAATCTCCTCCAATCTTTTTCAGAAGTAATACATTTATTGCCATAAAGCATTTCTTGACTACAGCTGATAACCTGTGAAAAGTAAAACAAACCAAACCAAACCTTATCCAATTTCTTGTAAACATTGTATGTGCAAAACCCATTCTCCTGGTGTCCCAAAATTTTAAGGTTCCAAACAAGATCTCATGAAAATTACAAATGCATTAATTGCACTGAATAATCTTAGTAATCACAGATAGGTACTACCTTATTGGGTACTAGATTATTACTGTACAGTACTGCAAAATTTTAACGAAACTCATCAGCCATGACAAAGTTCTTGTGTGCACTCATCTCAATATATACAAAAACTGAGAAAACATTGCATATCGTGTGGAACAACTGAAGCAAATCTATTTTTCTTTCTATTAACAAATCCATTTTTCTTTGTCTTTTAAGAAATCCAAATTTAATACCGATCTTTTGATCTGATATTAAAAAGTTCAATGAAATGGAAGAAATATCTTTAGTTCATTATGACCATTTCTGTCTTTTTCAATAAACACAGCAGAATCTTTGCCGAACAGAACAAAATGGAAAACGTATTCAGAGTAAGAAGGAAAATGTTTACACGATGTTCTAATGCCAGAACGAGGAGACATCAAAAACAGACAGCAGGAAGCTGTATCCGAACAAGCGAAATGAGATGTGCAAGAGTCCTCCCTGGGGAACTACTTAGCACAGGATATTTTGATGCTAACAATTTTCATGGGTTCAAAAAGCAGCTGTGCAAATTCAGCAAAGAAAAAATGCATCGGGGTGAAAACTATAAAGACACGCTATTTGCCAGAGGACATTTTTTAGTCTATGTTGCTGAAGGCTAAAGTTTATTTTAGAAGAATGTCACTACATGCTTGTGCATCGGAAGGGGTGGGTGGGAGGGAGCTAAGGGCTTCCTCTACTCCCTTCTAGACCTGCAATTGCCTTTCAGAATACGTATTTGGTGCAATGTGTAGTGCAGCAACAGGCAGCTGTTCCCATGCAGTTACAGTGTCCTATAGAATCCGATCAGGTATGAGGTGTCCTGTAAAAGGCAGACAGTTGTCCTACTCCATCACTGACGTTTGCTATAGCACACTTATGGGGCTTTAGAGGCACAGCTGTCATACCTGCTCCGGCTGCTTTTTTAGAATGAAATGTCTTCATTATATACACATACCACAGGGGTGTATGATGAGAAATAGGTCTTGCCGTCTGTTTCCATTAAAAACAATGAAGTGGAAGAGTGTTTTTAAAGGAGAGCATGAAAATTGCACAAAGAAATTAATTTAAAAGATGAGCTATCCGTGAAAATGACACAGATAGCTACTGTGAATGTGATGTACTTACACAAAAGTGTAATCCCATGACTGCTGATAGAACCTGGAGTTAATTAAACTCCATCTAGATTTATATTTTTGCACACTAACAAAGCCTATTGATTTAAACTTGCCATAAATGTAGCTTTCTGTAAATAATTTTTTTCCTAATTAAACAATTGTTGTATTATATCAGGGTATAAAGAATAAATTCCTTGTGACTACTTCAGTTTCAAAGCTTAATCAATATCTGAGCTTAGCAATTTTTTGAAAATGAAAAATGTAATTTTTTCATTTAACTGTTCAGATCTCAGAGACTGTCTTGGTCTACTATTGTGTACTTTGAAAAATGACACTTTTCTATTCTATTGCTCTGGTCTTTTATATATCAAACGTACTTTGCTTAGCACACAACAAAAAACAGAGTAGTTTGCCTCTCTGATCTGGGACACCTACCAGAGGGTACCTGGCTCAAAAGTTATTACAGAGAGATGGAGTCTCTTCCAGAAGGTCTGTTGCCAATGAGCCAGAATTAACCTAACCAAATTTTCAGATCCTGGACAGAGACTGTAAGGCTGGTGCATAAAAAATCATATTTAATTAATAACTGGAGCAGGCTTGATCCTAATATTATCATGGTTCAGTACACATGATACTTCTGAAGCCTTTTCAAAGGAAAATCACGTTTATCAGTGTTGTTACTCAGTCTGATCAGACTGATCTTCACTACCTGGCTCAGCGACTTCACCCACTTTATCAAACCTATGGAGAAATTTTGGATATGCAGCAAGCAGCAGTGTGAGCACCTGTTAAGGAAAGCAAGTTCTTTTTGCTGTCCACTTCATAGTGTTTGAAGTCCTGGAAGTGTAATGACAATTTAATTTTAAAATAGGTGAAGGAAACACACAGATGAGAATCACTGCCCAAGAAGGACCATCCTTTCTTTGCTGGCAGTGGAGGGAGCCTTGCTCTGGCAAGTGTCCCAACTTCTTGCTGACACAACTCTCACTGGTGTGTCTAAAAATACCAAAATACAAGTGGAAGAGCTGCCATCCCGGCTATCCTCAGGGCGTCCATGGGAAACATCTACAGGTATGTTCCTGTAGGGGTCAAAGGCAAAGCATTTCTTCAAGGGGTCAGCCCCTTTGAGTGCCTTGTGCTGCTCTGGAAAAATGCAAACTAAAGAATAGTCCCAGGGGATTTTTGATCTGCTACATTTTATGCAAAAGGAATTAACCTTTGTACAATAGAGCTGTGTCTTATTAGTCCTATCCCATGGTACTATCATCTTCGGGAGACTTATTACTCAGTATTCTTGAATATGTTAAAAAAAATCCTACATAAGCAAAAATATAGAAAACCATAAAGCTGCAGTTTAGTATGAAAACGTCTATGAACATCTTCAGTGAAAAAAAATCAGAAGCCTGTACAACTAGCTGAGAGCAGGGACTGACAACCGATAGGTGAGCTAAACCCCAACTAATGAAACAAATGCCATCATGAGGTACCTCCTTCTTAAGTCTCTGTTTCCGGCAGTTTCAAACGATAACAGACGCACTCTGATGGGAAAGAGGCAGCTCGCATGCACACAGCTATGGCAGAAATTATCCAGTATCAGAGAGAAAGAGATTCAACCACAACTTCATGATCATCGATTGGACTTGAAACCTATGTACCAAAACAATCCCATTAGGCGAAAGGAAGCCCGCCAGGCTCTCCAAAGCATCTGTCACCCCCAGCTCCCCTCTTGTACTGGCAATGCCTGTGCAGATTCAGTTTGTTTCTGAACCAGACTGTGTTGAGTCAGTGGTGCATGCAGAGCTTCTGATTACAAGGTAATTTGGTGACACAAGGCCATTTAATGGGCTGAGCATGGATATGTTAATAAAAACCTGTCAAAAATTAAATGTACAAGTCCCCAAACACATCAACTTTGTTGAGATATGCTGTTGTCTTTATTTGTAGTTGGGCAACACACTTCATTGCAGTGTGACTAAATCACTGAATCTGAATGGAAGCTTTAGCTTTAAAAATAATGTTTTCTAATAAATGAATTTTGAACAGTCAGTGTGGTAGATTCTGAATGACTTGTGATGGAAAGACTTAATGCCTATTAATTGTTATTACTATTACTTTTTTTTATTAAGTCTCCGTGGTAATAATACTGTTCCGGAGGATGGCAGGGGAAATTTTGGTTTGATTTTGATGTGATGGGTTCAGAAGATTGCAACAATATTCTCAGCTTCTAACCAGGGTTACTGGAGAACACAAGATGCAGATTTTGTCCCTTCGTATCAACTCCTACGACTTGGGAGAGGATAATTTTTAGAAAAGCAGCTCTACTCACAATTTAGAGGGTTCAAGCAATGGAATGCCTGCTACATGCAATTACATGCCCCGTATCAAGTTAAAATCTTATTTCTTGTGAGATTGCTTTCTAGCCTTCAGAATTTCTAGTTTGAACTTCCATCAAGCAGATCTCAGCATTTCTGCCTGATACATTAAAGAACCTTTTCTTAACAGGAGCGTGCATAAATCATGCGCACCATGATCGAGTCAACTCTTAGCTTCCTCTGGGATAAAATATTTAGACTGAAGGGGTTTTTCTGTATTCTATATTTTTCTTTTTCAGGCAGGTTTTCCCAGAACTCATTTCATTCTTATTTTTGTTGTTGTTGTCAGTGTTTTTTAGTTCTCACCTGAACAAACATTTTACTACAGGAACAGAGGGAGGTGGAAATGGCATAAAGTTACCTGTGGGTTTGTGGGAATGGGTTCTATGGTATCCATAGGCTTGGGAGGAGAAACAGTTAACAGAAAACAGCAGGACAAAGAGAAGAAGAATACAGCATGAGAAGGCAGCATGTGAATGTTTCCTGAGGACTGGTGTGTTTTAGAGACTAGTACCCTGAGGGACTTTCTGAATAGCCATGCAGTAGCCACCTGTGTGCCAATGCCACCCTCTGCTCCTGAACACACAGCTGGGGCTGGGCTCCCTTCTGGAGCTCCAACTGGGCAATTATGAGTGGAAGTGTGAGGCAGCCGAGTGAATTTGTGAATGCGATGTGTGAACAGTTATCTACTGCTGTTAACAGAATCAAGCTATTGTTAATAACAACAGCTTAATGAATAAAAGGTTTTCTCCAAGAAGTTCATTGTGATCTTTGACTCCTGACACCATAGGTCTTATCAGGGAAAGGGGAATTCACAGCAGAAAGTTACTGTCATTTCTTTCCCGCTCCCTTACCGCTGTGAGTTACAGGAGAGAAAACAAAGTGAGCCCCAGCACCCTGCTTTCACCCCCACCATGGTGGGTTTGGACCTGTAAGGATCATTCCTCAGCCCCACAACTGCTGTTGAAGGAGCAACAGGCAGAAGAGCAGGGGCTTGTCTTTGACAGCCAGAATAATTTTCATTTCTTCCACCTCCATGTAGCCAAGGATACATTAATCCTCCTTAGCCCCAGTATCTCCATGGGAGCTCACATGCAGTTAGAATGAAATCCTTTTCTCATATAAATATTAGACATCTAAATCTGAGCCGGTTTTCTGGGCTCCCTTTAGAGTCCATAGGGAGAAATGGGCAATTCATTCCCATTCATCTGATTTACCTACGTAACGACTGTCCTTCTCATGTTCTCATTTCTCTTCATTAGTTTTGAACAGAATCCAGGGTGACTTACCCTGATTTAAGAGCCAAGCTCTTAGCAGTTTAAGCCTAGACATACCCACTCCTAATGATCTCCACTTGCTGCTGAAAACCCTGCTTTCCAGGGCTCGGCTCCCCAGCTCCCCATACCACTCGACAGTGGAGTGCTTTGTCCCTATACACCTGTTAATGTTGAGTTATATGCATGATGATTGCACCTTGCAGAACAAAGCCAGCTCTACCGCTCCACTCAGATCATCTCTGCCACCCACTCTACGCATGATAACCTCATTTCTAGCATTCTTGGCAATAATGATACATTTCCTTTCATGTCAAAGTGTTTCATAGCAAAGGTCTGAGAACAAGTATTACAAAGCCTATGAACTATTCCTTGGTGGGTTCCTCATAAACAGTACATGTCAGGTATTCATGCTCTTGAGAGAAATTGTCACAGTGCTTCCACCCCAGCTTAAAGAACCCTGACTGTATAAAATAATAGAAAAGAGAAAGCACAACTTAAATTTAAGGGAATAAACTGTATTGATGGAGAACAGTATGACATGAACACTTAGGGTTGGAAAAGCCATCATTAATTTAAGTTCCTTTTGATTTTTAAGATACAGAATTCATATTCATGGCATTTCATTTTATTTAATAGGGACGACTGTGGTACAACCAAGCAATATTGCTATGAAAACTATTATAAAGGAATAGAACGCAATCTGATCCTATGGAGAGAGCTTGCTGAACAAGGGCAGGAGTCCTGTGTCTCCTCTGCCTAGTCCTCGCTAGAAAAGGTTCACAGAGTAGCCAGAGAGGAGTGTGCCAGCCAGGTTCAAAGAGGCCGGGCAGAAAGACTGGTTTATTGTCCACCAGACTCGTCATTTACATAAGGCTGAATAATGGCAGTTGTCACGCAGGCTGCAGGATGAGGTCTCACAGCAGCTCCTGGGTACGGAGGATTTGCACTTCCCCCTTGAATGGGAGAGTGCTTGGCCACATTCTTGGGAGAAGAACCAGAATAAACTCTCTCTTCAGGGAGCTTTGCCATAAAATCTTTGCATTGTGTTAGCTGATGGGGTTTTATGAGTATTTTGAAGTCCATTTCCCAGAAGCACTGCTAAGAAGTTAATCTCTCAGATTGGTTGGAGAGTGCTATAAAAGGTATGTAGCTTATCAAAGGGAGAAAAGGACACAGCTTATAAAGAAATGTGAGCTGCTAAAAAGGCTTGTGCTGTCCACACAGGTAGTTTTGTAACCAGACCAGTCAGCTTGAAATTAATTTCTCTCTACCTGGAGCCACAAGAACTTGCTGGTTTGTGAAGGGCTGACAGGGGAGGTGCGATGGTGGCGTTGGGAATAACATAAAAAGAAGTCAGAGGCGGGTGATCTGTCTAAACTAGCCACCAGTGTAAAAGCAGTAACAGACGCAGTCCTGGGTAAACACAGCTAAGAGCATCCTCTCCTGTTTTTCCAGCATGCTTGCAGCAAAGTGAGTTTGTGAGGCAAAAGAGGTTTTGGTCAAAATAAATATATTCTTCAGCTTTGGCTATCATTTGTTTCATGGTTTATCCCACACTCAGTATTTCATCTTCATCTTGAAAAAAGTGGCTACAGTTGCACTCAAAGAAGTCAGCTGTCCAGTATTGGCAACGTTTTAATAAGTGTATCCAGTTTTCTCTGTCCTTAAACAATTCCAGTGATGTTGATTCCATGTGGTAGCGTGCGGTAAATATTTACTGAGGATCAGTCCACAGCCACCGCTGGGCTCTGAAATGTCTGATGAAACAGCAAGGACTATCGAGGGCACCTGGTAAATACCAAGGAGCCGACCGGGCTGGCTCCTTTCTGGAACGCTGTGCGAGGCGTAAGCGCTGCTTGCCTCTGCCCCGCTCCTGCAGAGACACCGTCCCTCATGACACGGCACGCTACCGCTGCAGCCTGCAGCCCAGACTACAGCTCTGCAAAGCTTGCTTTATAGTCCTTTATGGGCCACGTTGCAAAAACAACCGAAAAAAAAATAGGGAAAATGTACAGAAATATATAGTTTGGTGTCATAAAAAAAAAAAAAAATTTGCTTTAAAACCCTTTTGTTAGGTCATCAGGTATTTTTTTAATCTTTGAAGATATATATTGCTACATTTAGAAATGAGATGACATGTTGAAATATATCAAAGGCATAACATAAATTCAGATTAAAAATTCTGAAGTTTTTTGGCTGAAACTATTCACCAAATAGAATCTAATTTGCAAAAGATTGCAATCAACCCCAAACTTAAATTTTTGGTTTAACTGAGACATCCTACCTTTCCTGGATTATTATTACTTGCTTTGCATTATAGGCTGAAATTGTTCTCTTATTAGCTTCTTAAACCTGAAGACTGCAATGGCAAAAAGAAATTATGGCACTAAAAGATTACAAGATAAGCTCTTTTTTTTTTTTTTAATACGCAGACCTCATTTTTTCATCCAGAACATTTTTAGAGCATTTGCACACAATACAGGTGAAAAAGATGCCTTTTTTTCCCCCCATTTTCTTTTTGAATTCCTGTGACGGTAAAATAGCAAACAGACTTTTAAAATAATGGCTCCCAGTTAGAAACCTTGACTAATGAGGTACAGCCTGGTTTAACAGCATTGTTCTAAAGGTTTAAAAACATGGAGTTAAAATGAAATCATTATCACAACATTAACTGCGGTGGTCACAGTTTCCAAAACCCCATTAAAATGGCCACGGTCACAGTGGAGTAAACCCTGGACTCATTAGAGAGCTCCTTCAGGAGCCCACCAAGGGGTGTCTGCCAAGGCTGCTGATTACCAGAGACACGTTACCAATGGATATAGTACTGAAAAAGGAATCAAATCTTCTATAGATTCCCAGTTACTGAAGCGAGTCATCATAGATTATCCAGAAAAAAGTGATTTACTGAACTTTGCAGTGATTACAATCTCCATTGTAGCATATATGGTGCTTATTTTACACACAACCTCCACAGAGCTTTGGGCAAATAATTACAGCAAATAATTTGTTATTCCTTGATTAATTTTGCTTGCTTTCTTTTTCTTCTCCTAGTGAAACATCCTTGAGCTTATTGTTTTTTTCTTTGGATAAATTTATTATTCAGATTTATTCCTCACTCAGGATCTCAGAATGATAGAATCACAGAATCACAGAATCATATAGGTTGGAAAAGACCTTTAAGATCATCGAGTCCAACCATAAACCTAACACTACCAAGCCCACCACTACACCATGTCTCTAAGCACCTCATCCAAACAGCTTTTAAATACCTCCAGGGATGGGGACTCCACCACTTCCCTGGGCAGCCTGTTCCAGTGCTGGACAACCCTTTCAGTGAAGTAAAATTTCCTAATATCCAATCTAAACCTCCCCTGGAGCAACTTGAGGCCATTTCCTCTCATCCTATCACTTGTTACCTGGGAGAAGAGACCGACCCCACCTCTCTACCCCCTCCTTTCAGGCAGTTGTAGAGAGCGATGAGGTCTCCCCTCAGCCTCCTTTTCTCCAGGCTGAACAACCCCAGGTCCCTCAGCCGCTGCCCATCATCCTTGTGCTCCAGACCCTTCCCCAGCTCCGTTGCCCTTCTCTGGACACACAAACAAAACACTCAGATTTATTTGAAGAGCATTTGTATTTTAAACTTCCTCCAGGAGCACCCTCAAACCTCAGAGAGAACCACCACCTCCATGATGTGCTCAGCTATGGCTGCCGCTCCCCTCCCCACAGCTGCTGAGGTACCTGGGCACCCCCAGCCACACGCTGAGCACTGGCTGGGGTACACGGCCACTGCCCCGCAACCAGGGGCCAGGGCACCAGGCCCGTGCTAAAGGCATCCAACAGCTGCCCCACGTTCCCCTCCGCCATGGAGGCCCCAGGCATGGCTGCGCATGGAGAGAGGTGGTCGCTGCCCTCTGCCACCGCCCCAAAATGGCACCCAAATGGTGCCCCGGGCCTGAGGAGCGCTGGGCCCGCCCGAGGGTGCTGGCTGCTCCCCGTTCAGCCGCCTGCAGCCATCCACCGCCCGGGGCCCCTGGGAGGGCCTGGATGGCTCCGGGGTCAGAGGCATTTGGGTGTCACCCGTCGCTCAGGCACCCTCAGGACCGTAATGCTGAATGTGACGGCCAACACATTGCGGGGGGTGTCACTTTTTGTGTCCACTCCAAACGTTTTTATTTTCTTAGCATTATGAAAATACGTATGGGCCTGATAACATACCTTGTTTTCAGAGACAACTTTGCCTCTCTCCAGATTTCTCTTAGAAATATGTCTCCGGTGATAGTTGTGTCATTCTGGTGCTATTACATGTTTAGGAGTTGCAGTGTCAGAAACTTCAGCGGGTGTAGTTTTTCTGAGTTATGATGAATGATGGGCTCTTTGTGGTAGACAGCTTTAGGAAACATGTTTGCTCAGGAATGGCTGTGCTTTTCGTGAGTAGCCATTATAAGGGTTATTAAATTGAACATTCTGGCAAGTTGTGTCATTTACATCAAGATTCTCCTGTAACAATTCCATATGTTCTTATAGCAAATTATCCCAGGGAATGTGGGAAAGAATTCAGCTTATTGTCAGAGGGAAAGAGATAAAGAACTTGTCTGTCCTGTAGATTGTAGTGCACTGGAGAAATATGTAAACTAACTTTATACAAGCAATTAAAATTGGAAGCACTTCAGCTATGGCAGCATGGGGTCTAGCAGAAGCTCACTTTTTGCTAGAAAGCGAGATAAAATAGCCTACAAAGAGCCTGCCTTTGCAGCTAGAGTACATCTAGCATCTGAGCTGGCACTTCTAAAAGTAGGTCGATTTTTCCTAAAGGATGCTGAAATCTGTTGTGCAGAGGACGCAAGAGAAGGAGTTTCTGATCCCTTTTTTCTTGGTTCTGAACGGCAAACTGGCTGCCAGAGGTGGGGATCAGAGCAAGTATGTCAAAATAACTTCCTGGTAAGAGTAGCAGCCATTTAAACGAGGTTTGGATGTAACTGATTTCCTTCTGGCAGCTTTTCCCAGCCAGCCAGCCTGACTTTCATCAAACCCTGACTTTGACAGACACCTTGGGATAGCCATGAACACCTAACAGCTTGTGGTCAGATTAAATGTGGGCTGATTAAATCAAAACTTTATGGTGGTGTACATCAGCTGCTATTGTACTTAGCCTGAGTCCACCATCCCTTTGCTATGTATCCCCTGGTAAGCTGGAAAGTTGCAAAATTTTCCTGCTTAGAAAAAATATTTTCTTGGAATATCCTTAATTGCCTATACTATAACCTGGAAATAGCAGAAAGCAGAGAGCTCACTGAGATAAACTGATTGGACCAAGTGACTGAAGGCAGGTGGTAGTATACAATGACGAATAATTCATCTCCCCGGGTTTCTCCCAGAGTCCAGTGCACTTCAGCCCACACTCCCGTACGGCAGTGCACTCCCGGGCTCCTTTCCGGGTTGAATAAGCTGCTTCTGAGGCAGAACCTGGCTCTGCTTCTGGGCAAATAATACGTAAAGCACCACTCCTGATAAATAAAATACGTGAGGCCAAGATACGTTTGGGTCTTCATCTTACGCAGTCCTTCAAAGCTTTCAGAAGCTTTCAACTAAAAACAACCAACAAAAAAGGCCAAGTGCCATGCCGTCTCCTAGGTCCTCTGCCCAAGGAAAGGCGAGCCTGGGGCAGCATGGACACAAGCCATGCTGCACTGCGTGACTCACGAGCCAGGGATCTCTTTGGGGTGGAAAGATGCCTTTAGCACTGGGTGCAGCCATGTTCTATGTCGAGCCAGGACTTGGGACAATCCCAGCTGTAAACCATCCAGTTCCTTCAAATATCTCAACTGACAGGCCCGGGGTGCCCGCTACCACTTTTCTACTCCTCTGAAAATGCCAGTCCATGTGCTGACAGTAACAGTAGGAAGGTGCAATCAGGGAAAGAGCAACCCTGTTAAGAATCTGTATGATAACTTTCTCTAATGAGCTGGGGTTTTTTAGCCTTTTCTTTGGATTCTCCTCTTCCTTTTTTTTTTTTTCCTTTTTTTTTCTGATCATTGCCCTTTCAGCTGCTGTGCAGCGTCTTGAAAGACACTCCTCTCCCCATAGGCTTTCTGAGCAATCAAAAAAACAGAGCATCACTTCATGGATTGCAAGCAGAGCAACCAGGTAATTCACGGTGCCATGCCATCGGGTGGCTGTCCTGGTTTCGACTGGGATAGAGTTAATTTTCTTCCTAGTAGCTGGTATAGTGCTGTGTTTTGGATTTTAGTATGAGAATAATATTGATAACCCACTGATGTTCTGGCTGTTGCTAAGAGGTGTTTACACTGGTCAAGGACTTTTCAGCTCCCCATGCTCTGCCAGGTGCACAAGAAGCTGGGAGGGGACACAGCCAGGACAGTTGATCCAAACTGGCCAAAGGGCTATTCCATACCATATGGCATCATGCCCAGTATAGAAGCTGGGGGAGCTGGCCGGTGGGCAGTGATCGCTGCTCAGCGACTGGCTGGGCATCGGTCGGTGGGTGGTGAGGGGTTGTATCACTGTGGTTTTTTCCCCTGGGTTTTGTTCCTCTCTCACTCTCTTGTTGTTTGCCTTCTCATTACAATATTATTATTATTATTATTATTATTATTATTATTATTATTATTATCATTATTATTCCAATTATTAAACTGTTCTTATCTCAACCTACAAGTTTTCTTACTTTTGCTCTTCCGATTCTCTCCCCCATCGCACCGCGGCGGGAGGGGGACCGAGTGGCCGCGTGGTACTAAATTGCCAACTGGGGCTAAACCACAACAGTAGCGCGGGATGTCTTGGCAGCATTTGGATAGATGAATTATCAGGGATTTTTCCTCTTATATTTGAAGGAAATGTGGAGGCATTCATTTTGGTTCCTCTTGTGCCACATTTTTGTACTGACCTCAGAACTAGGCTCACAGGTAGACTCTAGCCAGCTGCAGCAGAGTTATAAAGAATTTGGTTATTTCCTTAAGAATTCTTCACAGCTGTCTTTGTACTTTTTGCTCAAACTGTAGAAAAAGGTGGGATATTATTGACTGTATGTATACAGCCTGCTGTTGCAGCAGATGCACTGCTCCACCCGGCGTGGATGAAACGGCAGCCCGTTGGACCAGCGCTGAGCAAAGGCGTTGGTCAGCGGATCTGGGCATCAAGACGGTGGTGCTGAGCTCACACAGGAACATCGTGTGTGTGGGGACAGCACTGCCGTCTGTAAGCTTGCTGGTCTCTGGGCTTCGCTTTCTCTGTTCCCTGCTTGTTGTAGATCCCTGCACAGACCCGATTACCATGTGAAGCTTCGTCTGGGCGAGTCCCACTTTGCATGAATTTCAGCAATTGCATTGCAAAGCCCCCAAATTGCCATTTTACATTCCCAAACTGGGAGGACACAGCTCAGCAGGCTGTAGTGTTTCGCAAAGACAAAGAAACAGATTTAACTGAAGGCTCACGACTGCCCAGCCCAGCTCAGGTCCCCACTATCGTGATGATCACGCCGAGAAGGTATGCAGCCGGAGGATTTGCACACTGCGTACATTCAAGAGCTCTGTGAACGGTTTGCAATTTGCAAACAGAACAGGAGCTTAAGGTCAACAGGGTAATTGGTTGCTGTGAACCATTCGCTGATCTGTGCAGGGGAGTGATGCAATCTGTGGCAGATACCATTACGAGTTCATTGTCTGACCCTGTGGAAAGGATCCCTGCAGACCCCGCTGCTATAGTAGTGATAGCGATCCCTTTGGAGTTACTGTGGACAAAGTTTGCCTTGGTTTCATTGTTACGTTATAGAGGCAAAGACATCGACTATAAAAAGGATCTGCTGGGTCAAAACATCTAATTTTTTAAGAACCCTGTAGAAATGCCATTCCTTGCTTTATATCCTCCTGTGATATATCTAGTTCGGTAACAAGGACACAGGATGAGCCACCTATTCTCCTTCGAAAAGGTTGCAGGGTCTGATAAAAAGCACTTGCAGAAAGATGAAGGCATAGCAAGAAAAAATGTTCCTTTGGGATTTAAATGCTGCTACAATGATGAAAGATACTCTTCCTGCTGGGCTACACACTCATTTGTCTCCTTTGTATTTTTTGAAACGACTTAATAACAGTAGTGTCCACTATTTAGCAAAAAGCAGCAAAGAGCACATTCACTGAAGCATTAAAGTTCCAAGAATTATATATTTTAAAATTTGTCTCCTTTGATTTACTCTTTGTTAGAGTAAATTTTTGAAGCATGAATATTAGAAAATATTCATTTTTCATCCAGCTGCTTTTTAGAATGATCACCAGTCTCTTGACAGCTTCCTGAGTCGATCGGATTGTTAAGCAGTCATACGCCTTATTCATCAGTGGCAAATCTAGTTTGAGAATCCACAGTTTTGTTTAAAATGCAGAACCTCCTAAATATTGCAAGCGAAATACATGGCTACAATCGTACTGCACAAAGATTAACTTCAGAATTGCCTCGTTGACAACATCACTTAGCTGTTGAACCTGAAGCAAGAATTAACACAGGGAAGTTCTGTGATGAGTCCGTACAAAATCAGGTTAGATGATCATGAGACCCCTTTCTAGCTGTAAAATTTGTGAATCTATGGAATTTTTTTTCACCATTAGAAAACTTGTAAGTGCTTGATATGTGTAATGCAGGGGAACAAAACTTTAAAAAGTTAAAAATCAGAAAATGTGCTTTCTTCTCACCAAAGTGCTGCAAACTTTTGTTTTTCAGACTAAAATCCAACTGGGCCTTGTTTATTCATTTTTGTGTGTTGGATTCAATCATTAGACCGGGGCAGAGCAGGATTACAATTGTACCAAATCAGACTGGACAGACTTTATGTTAACATTCACCGCTGCAAAGAGGTGCATAAAGCATACGGGAGAGCAGATCAGGGTGCTGATTTTCCTGAGAGCCCTACAGAGGGAGAAGCGTTTTCTGACCATTGCTTGCACACAGCAAACCGTACCTACCGGGGGTGTCCTGGCCCAGAGAAGTCACTGATTTTTGCTGTTGACTTCAACAGGGTCAAGTCTGGCCCTTGGAAGCTTCTGTGTGGATGAGACAAGAGGAAAGGGTTGAACTGAATTTCCAGCATATCCTGTAAGTGGACTGACGAATGAGCGAGAACAGCCTTCCTTTCCGCAGACCACAAGGTGGTCACTTTCTGGAGCATACGTAAATCTTTGTCCTGCTATGCCTTAGCTGTCCTACTTTTAGTATCAGCCATTAATGCTGAAAGTTAAATTCAACAGGTCAATAGCTTTATTCAGCATGTCTCCACATGCCTCACACGTCTGGAATGGATTTCATCTCAATGCAGGTTTCAGAATCTGCCAAGGGCAACCAGCCTGCTCATCTCCCCACACGAGCGTACGTCCATGCCGCTGAAGCCAGTGGAACTGCACCACATTGAAATTGGTATGGGGGAAGCCAAGAGATCTTTCTAATTATGTTTCTACTTAACACATTATTCTTTTTCTCACTTTTGACTATAAAATGGCATCATAGGGCTCCATGTTTATGACATCATATGTGATACCAGATCAAGCACATTTTCTGAGTCAATAGATTTTAGTTGGGTTTTTTTTTGTCTACCAGAGGACTCTCAGTGATTTAAAAAAAAAATTTGCACAATAAAGACTTTTACAAATTAAATTAAGCTATTTGTTACTCACATTGAGCCCTCACTGACATACAGCAGGTCAATCTCAATTGCCATGAATTATCTTAATTCTCCTAAATGTGTTTGTTCAGACCAGCTGAGGGTCTAGATTAAAACTGGCCTCAGTGTGCTCAAAAATATAAAGCTGATTGAGCATTTGAAGTTCAAGGAGAAACATAACCCAGTTCAAACCCTCTTATGCCATCTGCAGAAATAAAATAATCCAAAAGTTAGTTATCATTAGAAGGAAAAAAAAGTTTTCAATATGAGTAGGTTGAGTGAGGAGCTTCCATTTTTACATTATCCCTTGCTGAAAGTGAAACTGATGTAATAAGCTTGCAATTTGAATAACAGGAATACCACGCTGAGATCATACAATGCAAGAAACAGTGCTGACAGAATTTACTCTCATTTATTCCTTCACCAAAAAAAATTGGTACTGGCCACTCACCATGAAAGAAACTGGAAGATTTATGGTCATAACTTTTATGTATAGACCTTCCCAGTAGTCCTTGAGAACACATGATTTGAAGCCCTCTGAGTCATGCATAAAAATGATTTATATTTGTCCATTCAACTTTTGTGTTAGAAGGAAGGATACTGTACTGTGATATTTTGAATGAAGAGAGGAAATTTTAAAACCTGAGACAAAACTTGTGCTCAGATGTTTTTTCATGAAATACTGCGGTAAGGTTGATGTTTGCCTACATTAGGCTTAAAATTGTATCAGTCGTGATATCCTTAGCTAGCTTAAAGCTTGGCTACTGGAAGACCCAGCAAATTAACCAGAGGTATTTGGAAAATGATCTTGTAACTGCCTACTATAAATTCAGACTGGGTATTCCACTAGCTGGCACCTAATCTACTTTTTAACAATAAATGGGCAAAAAGAACCCACTGTGAAAAATAATTCTATTTTGTGTTCATGGACACAGAAATCAGTTCATTAAAAATGCCTTTTCATAACGATGTTGTAAAAATACTCTCTGACATAAGAATATCATATTGTCTCATACTACTGAATCATATGGCACAGAAAATGTGAGATATGACATATTATATTTCATTATAACAGAGCATTATTTCTCACAATATGTGATCATAGGTTGCAAGAATAAAATAACAACCCATTATGAGTCAAGCTAGAATTACTCTGTTATGCATAATGACCCTCCTATTCCCTAGAGGACTGATAGATGTCTAAGCTCTTTGTAAGCGGTTTCTCACTGTAGTTGCATCTATGTATATCTGGCCTTATTGAATTTCTTACTGATGGAATTCAATGAATAATCCCTAGTTAGGTTTGGCTCCTGTCCTAATTTAAAGTCCTGGTGACTACGGTGGGAGGTTTGCCAAGTAAAGACGACTGTTGAAAACACACTTGCATTTGTATTTGTATTAAGGGAACGTCTGGCGATCACAGCTGAAACGACCTCCATTCTGCTAGCAGCTGACACCGGTACGCCAGTGTCACCAGAATGCTTGCTTCATAGAATACATGCTCATCCAGGCAGAGAGATTTTCGCCCTCCATGTGGGCTGAGAAGCTAAGGTATGGGGAGATTAAAGCTGTGATTTGCCTTCCCTGATTTCAGAATCCCCCAAAAAAGTAGGTTTAAGTCTGATCTGATCATCTTACTATTCAGTGAAGAAGCAGGGCAGTTCGTCTGTAAGACAGGTCCAGTGAGTCGCTCTGGAGTGCCTGTTGGTGTCCTCTGACTACAAAGGGAGCCAATATTTTTGTCTGCATTAGTAGGTAATTCGGCAAAATCAGTGCAGCTAAGTAGTTTGAAGCAGCTGTTGATGAAGCCCATATGCCTATACTACATGAACTTCAGAAGCTTTACTTTGGACTAAATTTAGTGTGGTGTCCCTGACTGAGAATGTGGTTTTGGGCTGTGTGAAGAACCGGTAATTTTTTCAGCCCCCATTAAGGGCTGGAATACATTTGACACTCACCTAGAGTTCAATTCTGGTGTAAGTATCCTCCACTGCATGCAAAACAACATTGCTCTGCACCAAAAATGGGCATGAACAGGAGATTTGCTTAAAAGCTGTGCAACATCTCTGAACTGAAATGCTGCTGTATGTGCAGCCTGTGTCACCAGTTTAGACCCAGACACTTAACTGTTGCTTGTCTAAAGTTAATTGAGATAAATCCCAAACTAGGTGACTGGCTTAAGTGCACAAGGGATCTGTGGCAAAGCTGGAACTTAATAATCACAGATCTTCTAAATCATTGTCCAGGTCCTGAGAGCATACATGACTGTATTAAGCTGATCACATGAAGTGACAGAAATCTCATAGAACGAAAGACTTCGAGTTCAGTATGATTTATATCGACCTCAGAGAAAGTTAATTATGGAGTTGATGGTAATAGCTTGAACTCCAGAGTACTGGGAGTTTATGAGTGGCAGGTGTAAGTAAAATAAGTGGAAAAAGTTGATAACAGACATTTCTCAGCCAAGATATTCTTCAGCTGTTCAGCCATAGCCCTTGGTGTGAACATGAGAGCTGGAAGAGATTTCCAGGAGAGCTGGAAATCCTCCACAGGGCTGTTTTCCTTCCTATGAAAAGAAATACCATCCTCTGGTAAGTGTGCTGAGCTGTGAACACACAGTAGTAATACACATGAGTCAGCGCGCAAGGCTTGCAGCAATGGTCCCTGGGTTTTTATTTATCCCGAAACACACTCCTGAGTGTGAGACTGACTGTTACTTTCCCTGGCACTGATGCGCTTTACTACCATAAGAAAGCAGCCGTAAACCACTAACCGGCCGGAGGGGACAAATATCAGGGTGGCGGGAACAGTGATTGGGCACAAAACCAGCTGGAGTGGTTCCCGTGGCCCTGCCTGGCAGCAGGACCGGGGAGACGTGACCACGCTCCCACACCCCGAGGGGACGGCAGCGGGGCCCTTGGGACCGCTGACATGGGTGTGCGACTGGTGCGTGTGCCTAAGGAGGCACACATGCAGGGCAAAACCCTGTCTTTCAGCCCTGCAAAACCGGTGGTGGCCGGCACGCTCCCCATGAAGGCACTTTCTTCCCACACGTGCGGTGGTCCCTTCTCCCACAGGGGAGCCGATTCACCTTCGTGTCAGAGAGCACGTCCCTCTCTTCACCTAACATTTCTAACACACGTCCGCTTTGACCCACCCACGTGTTTCTTCTTGAAAACGCCCTACTGTGTTGCAGTCTCTTCTGTCCAGGTTTGCAGAAGTACTAAAACCACAGAAAAGCCCAGCAAGTCCTTTTCTGGAGGCTTTCTTACAGCTCTTTCTCATCGGGCACGGACAGATAGGTCCATGACTCTCCTTTTCCCGTCTATCTCTCCACCTAGTAATGCTCTCCCCTTTGTCCCGCTAATTTCCCCCCCACAGACGTTGCAGTTCCTTCCATATGCAAACCGCTACTCTCTGCTTTTGTGAAGATGTCCCCACCCCACCCCTCACTGCCAGCTCAGCTGCGCTCAGTGCCCCGGGCGAGGGAGGAGGGCATGCGAATAGCAGCCCCCAAATTGCAGGGATTTCTCCTTTCTGTGTTATGCAAATTTATGGTCAACTTTGTTTTTGTGAGCTACACGTGTCAACTTTCATCACTATTACCATTCTTTGATTAGAAATTAGATGAAAAATGAAAATCTGAATAGTGAAGGTCAGAGTGCAATGCTAGTGCCCTTTTATACCGGATTTTGTGTGTGAGTGTCCATGTTATCGGGGGCTCAGCTGTGGCAGGCCTGTTCCACAGATCTGAGATCTTGTGGAACAAATAGTTTGATGTACATTTCTCCTCATCTGCATCAAAGGATCTGCAAGTGCAGAGAAAGCTGATAAAAGGTAAAACTGGTGATAACCAGCTTTCCCAAAGGCTTCCAGGTTTCCCTGGAAGGTCTCAAAGGCCCCGCAGATCGTTTGGGAGGCTCCGCATCTTCTGTACTGCTGTGTCTGGGCTGGGGAAATATAAGTTGGCCTGAAAGTCCACAAGAGAAGTTTCTGTCAAAGAGAATTAACATCTGAATTAGTACTCTAAGGAGCAAGAAGAAGAGAAAAAGAAATGTGGGGGGAGGAGGAATCCAAAGAGGAAGACCTTTTTGCCAACAGAAACCACTAGCCTAGCCTGAGACAAGCATTGGCCTCAGTATATTGAGCTACTGTAAAATTTCTTCATGCTCTGGCCATTGTCTTGGTTCTGCAGTGACTCCATGCATGCAGACCTCTCTGCTGAATGCAGAATTTTATTTCTTTTATTTTTCTAATTAAATAATTGAATGAACTATGAAGTTTTCTAGGAATGAAAAATCTGCTAAAGTAGGCTGAAATCAGCAAAGAGATTAGTAAAAAAAAAAAAGGAAAAAAGATGTGTTTAATTCCAAAACATTGGATTCTAACATTATTTTAACATTATCAGAATGAAACATTTCAGGCTTTGATATTTTATAGTGCTTCATCTCAATCTTTAATAAATCACTTTTTATGTAGAAGTGACAATTTCTGTATTAAAATTAACATACATTTACAAACAGAGCGGGGTTTAATGGTTAAAGAGCACCAATCTGAATGAAAATGAAGTGGAATTGCAATTTCAGGATCTTTCTTTCATCAGTACTTTTTAGAAAACTTTGTTTTAATTTGACATAAATTCCCCCCTCCTGTTTTTATTTACTTTGGATGTATTTGAAAAGCCCATTCTTCCTCTTTATGGATACTGAGCCCCTACAAACGTAGAATAAGTCATTACAAGGGAAGGGCTCCCAACCAGCGTAGCAAAAGACTCCTGCAGCGGAGGGGTAGGGTAGGCTGGGAATGCTGTTACTGGCTTATCATAACCGAGACCAATGTCCATTTCTAAAACCACTGGCTTGTAGCAGAAGACTCTGAAAAGATGTTAGTCTCCATGCTCTTTTATTTAGACTGCAATTTTTATTTGTATTACTAGTTCTATATTTGCCTGAAGGCAGAGGCATCAGGTGAGAAAAAATGACCAAGGTTTAAAAATCACCTAACAACTTGCTGATGTTTTAGCTCTGTTCTCACACCAGGAAGGGATACAAAAGGTAGGGAATATAAGGATTTCAGATAGATTGTGTCTGTCCTGGAATGACCTTGCAGTTCACACAAAACATTCAGACAAATGGTTAGGTGGCCTGTATGGTTTTATCTTTTAAAGGATTTCTTCCTCATTTCTAATATGAGCCAGGATATAATAGATGCTCGAGCTTTTCTTTTTTTCCCCATATTAATCCCCCTTTTCATTTATTTCTAGCTTATGGATGTTAAAAGGTAGGGTATGTTTCCTAAACCATTTAGAATATTGAAGTGACTTACCTTCTCCAATTCCACTGGAACTTGTAGTCCATCTCTTTCTTTTTGCATATACCCTATAACTTCTTTCTATAACAATGGAGTTTTCTGTTCTATTCTGTTCCATTCATCTAATGATGTGGCCACTTATCTCTGCCAGTATTTGTCTTTGCGTTACATACCTTTCTATGCCTGAGAACTAACTATTCATTCACACTTTTCCCATCACCATGGAAACCTGGAAACAGGAGATAAAGTTTGATAGTTCACTCAAACTGGTTACAGTGGCTTGCTGCGTTTTTGCATCATGTGAATTCATATGACCGTAATGAGAACAACAGGGGCAAATTCTGTTCACACACACTGGGCGTCTTTTCAGACATCATCACCTTTGTAGTACTGGAAATCAGGTCTGGTGGGTTCCAGGCATACTTCCGAAGAGCCTTCTTCTTCAGCAATGCAGTTTCTTTCTCTTGTTGCCGTGAAAAGCCCAAATCAGGACTCGGTAGTCGGGATGACTATTAAGCAGGTATTCTTTATTGCAGCGCTGGGCAGCACTGGGGATCACTCCACCACAAGTGCTCCCCAGGTTAGCACAACACATCAGTTCACAGACAGAAAAATCATACATATTCATCAGATTTCCTGAAAAGGGCAGTGTTATGGTGATGAGTCCCCGGAATTCTTTTACATAGTCTAAGCATGCACAGTAAAATTAGGGTTAGGGTCTCTTCACCCTCCCAGTGGTCTTCCATAGTCTTCCTCACGTTGTCCACTAGTTGAACTTTGGGCTTCCTGTGTCCATAGATAGTCACTGAGTTAGCTCATCAGTCCTTGGCCTGGGAATGTTACAAGGGGGTCGATTTAAGCTAGTTCTTTGGTGCTTATCTTTGGCACAAACGTCCTGAGTTCCTGTTATCAGTGATTTACTTAGGAAGCCTAATGAGCTTGCTCAAGGCCTGCTTAGTCCTATCAGGCAAGAAGTCACAGGAAATGTCCCACCATCAACTCTGCTCAGCAGGTACCCAAAACTGTCTTTGCAGGGGAAGAGAACAAAAGAGAACAAGGATGCGAGTGAAACTAAAAAAATGCAAATCTAGCCTTAGTCAGGGATTGTCAGGGATTTAACCTTTTCACTCTCCTCAATATAATCCTTATTTTTTCCCTTTTCCTTCATTTTCTGTGATACAAAGAGATGTTAGCAGTTTCATGCAAGCATGCTATAGATGAATATGGTTTAGTTACTAAAGCAACCGTGTTTGTAAGTCAGAACACAGCCATGTCTTTTCATCATTATGATACTAACTGTGGAATGATATGCCAGTTTAGCTCAAAACAGATTTCTTGTATGAGAGTGATGCATTGCCAGCTGACCTCAGATGATTATGTTTTAACAGCCTTATACTGTCACATTCCCAAGCCTCCTCCCTTTGGAGCATGTGGCTGCCTTAGGAAAAGGAACGCTGTATCCTGGCTGCAGGCAGTGGTAGCAGGTCAGGAAAGCTGGGAGAAAAGTATCAGAAGGAAAAAAAATGTTTTATTATTGTAAGGAGGGACTGCCTTCAGAGGGATGGCTATAGAGGGATCAGCACTGACCTTCCAGCTGCATGAAACTCACTTCTAAAGAGACAAGTTTTAAGAGGAGAAAGGATAATTAGGATAATCTGATCTGACCCTGGCTTGCATTGGGCGGAAGGACAATAGCAAGAGGGAAGCCAAGGATGAATACAAAGCACCTCTGCTACCACAGGGAAAATCTCCATAAGGAGCAGGGTAGGATTTCTGCTACCTAAGGCAGAAAACACTCTGGTGAAAGGGATTTGCCTGGTACACAGCGGACTAGTTTGAATCTATAAACCTCCCTGTTTTGTTCAGTCACTTCCTTTGGGGTTTCTGATCTCTCAGGTCTGACTGAGTCTTCTTCCAAATGTTTAGTTTCTTTTTAAGACAATCTACTTATAAGTCTATCCCTTTGAATTTCTTTTTCTAATCTAGCCTGTTTGGCCACAAGAGCTGTTCCCAGGTGCCCAGGTACCTTATGGTTCAGTACTGGAGGTACTAGGAGGTAACATAATGGTGCACTTAGGTTTGTGAATAGCTGTTTAGATTGCTAAAGCCCTGAAGGCTCGTGTCTGAGCAAGATACAGCGCTTTTCCCACTGTTCTGCAATGTTTTCTGTTTATGGCTTAAGGAAATTTGTATTTTTAGTCGGTGCAAAAAACCAAGAACTCTAAGATTCTATGACACTATTATAAATAATTAAAACTGGTAAAGGAGGAGAGTGTTAATATGCTAGAAAAGTTTTGTAACAGTTCTGATGTATTTTCTTGACTTGCCCTACTATGTTAAAAAAGCTACTTCTGAACAGCAGATGGTCTCAGGCCAGGAAATTACTAACAGAGTGGAACAAGTTGAATTACAATCGGTTATTTCTTGCCAGGTTTCTAATCTCAGCCCTGCGAGGTGTTAAGTGCCCTCAGCCTCTGATGAAATGAGGTTTGATGGCATTCAGCACTCAGCTGGATTTGGTACCGCATACATAATATAATTTTTCTATTTCAGAAATGCAATTTCTGATACAGACTTTTAGACTGCACATTAAAACGAAGAGCGCAAAGGCAGGTGTAGCTGAAGCAGAGGCCTGTTGCACCCATAAAGTAGAAATATTTTAAGCAGGCTGTTTGCTTGCCTTAAATACAGACATAAGCACACCAAAATAGCATAACCAACAACAACGTACAAGCATTTTGTAACACAGCTAAGCACAGGTATATTAAAAGTATGAAAATGCAAGGCGACAAACAGATTTGTGGTATATTTGCACAAATGTGGTACAGGAAAATGGATGTGTGCAAGTAATAAAACCTGCACAGTAAGAACAAAGGATGGAGAGCTGGGAGGAAAGATACCTGATGGTACCAGAATAATGCTGCAGAGCAAGGGGGAAAGATGTTTGGCAAAACCAGAACAGGTCCTGGTCCTAAAAAAAAGATCAGCTATGTTAGGAGCAGACGAAATCCCCGCCTTTCTTTTTGGGGAGGGAGAGGAGAGTATGAAACAACAAAGGTAAGCAAGTAAACATGGGGGAAAAGAGGTTCCCCATTTCTGTTGCATTTCAGTTCTCAAACCTGATCTTCAGCCTTGGGGAGCAGGACCACAGCCGTCAGCACTCATTACCTGGCAAAGGCTGCCTGGTACCATGCACACATGGTTCAGGGTAAGATTGTTCAGGACTAAGTGCTTCAGAGTGTGTTGGTAATGGTGAAAACCAAACCATTGATCATGGTTGTAGGTAACTAATGTTTGTCTAGTAAAGCTTGGTTTTGAAGTTTGAAAGTGGCCACTTTTATCAGCCTTCTGAACAGTCTCATCAACACTATGTATATGAATATATTTACACACATGTACACAATATATACTTATATACCTTTTTAAAAAAAAAAATTATATACACACATATGCACACAATATATACGTATATATATACCCTATTGCAATCCAGGCCTTACAAGAGCCATTTCCTTTTCAGTAACCCTAGGCGAAAAAAACAAGACAAAACTTAGAAATTTTGAATTATGTTTCTCTCGGACAGATTCTTGTTCTGAAAGGCCAGGCGAGACCTCCCCTCACCGCCCATTCTGGAGCACCAGTTCAGCCTCAGCACCTTGAGCTTTGCTTTTTGGAAAAAGAGCTGCATTCCCCCTCGCTGGGGTCTGCACAATGCCCCGCTCACTCATGGTGTCTCTTGGATGCTCCAGCAGCAAACTGGCTGGAGAAGGAATTAAGGGCTGTCTTGTTCAGAGAATCTTTAGATGAAAAAATACGCAAAGCCTTTGTGTGCAATTTCCTTTGGGGGGAACTCAACAGCCACTCTCTGAGAGCTCTAATGACTGTGACAATAGCATGTTTAATCAGCTGTGAATCTGCCCATTTCCATTTTTAAGTCTTTCATTTGCTGTTCCCTCATCCAGATACAGGTTCCTGTTTTTTTTTTTTCTGTTTGCCCTACTTGAAAAAAGTAAATCTAATAACCTACAGGGGCTGGGTTTCACTCCTGTATCAGTCACCTTGAGGGGGGGTGCTTTGATAAACAAAGAATTCTAGAAACTAATTTTTTTTCCCTCATTAGTGAACTATATTCCAAACTCAAGATTTTGGGCATTCTTATGAGAAGAAATCACAACTACCCTTACAGGAGTCTCTTGCTGTTAAATAGTCAGCTATTTCTATCTCTGACATATCACAGACATAAATTTCGTGTTAAATGTAGAATTACCCTGACTCTTGAATGAAACACTTGTGAATTAATTGACTCTGAAGACCAGAACTGGAGTGTATATTACTGGAGATATTTCATAAGAGCTAGAAATCCCTAACTCCGCCCTACCGACTTTCAGAATGAACTACGTTAGCTGACTGGATTACATTACAAGGCATTTGTTCCATTGTCACTTTCTCCTTTCTCTCCCTTTGCTTTTATTTTCTTTTTCGAGATGTCCAGAGATGTCATATTTCAAGAACAACTTCAAATTAATTCCCTACTTTATTTCTCGTCTGCTTTCAAACGCAGCTGAACCCTCACCCTGACTCAAGCTATCATTGGATAAGTAAAGCTATTGTTAGCGTGATTTGCATTCACCACCATTGGTAACCATGGGAGAGTTATAGTGTTTTTCCTTTCAAACACTGGGAAACAAGGTAAGTAAACGCAGACATCTCGGGAATACTTTCTCAGCACCTTTCCCTCCCCACACCAGCAAGGTGTAGTGGCTGTCAGGAGAAGTGATGTTAAAACACACATTTTCCTCTCCCTGGAAAGGGTACCTATGTCACATTGCCTAAGGATACGCACTCGGAGAACGTGTCTTTGCTGGACATTGTGTCCTGCAGCATGTCCTGCAGTGTGGACCCTGAACGGCTCAAGGGCGGTGGCTCAGGGGCCTCTGCAGCGGTGGCCAAGGGCAGAAGCCCAGCGAGGGGCACACGACCGGCGGAAGCACGCGGCCGTGCTTTCCCTTGACACTGCTGCGCGCTGCAGCGGTTCTGGGCTCGGGCAGTCCCTGAGGCGCGTGGAGGGCACTGCGGCGTTCCCCGTCAGCCTCCAAGCCCACATCATCTCGCTCTGAAATGGAGCTAGAGCACGGCCAGTGAAAGGGGACGCACCACGGCACGGCTGGGAGGAGAGGGAAGGGAACGGGGCGGCAGGGCGCAATGCTCCGTGCCCGCTGCAGCTGGATCTGCAGCTATTGCAACAAGATTCACTGATAACAGCGCGGTCAGATTTAGCAAAGCGCTGCTTCCCCACAGACATTTTGTGAGAAAGTAAGCAAGGTCGTCATGGCTATAAATGCACAAAGAGCTCAGTACCATGTGTGCAACAACTGCCAGTGGTGGATCCTTTAAAAAGAAGTGTAGAAACACGGACAGAGAGGAATAGAAAGCTGAAAAAAAGATGCCTCTTGGTATGCCTTGGCAGAGAGAGATGTATGCTGTGGTTCTTGCCACATCCAGCTATTTCAGACTTAATTCTTCAAATAATAATTCCCCTCCATTTGGCTGAATGCCATCCAGAATGTAAATAACATTTGCTTTAGGCAAGCGCTCCTCACCTTGAGAGCTGGCCCTCTTCAAGATGAAATGCTGTTTCATTTTCTTGGCCCACCTTTATTCCTTGCAGGCATCTTCCTGTAGCTAATGCTGATGGCTGGTGTCTGGAGAATCTGATATGGTACCAGAGCTCCTATTTTAGGAAACAGATTTGCCAGGGGATATTAGTGTTAATTGACATCCTATTTCTCATCTTCTCTCCTTTCAAAGGTTATTGAAAAGTGTGGGAAATTCACCTTCAGAATTGTATAGGTTGGCTTATATTGGAGTGATAAGAAGTTTCAGACAAGGTTTTTGGCCCCTGTAACCAAGGGGCTATTTCCTTTTAATAAAGTAAGGGTCTGCCTGCCGCAGTGACATTGCTCATCTCTTTGCGTTACATTCAGCAACCTGGAGTTTTTAAAAATTGAGGATTTATCCTTCAGTTGTACAAACAAAAAATAGCTTATATTTCTTCTGGATGTCTTTATTTTGCTGTATAGTTTAAGCCAATATTCATAGGCTAGTTGGTCAGTACTAATCAGTTGATTTCGCTCATTTTGGTCTGAGATATATATCTATTTTTTCTTTTAAATATATTTTTCCCCTAGGTTAATTTTAGTTAATGTTAGGGGCCAATTTAATAATATCACCATCTGTACTATATTATGCTATATAAGAGGAATAATTTTTAAATGTTGTCTTTTATCCTCAGTGCTATTATTCATATCCAATTATTCACACCCAAATTTGGGTTTCTTTTGTTACTTTAATCAATTTTTTACATTGGGAGTTAGGAGAAACTGCAAGAAAGATAAAGGACCCACAGGAAACAATGCCTAGTGCCATCCTGAGTCTGGTGGGATAGACTGTCCTATGGGGCACATTTGCATATGCTAAAATCTAGATAAATGTGGCCCCCTGTGTTTCTATTCATTAACGTGATGTTCAGAGGGCTCTGTTAACCACTGCCATGTGGGCATAGTTGGGGTTCTAGCTGAATCGTAGAAAAGTGTAGGTTGGAAGTGGCCTCAGAAGCGTGCTGCCCCATCTCCTGCTCCTGGCAAAGCCAACTCCAATGTTAGATGAAGGTGGAGGCCTCCTCAAGCCCAGTTTGAAGAATTTCCAAAAATGGAGATCCTCTCTGAGCAACCGCTCAGCATTTTTTTCCTTATATCCATTAGGTTTTTTCTTGGAGCCATTTGTATTTGTTGCATGTCACCCTTTTGCAGTGCTTCTGCTCCTCTGAGGAGAATCTGGCTGTGCTTTCTCTTATAACCTCCCACTAGTAGAAGATGGCAATGAGGTCTCCTCTTTGCCTGCTCTTCCCCAGGCTCTACAAGCCCGGCTTTCTTGTGCTCACCACTTAACTCATTTCATGTACTCCAGCCCCTGACCATTACTGTGGCCTCCACCAGGCTCTCTCCAGTTTTTCAACAGCTCTTTGGTCCTTAGAGGGCCCAAAGCTGGACACAGTGCTCCAGATGCAGCCACAGGAGGTGTTGAACAGAGGGCAACAATTTCTTCCCTTGCCCTGCTGATGCAGCCCAAGAGGCAGTTGGCCTTCACTGCTGCAGGGGCACACTGCTGTCTGCTGTTTGGCTTGCTGCCCACCAGGACCATCAGGCCCGGTTCTGCAGAGCTGCTTCCTCTCCAGGCAGCCCAGCCTGCCCTGTTGCGTGGGGTTACGGCAGCTTGGACACGGGACTTGGCACGTGGGTTCCTGTCAGCCCCCTTCTGCAGCCCCTCCCAGTCCCTGTCCTCCTGCTCCACCACTTTGGTGTCATGTGTGAACTTGCTGAAGGTGCGTGCCATCCCATTGTCTAGGCTTTTGATGAAAATGTTAAGCTATGAAAATATTTAAATATTAAAATATGATGATATTTAAGAACCCAGTTTTGAAAGGAGTGACCCTCACATCTATCGGTCATTGCACATCAGGCAGTGGACCAACGCGGCTAATTTCTCGATATACTAAGCTTTAAGAACCATGAAACTTTCAAAGTAACAAGTAATGTTTTGAGTGGTTTTTTCCTCACCTCTTATCTCTACTTTATAGTAAATCTCCAGGCTCCTAGAGCAGTGCAACAAATTACTTAACTTTCAACAACAGTCAGAAAAATATATTGTCTTTCATTAACTTTTTAAAGCTTACTGATTTTGTGGAATTGCTGCAGCAAATTGTAAATGATGTATGAATTGAAAAATTCATGCCCACCTAGTGTACAGGGAGAAGGCAGACTGGGCTCTGTAGTCAAGGCTGTGCTGTTTGCTGTGATGCTGAACTTCCATGCACAGCGAGAGGAGACTGCTGAGCTGTGACTGCTCCTCCTCAAGCAGATCACTCAGCACTGCCTAGGAAATACTGAAATACAGTGCAGTGCCCTGCCTGGGGATTCCTCGGTTGCTCATATGCCTAGGTTAAAAATGTTTATAGAGTTATGCATATGCGTAAAAAGCAAAAGAAGTCACTCAGAAATATTAATCCACTGAGTAGTTAGAAGGTATTTTTTTTGGCCATGGTAATGGGAAGAGGAACAGCACACAACCTTAACGCAGCTCAAGCTCTCAAGGTCAAGGAGGACTTCTCCACAAAGCCCTGGTGACAGCATGGGCGCTGCGTGCTGGGATGATGAGTAGCTGTTCCCCTCTCCAGTGTGAGCAGAGATGCAGGGGGACAGCTTGATGGGTTCCCCTCATCGCTCCTGTTATCCATCTTTCTCACAGGGGTCCCTGCCTCCCGGAGGACTTGTGGAAGGAGGTCTACATGCAAGAGGGAAGAGCAGCTCAGCACCATGGTTGATGGTAGAGCTTTCCTATTGCCAAGCTTTAACACCACCTCATTAACACCAGCTCCTGTCCACTTTAAACACCTTTTTTCTTGACCTAATGAAAACTTTATCTTATTCTCCCTTATCAACTATTTTCTCAACACTTGACTTCACGTCCTTCAGAGTAATACAAATTGAGTGTATGCAAACAAAATAATCAAAGCAGCTCATTCCTGCAGGCCAGAGCACCATCTTCATCACATTCTTCCAGCCACCTGTAGACATGGTATATTAATGTCTAGTGTCAGTAAACATCTTCTGCCCATTTGGAGTCATTCTCAGAGGATAGTAGGGGGGGAAAAATGCTTCATAGACCAGGTTCAGAAAATACTCTGCTAATTAAACTGGGCTTGAATCTGTAATGAACCTGTTAGCTTTAGAGATTATATACAGCTGTGACTTCTGGCTTTCCATAGGCACAGCTATGCAATGACGAGGTGACCTGGAAGTGCTCCAAGTTGCACAAAGCACAGCCTGGACCTGACCGATGCACAACCTGATCCTTTCGGCTAAGTGTGATGTCCCCAGCGAAGAGCTGCCCTGGTGAGAGCCCCGGCGCGGAGGTGGTCCATGGTTGCAGGAGCAGGCTGTGCCTCTGCAATCCCCAGCGTCTCGGTACAGAGAGGGCAGGGCTGGTTTAGGCTACCTCTAATGAGTCCTCTGTGTCTAGAAGACAAAAATGGGTATATTTGCAAAAGTAGCAGTTTCTGCTAGTCATTTTTAAATGTTCCCCATAGCAAAGTAAAATTTTGCCAAAGGTATTCCCTTTCTTACTGCGACACGTTTGAAGTTAAACAGACAACTTCAGTTTCCTTTTACTCTTCCTGCTGACTTGTTTTGATTTGAATGAACTAAACTAATGTATTCAACATGCTAAATTATGTGCTGCTATTTTCTTTCTGTCAGTAATTGAAACGTATGGAGCAAGAAATTTGATAAATAGCCTTTCATAGGTTCCAGATCAATAATTATATATATATGTATCTGTGTGAAAAATGTAAATTAAACTCATGAAGGAGGTCCAAATTAATTAGGTCTATATCAAAGGCCACACTAATTTCTGCAGGCATTGAGGGAGCAACTTCAGTGCTTTATTCAGTAACACGCTAACTGAAACATTTTCACTGAAAAAAGCAGTTTCACCAAAACAAAATAGTTTGCTGGTATGTGCTGATTTTGTTAATTTTTCAACAATATCCTGTTTCATTGAAATAAAGATGTTTTGTTACCTTTACTTCAAGTATATAATTTCTCGGAGACTTGTCATATTAATTTGATGCTATTTACTATTATATTTTATTATATTGTTTTGACATATGTCAAATGTCATAAGTCAGAGTGCTGTAATATTGATCCCACAGGAAACTGGAGCTTTTTGTTCCTGCATAGTTGGGGATTAAACATAATACATTTCAGAATAAGGATCAAAATATGTTTCTGAACATTGGAATTATCTGTCAGGAATCTCATATTCCAGCCTACAGTACTTAATAACACAGCCTGCCTGGAGTTGTATAAAACACTGAAAAATCAACATTATCTGAAAGTGTGGATATCTATTATAAGTATAGCGAGTAACGAGTCAACATTACACTTTAAACCAACAGAGCTGTCTTTCATTTTGCTTCATAAAAGAAGGAGAGAAGTTAATTTAAAATGCAGAGTAACACAGCTTGTCTCAGAGAAAATGTCAGGTAAATGCATTAGATTAACTCCCTTAAGGTCCCTTTCCTTCTCATTTCAGAGTTTCTAAAATAAGAGATAAAGAGAGAAAGCAGCTTTACATCTGGAATTCTTCTACACTGCAATCCGTAGCAGTGGATGGATGAGCCAGGTCTGGGAGAGCAGCACATCTTTTGTTCATCTGCAGAGTTGAGCTTCAGCCAACTATTGTGTGAGATTCTGCAATTTCTGAATACAAAGCATTTGTGTATTTTGCTTTTCAACCCTGAACGTGAGCCAGTACTATTCATGCCCATTGAAAAACCTGGGCATTTCAGAGGAAAATGCATTCTTGCGAGATCTCCAGGGAAAACCAGGAGGTTTAGGGATGGATAAACCTCAGATCAACCCTAACCCTCGATATGCAAGATGTTGCTGGTGTCTCGGTGTGAACGGCACCCAGATTGTGGGCTGTGCTCTGCTAGGGCAGCCCCAGCACCCCCCAAGTGTGTGCCCATGGCCAGCCGGGGTGCCACGCGTGCTGGGACCCTGCGGTGCTGGGCAGTATGGGTGCGCTGCTCTCTGAAGTGCCAGGCATGCAACGTGCAGAAATATTTTCTACACAGAAATACTGGTAAGGCTCTGGTGTCAATTAGCCATAGGTCGGGGAAGCAGGGGTGGAAGGGCATGGAGTGCAGGAAGGCTGGATATTCTTCAAGAAGGCAATTGTAAAGGTGCAAGAGCAGGCCATCCCCATGTGCTGACAAACTACAAGGATGTCATGAGGTTATGCAGGGACAAAATGAGAAGGTCCAAAGCCCAACTAGAACTTAATCTGGCTATGGCCATAAAAGACAATAAAAAATGTTTCTATAAATACATTAGCAACAGAAGGAGGGCTCAGGAGAATCTCCATCCTTTATTGGATGAGGGGGGAAACATAGTGACCAAGGATGAGGAAAAGGCTGAGGTCCTCAATGCCTTCTTTGCCTCAGTCTTTCACAGTAAGACCAGTTGTTCTCCGGGTACCCAGCCCCTGGGCTGGCAGACAGGGACGGGGAGCAGAATGAAGCCCCCAGAATCCAAAGAGAAATGGTTAGTGACCTGCTACACCACTTAGACACACACAGGTCTATGGGGCTGGATGGAATCCACCCAAGGGTACTGAGGGAGCTGGTGGAAGTGCTCACCAAGCCACTTTCCATTCTCTATCAGCAGTCCTGGCTAACTGGGGAGGTCCCAGTTGACTGGAGGTTAGCAAATGTGACACCCATCTACAAGAAGGGCCAGAAGGAGGATCCAGGGAACTACAGGGCTGTCAGTCCGACCTCGGTGCCAGGGAAGGTTGTGGAGCAGATGACCTTGAGTGCCATCAGGTGGCACGTACAGGACAACCAGGTGATCAGGCCCCGTCAGCATGGGTTTATGAAAGGCAGGTCCTGCTTGACCAACCTGATCTCCTTCTATGACAAGGTGACCTGCTTAGTGGATGAGGGAAAGGCTGTGGATGTTGTCTACCCAGACTTCAGTAAAGCCTTTGACACGGTTTCCCACAGCATTCTCCTGGAGAAACTGGCTGCTCCTGGCTTGGACGGGTGTACTCTTCGCTGGGTAAAGAACTGGCTGGATGGCCGGGCCCAGAGAGTGGTGGTGAATGGAGTTTACTCCGGTTGGCGGCCGGTCACAAGCGGTGTTCCCCAGGGCTCAGCACTGGGGCCAGTTCTGTTTAATATCTTTATCAATGATCTGGACGAAGGGATCGAGTGCACCCTCAGTAAGTTTGCAGACGACACCAAGTTGTGTGGGAGTGTTGATCTGCTGGAGGGTAGGCAGGCTCTGCAGAGGGACCTGGACAAGCTGGATCGATGGGCTGAGGTCAATTGTATGGGGTTCAACAAGGCCAAGTGCCAGGTCCTGCACTTGGGTCACAACAACCCCATGCAACGCTACAGGCTTGGGGAAGAGTGGCTGGAAAGCTGCCTGGCAGAGAAGGACCTGGGGGTGTTGGTTGACAGCTGCCTGAATATGAGCCAGCAGTGTGCCCAGGCGGCCAAGAAGGCCAATGGCATCCTGGCTTGTATCAGGAATAGTGTGGCCAGCAGGACTAGGGAAGTGACTGTGCCCCTGTACTCGGCACTGGTGAGGCCGCACCTCGAATGCTGTGTTCAGTGTTGGGCCCCTCACTCCCAGAGAGACATTGAGGGGCTGGAGCGTGTCCAGAGAAGGGCAACGGAGCTGGGGAAGGGTCTGGAGCACAAGGCTGATGGGGAGCGGCTGAGGGCCCTGGGGTTGTTCAGCCTGGAGAAAAGGAGGCTGAGGGGAGACCTCATCGCTCTCTACAACTGCCTGAAAGGAGGGTGTAGAGAGGTGGGGTCGGTCTCTTCTCCCAGGTAACAAGTGATAGAACGAGAGGAAATGGCCTCAAGTTGTACCAGGGGAGGTTTAGATTGCATATTAGGAACAATTTCTTCACCAAAAGGGTTGTCCAGCATTGGAAGAGGCTGCCCAGGGAAGTGGTTGAGTCACCATCCCTGGAGGTATTTAAAAGACTTGTGGATGTGGTGCTTAGGGACATGGTATAGTGGTGGACTTGGCTGTGTTGGGTTAATGGTTGGACTTGATGATCTTCAAGGTCTTTTCCAACCTAAATGATTCTATGATTCTATGAGTCTATAAAAACTAGGAGGGTCCCCAGGCCCCCAAGTCCCATTTCCTGCTGTCACAGGAACAGATGTCCTGTGGTCACAATCTACCAGCAAAACTTCAGCTCCTATTAATACCCCCATATTGTGCTTTCCTCTCTACGATGCCAGCTCACTTTGTGCACTGTCACTTTGGGGACAAAGATATTAATGAACAGTTTCCAGCTGGCCCCGAGCACAGCAGCAGTACCCTGCCGCTCACCCAGCCGTCCCCCTTTCCATGCTCCTTGCTGTTTCCCTTTCAGTGTGTTTCTTATTCAGTTCACAACTTCTTTTATTATTCAACGTTAATAGATTATTTCCTGTGTGGTGCTTTATTAAACATTTTATAAAAATTCAGACAGATTAATCCTCTCAATTTTCCGTGCCTAGAAAAAACAGCTACATTGTCAAGGCTTTCCTTGATAATGCTATGTTAATCTGGAACGATGTATCTCCAGTAAGGCCTAGCTGCATTTCATCATGGTCTCTTTTTACACTCTCACATCTTACTATTTTCTCCAAGATGTGTACCAAAGCCATCCATGCTAATGGGCTTATTGTTAGTTGAATTGTTTCCTCACCTCAGCCCAGCATGTTGCTCAAGTGCTGTACCACGGAGCAGGATCAGCTTTACATAACATCACCTCGGATTTGTTAGATTTATTAAAAACCTTTGCCCATGGACTGCAATTTGGTATTCCATTTCCTTTAGACTCCTGGTGTATAGGTTATATTTTTCTCAGAAAAGGCCAAGGCAGCAATTTCGGCTTACTTTGCAGTGCAGAGGTGGTACCAGTTCCCACGAGAAACCAGCTGCCCCGACTGACGGAGTGGCCAGGTGTAAGGAGGGGTCCTCAGGACAGATTAATGGGGGCTCAAACCCTGTCATGGACTGAAGAGGCCCAATTGTTGCACTGGACTATTGGGTCCCATGGTGAAATTCAAAGTCATTGTTAAAGTCTAGACCGAGGCACTCGTGTTCTGGAAAATACCTGTTCTTGAGCTGGATCTCATCTTTGTTGTTCAATGCCTGACAGCACCAGAGTCATACTGGCTTAACTCCCAGTTCCCTGCCACGTTCAAGTGCCTGAAGACATCATCTGGCTTTTCTTCTTAAAGCAAATTTGGAAAAGACTTAGGCAATAAAGAATACTTCACCTAGATTTTAATTACCTAAACCAAATTTGTAGTGTCACATTTTAAAGAAAATTTTCTGACACCTTCACAAATTCACTATTAGGTTAATACAGGTATGGTAGTTTTGAACAATGTAAAGAAAGCAGACAATCAGAGAAATTACTCAGCTTTGCGACATTTTATGCCTCCTACATGTCTGTGGCTGTACAGCCTGTTGTGTGCTGTGGCTACCCAGGGCAGTTCCGGCAGGGGACGCGGTCTTAATTTGCCATTAGCTTTGCTAGATTGGATTGCTTGACTAGTTTTTTCTATTGCAAGAGGTACTTTGCAAGATAGCTATGAAATATGGTTCTACAAAAAACACCTGCTATTTTATAGGTGAAAATGCAAGGTAGTTGGTAAGGCTGAGTGGAATTCTTATTCCAGACATGTCCCACTTTTAGCCACAGCCTGCTTTGCTGCATGGGTGCATTGGGAACACATCAGTAACTTTATGATATTCTTCACCCTGTGGATGTTTTCCTACAAAGACTAGTCACATACACTTGTAGGGTAGTTGGATATCGATGCCATCATGCTGGAGTGAAACTGCACCCACCAGTGACTCCACTGCTGCTCCGTTGCCAGAGCCCAGGCTCGTTCTGGAAGCTTTCCTGAACACAGACATCTTGGCTGTGCCACTGTCACAGACACGCGGCGATGCGCTGTTACGCTGCAGATACGCTGAACACTCACACTGCTTCCTTTCGAAGGAGTCTTTTCCAGAAGGAAACGTTAATGGATGTTTTCTGATTCCTGCAGTGTTGAGGATATGGCAGTATCTGCAGTCCTGTATAGAAACAACGTACGGCAAACACCACCCGCAGTAGCTGGAAGGGGCTGCTTTGGGGGAAAAGGCAAGAAAAAGGGTAAATGCAGACCAATAGCGTCCCCAGCAAACAGCTGATCAGAGACCACCTGAGTCAGAGATTGCACCCAGGCTGTTGTGATTAACAGTTCTTTGCAGATTTTTATTCTATGCAGTAATTTTTTTTGAATGCATTTATAACTTTGGCAACTGCTAAAGCTTATGCCAATGAGTTCTGCAATCTAATTATAGACTCACAGGAAACAGGACTGAAAGGGAACATCAAGAGGACATCTGGTCCATCACTTGCCCCAAGGCAAGAACAACTACATAATGGCATTCCTGACAGATGTTTGCCTAACATTTGGATGAAAAAATACTCGCTTTTGTTTGTTTTTAACATGTTACCTGGTAAATTGACTGGGGTCCTTACTTTTTCTTTTATGAAAGTAATGACTAGCCACCCCCCTTCACTATTTCTGTGTCATTTTCAAATTTACAGGCTGTTATCATATTCCCAGGGTTTGATTTTTTCCTTTCTGAGGTTGAGAAGTTCTAATCTATTTAGTCTTTGCTCATACATATGCATGCAGGATGTGAAAATACTGATGCAGAGTGCTTGTTTCACTCACTTCAGTAGCTGAGACTAACAGTAATGAAAGCCTACAACTATCTGGAAAATCATGCAGAAATGGTTGTACCAACGATTTTAGTGCCATAAAACCAAGAGGTTCTGGGAATGCTAGAAAAGAAGGACAGAAAAGTAAATGCAGTCTAGAGGGCATATCTTATATATCTAGACAGCATTTCTTATTTGTGATAGATTAACTCCATATCACTCTCTAAGCATACTACTTGCATCCCCTGATGCCAGCATCCACAACTGCATCCGCTCAACACCAAAGCAGCTTTGCCAAGCCAGTCTAATCTTTCAAGAAAACTCCCCCAGGAGCTTTCCATTTCCTGAAAACCCCAAGAGTCCTTTTATAATGATCAGGTTGTAAAAAGGAAAATGTTATTAAAGGGAGAATATCCGTGTTGCTTTCCAAAGGGCATATTTAAGAAGATAACAGAAATGGCAATCAAAAAATCCAACTTCTTCAGCTCAATCTGTGTAACAAAAGGGTTTGGTTTATCTTCTGGTTCCTTCAGTTCGACCACCGTGCCACACTGCAAATGAGTACTGCATGGAATGGCCGCGGATCGCTTGGATTTTCAGATTACTGCCAAAAATTAATCAAGCTCTTGCTAATAATTTTCATTAATCTCAGAAACTGGTGCTGACCAACAGCACAAGCTCTAGATCCATGGACTGAAAAATGACTGTGAGGAGAGAAGAGCAGAGCAGGCATTATTTTGTGCAATAAACTCAGGGGGCTTAGAAAAGAGATTTGAAACACATGACTTAGAATAATTTGGAAATTCTTTCTTATAAGACTATGAAAAGAACTCTAATATGCAGCTCTCCCTTACAGTTGATTGGATGATGTGATTTCAGTCTGATGTGGTACATTTTAAATATTTTCTGGTTTGCATTGCAAAAAGAAGAAAACACAATGCTGTTTTTTATTCTGTTTAATTCAAAGTGTAATGTTATTGGAGTTTTTTTATTATTTTAAGTCACACATATAAGACCATAAGTCTTGAAGAACCCAGACAGTCTCTCTTCTGTTGTCCCTTCTTGCCCAAATCAAAGAAGATTTGACTCAGTCAAAGATCATGCCAAATTTGGAAGGATTGGGGTTTTTTTTTAGTATGATAATACTGAAAACTATCTATTCTGAAAAATAGAAGTGATACCTTTAAGTCATAAAAATAGAGAAGAGTAAGACTGCACTAAATATAAAGAAAAACACCAAAATAAGGAATGAAAAAGTCCTGTGCATCCAGTTTTGTGTAAGAAGCAAGGAGAAAGTAATGGAAGTTAAAGGAGATAAATATGGTCCTCAGCTGAGAAAGGCACCTATATTGGTGTTATCAGTTGAAGATTTGCTTAACTGTAGACACAATTTTAAGCCTTCTCACTCTAAGTGTCCCCATAAGTGAGTAGCACTGGACAGCATACAGCTGGAGTCAGCAGTTTGAGGGTTTGCCCACAATGGGCAAAATTTGCCCAAAATGCCCAAAAATAAAAATGGTTTAAACAGGTATCTTAGAAGCCAAGAATTAATCAGAAACCAAACAAATAAAACTGAAGTAATTTTAGAGTGATTATGGCCATATGTCCATGCTAAATGTTGGGTGCATAAATCCCTGTGCTTTAGGACAGTGAGCAGAGTGGTTTGGGTTATAAGGGCTATACCATGGGAAGGCTATACTACACCTCTCCAAGAAAAGGCGTTTTCCCACCAGTCAGAGTCAGAACAAGACACAGTATTTACCTAATCTTTTATCTCTGAAATAAGAGGAATGAGTCTCAATTTCACAGAAAGAAAAATGCATAATCTTGCAAGAATTTTCAGTATCAAGGGAGAACATTATTCCATATGCAAAATACCTTGAGGTGTCATGAACTAGTCAAAAAGCAGCACTTGAGCTCAGTTACTTCGCTTTGTCATACAGTTAAGGAAATCGTAATTATTGCCAGTGGGACTTGTACTTCAGAAAGTAACCCAAACCAAAACTGGTCCCAAACACCCTAAGCAATGAGACCTGTTATTCTTACATGTCCAAATAGCCACCTGGATTTTTGTATTTTGTTAGTTTCATCTTTTTCATCTCCCTTTCCTAGGTATCAGTATAGGTGCAAGCTTAGTGCAAAGAATAACCACATGATAAATAAATACATTCATGTAAGACCAGAAATAATCTAGTCTTTTACAGTGCCAATATTTTCATGCCATATTTTTTCCACGCCCACACCACTAAAACAGATCAGTGTACACAGGCAAGAAAGGAAAGGAAAGTATATTTGGTATCCCAAACCAATATCACAAATCCTAACGTGCACAAAACAATTCTAATTCAATTATGCAAAAAAGGTTTCTAACCTTAATAACAAATCATTATCTCAGGCAGATCTGAATTGGCTTATATAGTGTCAAAATATGAATATCTGCTCTTAGCAGGCAAAATGCAACCTGGGGAAATACAAAACGTGCCTGGTAAATTAATAATCTATTAGTAGAAATTGCAGACAGCAGCAGGAAGAAGCCATGTAGTTAAAAAAGGAGTTTTCATAGATTAATAACTACTAGTTTATCCTCTTTCTCTCCCGCTCCTTCTCTGTCATTCATGATCCCCTTCTTTCCTCGTCTTCACACTCCTCTCCTGACCCACTCTGCTTCGTGCTAGTTAATTTACTTCTAGAGCTTAGTTTTTCTTCTAGTACTACAAGACTAACCAAGACACAATTCACATGCACATCTTCTTCACTGTACAGAGACTATCTGGGGAGAAAGCGGGGCGGGATCTGTACATGAAGCAGAGGTTCTTTGCTATACAGATAAAATCACTGCTTCCTCATTTTCTTACTCTCTCTTTTAGCTGTGGCCTTGCCACTTCAGTCAGAGCGTTTTGTAACCTGGAATGGATTTGTAAGATGTCTGTGAAGTGTGGGACTATTATTCTCATTTTACAGGCAAGAACTGGCAGGGTGACCTGCCTAAAGCTCCACTTTGGGAGAGCTGAGCTGGGACCTTAAGCATGGTACAGCACCTGGGAAAGGGGAAGAAAGGGCAGTCATGAGCGAGCAACCATGTCACAGGGGAAATTAGCAAAGGAAGATGAAGACCTCAGAAATTATGCAGGACTAGCAGAGCTACAGACCATGAGAAGAAAATATTTAGATCAATACGATTTCATGCATCATGTTAGTGATAAAATCCTAGAAGCACTGTGGACAAATTACTGCACTGAAATAAGGCTCTGTTAGTCATGGTTCAGACCGGCAGGAACTATAAATATTTATTTTCTGCACCTGAAAAAAGCAGGAAGGAATCTCTGTGCTAAACAGTGTGGTGAAATGTTTTCCAATCCTTTCTCCTCAAGGAGTACACTAAAAAAATTTTTCCTGAAATTTTCAGGTCAATAGGAACCTGCATGCAGGACCCCTGAAGGGACTGGGTCAGGAGAGCTGTGTCTCTCAGACACTGACCTTTATTTAATTCGGAATACCAGGGAAACTCCACAGCCGGGGACATTTCATTAGGCAGAGAGGATGAACCAAGCAGCCACACACCAGGTGACATGATGTCATCCCTGTTTAATTAATAAACAAACTGATTCAGGCTGAAGAGAGAGCGATGAGATAGGACCAGTCCTAGTCCCAGCCAGTATGGATTATGGAAAGCAGGAGTCAAAGTGAACTGATCTGGTTTTACTCTTAGGAGAGATTACAGATTTGACAGATAGAGGTAACTGTGTGTCGTGGTTTAACCCCAGCAGCAACCAGTCCCCACCCAGCCGCTCGCTCGCTCCCCCCGGTGGGATGGGGGAGAGAATCGGACAGGTAAAAGCGAGAACACTCGTGGGTTGAGATAAAGACAGTTTAATAGGGAAAGCAAAAGCCGCGCACGCAAGCAAAGCAAAGCAAGGAATTCCTTCACTGCTTCCCACAGGCAGGCAGGTGTTCAGCCATCTCCAGGACAGCAGGGCTCCATCACGCCTAACGGTGACTTGGGAGGACAAACGCCATCACTCCGAATGTCCCCCCCTTCCTTCTTCTTCCCCAGCTTTATGTGCTGAGCATGACGCCGTATGGTATGGAATAGCCCTTTGGGCAGCTGGGGTCAGCTGTCCTGGCTGTGCCCCCTCCTAGCTTCTTCTGCACCTGGCAGAGCATGGGGAGCTGAAAAGCCCTTGGTTTAGTATAAGCACTACTTAACAACAACTAAAACATCTCTGTATTGTCAATACTGTTTCCAGCACAAATCCAAAACACAGCCCCATACCAGCTGCTAGGAAGAAAACTAACTCTGTCCCAGCCAAAACCAGCACACGGTGTAATACTCATAAGTTATTCGACTTTCTCTCTGGGTTCTTACTAAGAGGAGATCACCAAATGAAGGTGTTTTAATAGGATTACTTAGTACAAATTACAAAGAGACACTATTCTCTGCTTTGGGGGTGAATATATAGGTATTACCCAAAAAGGATGAATGTGACAAACACTGGCAGAAGTTAAAAATGGATTGTACGGATTGTCAGGTAAAACTGAAACTGATGGCAAACGAACGACATGTTAATACAGATGGGCGTGTAGCCAATGTACAGGCCTGATGAACAGATAGAAGATGGTAGTGATGCTGAAAAGGCCAGAGTGGCAAGTCACCAACTGGCTCAGCATTGGCTCTTGATTTTATGCCAGAGGTAAAAAAATGCTTGGGATGCATAAAGGAAATAGAGTAGATGTTTTATTTCTGAAAAATAAAAGCACTGGTGAGAGAAATATTGAATTAGTGAGTTGTGGTCCCTGAGTATAAATGAAAAAAATTAGAAATGCTTTCTTGTAGAAGATGCAAGTAGAACCTGAGACACAGAGACAGAAATTCTGCCGTTCTGGGGAAATGCCCATGACTTAGTGTAACCAGATGTAACCAAAATGATTAGTTCGTTCTTTTGTAACTAAGCAACATAGAGATAGGAGCGGGGTAGAAAATGCTTTAATATATTGTGTTTGGATATGCTACTATGCCCAAAGACAATTGGACGAGGAGCAGTATGGTCATGCTGCTGTGTTCCCAGTACAGCCCCAGCCCATCTTGACGACGAGTCGAGGGTGGTTAGAATAATTGGTTTGTGTTAAGGGTGCCAGATCATTGTTAGGGACCCTGCACCATGAAGAAGGGAAGCAAGTTACATAAGCAAGGGGGGATTGCGCATGTCCAGAAGAAGGGGTCAACTAAAGGACACACCTGTACGGCCACCAAGGACCACCAGAGACCCCCACAGAAGCCCCTCGGAGCTCAAAGATGCGTGTGCAATGACCACACAAATATGACAATTAGTTCCAGGAAATAGAATGAATATGTATGGTCATTCCAGGAAATTTGATGCATATGTATGTAACTGGGCAATACAAGTTTCGGCTGATGTAAGCTGTGGTATGCACGCTAGGTGGAACGATCCCCCGTGCATCCGGTGCTGTAATAAAGAATGCCTGCTTCTTAATGCTACATTGGTGTTAAGGAGTTTGATTCTGATTTCGGTGACATTAGGAGTTCAGAATGTGACTGGTGCAGGAAAGTGCCTGCAAAATCACTGTTGGAAGTGAACCCTTTCCAAGGGGAGACCAGCAGAAAAGAAAGAAGAGGTTGAATTCATAAGTGAGAAATAATCACATCCAAGTGTTATTACAGGTAACAACACAAGGCACAGTTGAGGGAAGTCATTTGTGTTGAGGCACCCATAAAGAAAGCAAAGTGGTTGTAATTATTTAACTATTTTATTATTACAGGAAAAGCACAGATAAAATAAAATTTTAAAAAAATTTAAAAAAAGACTGAAAGCAGTGATTACTTCCTCTAGAGACTCTTTTGGTTGGATCTGCCCAGAGACTGTTAACAGCAATTACACCTTTAGGAGTAGGTCTGCTCTTGGATGGGATCAGAGTCCCTTAGTCTGGAAATGACTAAGGAGAACCATTCAGCATATCATGGAATACTAAAACTGGTAATAAACAGGTTACTGATTTCCTCCTAATCATCTTGGGGCTGATGACTCTTATCTGGTACCATATGAACAGACCAACAAGGTCCAGAAGGGACCTCCAGAGACCATGCAGTCCATCTGTCACAAGCTGAGCTCAAACCCAGCAGATATCTCAAACCATTGACATACTTTAAGCTAAGTCCATCAGGAAAGCTATGCAAAGAGCTGCCCTGAGTCGAGGACAGCATTTGCCTCTGTTTAGCAGCAGTAACGTCCTTTCCTTTGTGTGGCTATGGCAATCCGTGCTGTCCGGTGTTTGAAAGGAGAACCATCAGACTATCATCCAAAAACCCTGTACGATGCCTGCTCTCAAGAAAGCAAACAACAAAAGCTCATCTGACTGAACACATGCCAAAAGTGTATTGTTGTGGAAGGTTTTTTTCCCAGAAACTTACTTAGATGCCTAGAAGTCTGTTGTTTGCTCTCCTGTCAAAGGCACCGTATTCTTGACAGAGATGTGTACATCAGCGTCTATCTCACACCTCCTCCTGAGCGCGTTCATAAACAAGCTATTTGTCCTCATTCTCTGAGCTGAACAATGCAGGAGGTGGGTTTTGAATGCAGTCCCCAGTATAGCAGGTGGGAGGTTCAAGAAAAATCAGAAGGAGGTGCTTCCCTTGAAATGGGTAATGAAATGGTGGAAGTCACCAGTGCTGCTCATCAGGGGAGTTACACGTTTACAGGGCCTGATACAGGGAGGGTATAGCTGTAGAAGCTGGCAGACAGCGACAACAGGAGCCATAAGGAGAAGAGACCAGGAGAGAAGTAAGTAGTTAACTGCCATCCATTTAAATTCTTATTCTTTTTCTTGCTGGAAGAGATGCTGGTGATCACTGTGTCTCCCTTTGGACATAACACAGGGCACGGGAGCCTCACCCAGCAGCTACTCCATAAAGCTATGTCTGCAAAGGAAATTCGATCTTAAGAGAGGAATAAATGTGACTGCAGGCCAGTTTATACCAGCTTCATGAGATCAGGCTCATAATATCATGACTTGCAGCAATGCGACCTTTTTGGAAACCATTTGTTCTCAGAGGTTAAAATGAATCTTCCTGTTCTTTGCTTGAACAGCTCCTCAAAACTGCCTTGAAAATCCCCAGCAAGACAGTATCAAGCTCATCACATACTAAAAAATTTTCTTCATAGAATTTCTCCAAGCAAGCAAGAAAACTACTATATTCAGAGGCATTTTATTTATAAAACAAACAATACTTGAAAGGAACTTGAAAATACTGAACTGTTTTGGTCTAACTCAGAAGTAGTAGCTTTTTTTTTTTTTTCCATCGGACTGAAGTGAGTGGAAGAGGTGGTTGGAGTGGGGGATACATGACATATAAATGTCAGCGGATGTGGAGGATGTTCATTGAAATGTATTTAGCGGTAATGAGATACAACACAGCTCTCTAAATCTGTTAGAAAGGAAGTAAAACATTTCTTCTTATGTACCGAAGAAACTTCTCGAACCTAGATCTTACTCAGAGACTTCCCAGAGATGAATATTCTTCCCACTTCTCTCCACGGGTACTCATTTTATCCACCAAACTCTGTTTCAGAGAAGGGGATATAATACAGGCAACAATGAATCAGAAATTTTACTGCTGAGACACCATTTCCAAGAGGCCAGATCCAGTGCAGTTGGGAAATGGCATAGCTCCAGAGGAAAATGGAAATACAAGTAATTAATTACTAGTTCTGCTCTCTATTCAAGTGCAGGCAAATAGTCACTCAGTTAACCGTGATATTACTACAGTCAGTCCTCTTATAATAGTCCTGCTATGCCCTTGATCCTTTCAATTAATGGTGTATTTGCTCACTAATTGTGCCCTAGACTGCAGTTAAATTCTCATGTAGACTATTTTAATCTTTCTTAGAGCCCTGTCAGGTTTGGAGTGTCAACCTCTTTTTTAAAATTAATTCTTAAATCCCAATATTATATTGCATGAGTATAGCATGGGAGAAAATAAAATGAAATCTGTATTGTGGATACCCATGTTCTCTATTACATGCCCCCACATACAGCAACTAACTTCAGTCGCTGGAAACATCCCTTCCTTTCACTCGTTCACTTCTGAAGTTCTGTCCGAAACTTGTCTCTGGCTTACTGTTATTCCATTGTTTTCTTAACATTTTAGTTTTCTGAATTGTTTAAAAATCATATTTATTATATGTCAAAGGAAACCCAGCAATCAGGAAAGGAGCCATGCAGAAGGCCAAGAGCTCCTGAGGTTTGGTTGCTCTTTACTTTGATTTGATGAGATAGCTTTTTGGACTTTCACCTTGGTTTGATCCTGGCTAAGCACAGGAACGTTATTGTTGGTGGGCTGACGGGTGTCCTCAGGGCTGTGGCAGCCATAGCTCCGCAGGTCACCTGGAAGTGCTCTACAGAGCGCGCAAGCGTGAGGCAGGGACGAGCTGGAGTAGGTACCTGTCTTCTGAGCAATGCAGGTACCTCACTGCCTTGTGGAGTCTTGCTAAAATGCCAGAGGTAAATACAGGAAGGAATAAAAACACTAATAGACAGTTTTCAAGGACTTTGCAAATGTCATTTCAGGGAGTAAAGGACAGCTGCTATTAAGACATTTGAGTTGCATGTCATTGGTTTCTGGGTTATATTTTCAAAAGGCATTCTGCTGGGAACCGTGGGAAGCCGGAACGCCGGCACGGGGAGGTCTCCGAGATGCTGCAGGAAGCCTGAGATGGAGGACACAGCTCCAGCAGAGGGGGGATTGGTGGTGGCTGTCCCATTGCAAGTTCCCCACTAACGGCATCCACCTGCGAAGTAGAAGTACCCCAGAACATGGGACTGGGGTGGATTGTTCACTAACAGAGTGCAGTAACAGCTGCGATAACCGCCCAGGACTCCACGCCCTCTCTGGAAGCAGTGGTTATAGACACACAGCGCAGCCGCTCAAGAGCTCCTGCTCGTTTCGAGCTAAAATAGACCTTTGAATTCATTCCTGCAAGAAAGGTCACTGCTAGCAATTTGGTTTGCTGTAGCCCTATTTTTCTCTGACTTGTGATTACAGTACCCAGGGATCAACGAAGTGTGTTCTCACAGCCAAACAAATGCTTGTCTGCATTGTTTCAAGTAATTTTAAACTATTTTTATTGCATTATTGCGTTCCAGTGCTGACGTTCTTCAATGTCTCCTGCCAACGTTTGCTGTACGCTGAAGAGAAGATGCATAAGGCTTATGAAAGATTAGCTTGCAGTGGGAATACAAGTGATAGGAGCTTGATACTTATTAAGTTAATTATTCAATGGAACTGCTGCTTCCCTTATGAATTTCATTTAATCTCTGCAGCACAATTTCCTTCAGAAAACACGATGATCTTAATGAGTCAAATCTGAAGTCTTCTGTTCTTTTCAGGTGAGCAGGTTAATTTCCTATATAATTAGTTAATTGCAAAAACTTGAGCTATTGATAGCAAGTTAGAGGGAAATCAGTACAACACCTTGTCCATGCCTCTTGAGGTAAATTATCTGAGAAGAGGTTGGCACTGTAAAGATTACAGAAATTTTGAAGGTCTTTGTAAAATGTTTAGCTTTAAGAAATTAGAAAAGAAGAGCATACATTTAGCAGTAAGATGGGTTTATTCGTTAGTGTTCTCTTCTTTTGTTCATTTATTTTAAGCCCTGACACTTTTTAACTTTTTTTTTACTTTCTCTCTCTGTCGTGACACGAGTTACGGATTCCCTTCCAAGGTTTGTATGCCTTTCCATTAGAGATCTGCTTCAAATAATTTTAACCCCTCAAGCGATAGAATTTGTAACTCTGCCAGCATCTCAGCTTTAAAGTATTTCTATTTAGTTTTTCAAATGCAAACCACATTTTCTCTTTTCCTTTTTCCAGCCTCACAAGGGAATAGCAGTCTTCTGCTCAGCTTTCTGATGGCTGAACCAGCCCTGTCTCTAGCTACTGCAGCTGTGGTCGTTGGAAGTCCTTAGTGAAATGTCAATATTAGGGCGGTGCTATTACTTGTCACCGTAGTCTTCTGCAGTGCATTTGACATGGATGTCAACACATAAAAGCCTACCTATTACATCTGTTCTTGGCTTCTGTGTTTGGAAATTTCCTTCTCTGTCAGAGCTAAGAAACCATCCTGGTCAGAGTGCCGGTTCAGAATGTCCTCATGAAACTCAGCACCTTTGGCATGTTTGGAGGGAGCAGGAAGAACAGCTTCCTTGGCTCACGTTTCGTACCGGGTCAGATGACAAACTGGGCAGGGTGCTGGGACCACGGACCACAGCATCCGGAGGCAGCGGGGCAGCAAGTCTCTGAGCTCCGTGCTATCAGTGCTCCTGGGAGAGTGCCCCTCAGGTTAGGTGGGCACGCAGGATGGGAGACAGGCTGGCAGATCTTTTTTTAGTTTTCGGGTAGGAGAGCAGGACTGCTGTTCCCCGAAAACAGAGCCTCAGTGGAAGAGCATGAAATGTCACTTTTTTGTGTGCCAATAATGGCCAGAGGCAACGACAGCAGCAGTGTCCTCATTTGGATGCAGCGTTTTCAACAGTTATTTTAACAGGTCAGAGGTGCCAGATCAGAACAGAATTTAACTCATTTCAGTGTTGCTGTTGCTGAAATTATTAATGTTGCAGTGCAGTGTACATACAGACAAGCCCACATCCTCCTAACACCCCTGTGAAATACGCAGCATTTATCTGAATTAACGAACCCACCATCTCAGCCAAGGACCAACTATGGCACAGTCCAGTAGCCCTTGAAACGAGGGAAGATGTCCCAGGGTCTCCTGCACAAGGAGCTCAGCCCCAGTCCCAAAGGAGCCCCAGGCAGCAAGGAGGAGCTATCAGATGCTGTCAAAGGATTGCAGAGACAGGGGAAGACAGAGGAGATGCTGGCACTTGGCTCCACCCCAGCCCTTGCCCGTCATGCTGTACCTCTGTCCTTCAGACCTGCCCTTTTGTGTTGGTTTGAGTATCACGTGCTTGAACAAACTGCTGCCACGTGAGTGCACATGCCTTTGCGTGCACAAACCCCACAGTGAGATGTCGGTATCTCCTCAGCGCTGCCTGTGGCTGGCGACAGGGGAAGCTGCTGGCTGAAGGTTAGGCAGTCAGCATTGCGTACCGCGTGCATGGCACGCAGCGTGTGTTATTTCTGCATACGGTGCGCAGAAACGCTCTCACAGGCTGGACTTTTAAACTCTCTTATCTAATGTAACTTGTTATTGGTCCTGGAATATGCGTTCTCCAGAGGTGATATATGTAGCCCATAAGGACATATGATGAGTTTTCTTAATGGGCATGAATACTGGCATTGTAAACAGAGCCAATGCAGCATTTGCACATTTTGCTGTAGCACTTTCTACTAATTCCATACAAATATTCGAATGACAAGCAGCACTTCTAAATGTGCGTTGGTTTAATAAAAAAAAATAATAACCTCCCATTCAGCCATTTTCAGTGCCTGAAAAAAATAAAAGATACTGCTGAGTGATTTGAGTAAACTCTTCACCCAATTAATGTAAGCTACCATTTCACGCATTTTCTTTCTCAACTTGGTATCAGGAAAAATCCAAATGGAAATGGTGCACAGGAGGCTATATCCCAGGACATAGGAGATACTTACAGAAACCTCAATAACTGTCATCAGCTTTAATGTAGGCAGGAACTTGATAATAAACCTTCTACAGAATCACCCACCAAGGATCATTATTATGACAGTAGAGATACCCATACAGACTTGTTCACTGATTGGAAAATGTTTACCACAATGGTTGGCAAAGGAGAAAAGCTGCCTTATGGACTGTGTTATTGTCTCTACGGACAATAATATCCATTCTCGTAGTCCACCTGGAAAGCCTTCTTATTTTTAACAACAGCATTTTGGCAGGACTCTACTAAAATGAAAGCTCTACATATCACCTGATTTGTTCCAGTTACACACTTTAATTTAAGAAAGTGAATAAATTAAACAATGTGTAACAAAGGGTTTCAATAATTCTTCCAAGTATTTGTTCTAAAAAAGAAAAGAAAAAAAAGGCAAATTCATCTTGCTAGTAAAAAGCCCTTCGCTAAAGTGATACTGCCAAATGAAGACTTTCATTTCATTTAAGAACTTTCCTTATGCTTAGGAAGGCATATTTGGTTTTTGTTTGTGTCCCCTATACTCAGGGCCAAGTTCAGCCTTGGGAGGAGTGCATATGCAATTCCCAATGAAGTGGAAGCTCATGCAAGGCCAGAAGTTGCCCATTATTAAACAGTAATTAAACAAAGCGCTGTTCAACCATATTTATTGGTTGAGCAGTGTTACATTAATAAATTAAAGTAAAGGACCTCAGGGCCTGGCACAGAATTTTTATTTGAATATGTTTAATTGCATTCCTAACTTCTTTCTGAAAATAATCTTTACATAGGACTCTCCAATTAAAAATTATACAGAATGTTGCATTCAAACTGTTTGAAAGTATTCTTTTTAATTCAGCTGAGTGGAAAGCCATGAAGCTGAGAGCTTCGCATGCAGCTTCATTTTGCACCCTGTCTTTTGGAAAACAGCAGCTCCAAAGAGACCATGAGTGCCCAAAGTGATTCTGTGCGTAGGGAGAAAAAAGCATGTTGGAGAAAAAATATAGTAAGTAAAAGCCAAAAACTGGATTTACCAGTTTATGGGGACTATCTGAGATGGTTACTGAAGTACTGTGGAAAACGTTGTTTCTTGTCTCCAGTAAGAACGGTGGAAAACCGAAAAGGTTTCGGAAAGACAACCATAACTATGACACAATTTTAGAAAACTCTACAAGGTTTTTAACCTAACACAGAGGAGGAAGGGAAGGGACTCAAACCTAAGTCTAGGCATGTATAATCAGAGGAAGATTAGTGATGGGGGGCAACTTTGCAAATGAGTACTAAAATGGCCAGTACGATGCAAGGCGTGGAGGCTGCAAGCAGAAAAGGTCTGTCTAGAAATGGGGCACAAGGCCTTTCAGTGCATTTCCAATGATGAGGACAATTAACAGTAGGAACTATGTGATCTGCAACAGGGTAAATTCTCTATCATCGAAAATTGCCTTGACAGGGTCACAACTGTCTGTCCTTGTAGATGAACCCCTGTGCCCCAGCCACAGTGTGTCGTTATGGAAATGTCACCAGCTGTATAAAGGGACCCACCAGGCTAGCTGTCCTTTTGCTTCTCTATTAAGATGCAGACAGCGGTTGCTGTCTCCTATAAAGGACCAGGCATGGAGGTTCCTCTCAGGAGTGGTGCTTCCACTCATAAGGAAGAAATCTCATGTTAAACACCTTTAAATTCAAGTTCCTTAATTTACAAAGACGCGATTCATCCAGAGCTTGTAGTGAAGTCGCTTCACTCAGGTGCTAATCTGAGACGCTAAAGTTTAAAAATTTAGATGCTGATGAAAGGAAATGCCATTGAATGAATGTTCACTTTAATTAAAATAACTAAAAAAAAAAATACAGGGATAAATCATGTCAGGATGTATTCCTTCACCAGATGTGCCTTTAAGGTGGCCAGCCCAGCACGGTCAACACAGCACGGCAAGAACGATTGGACTCAGAATTTTGCTTCTCTCCAGCAACGTCCCAGTTTATTCCATGAAATGTGAAAATAAGGCCACATGCCACATGCTACGTCAGTTTTCTTCAGTTATAGATAATAAATGGACTTCCCCATGAGAGAATAATGTAACTCACATCAGTAGATTTCAGTGATCCTTCTCCAACAGCTCAGTGCATTGGGCAATTCAAACTCCTTCAACCTTGCAACTAGGCTGTATTGTGTGGTCTGTGGTCTCACAAAGATTTACTCATATTCAGCTTTACAAACTGTGAGCTAATGTTCTCCAGAGAGACAAGTCTTACTGAAAAAACCGTGATTTCTGTTTTCACCTCCCCTTGTCATGCTCTGACCTAATTACTTAATATATCCATAATATTTTAAGATAAAAATTTTGACACCACAGACTGTATCACCATCTAAATTTAGCACAGCCACGGAGGCAGCATTTATACTTTTAATCCAGGAAGACAAAGGTGTTGGCAGAGCGGGTCAGACAGAAAATAATTTTCTGCTTCCAGATTCAGTCTTTAATCACAGTCTCAACAGGGGTAGTGTCCCATCGCCAAAGTCCTGTCTCAGTCTGGTAGCTCCCAGCACCAACGCAGGTATCTCTGTCTGCTTCTATGGATGCACACAAATAGACGTACAAACTTATTCTTCATGTGTTATCTGGTATAGATAACATAGCAAAATAAATCAGTTGCTTCCTATATCTGGAAGATTATTTGCCCATCAGAAAGAGCATTTTTCATTGCACTGGCTTCCGTTATGAATATCAAGAGACATCCAAACCTGCTATCTGCTGAACAGAAGAGACTAATGACCTATTCACAGGGTTTTTTTAAATGCCAAAGATTAAATATACTACAGATTTCAGGGTGTCAGTACATTGCTGCATAGATAGGTCTAATAGTGTAACCAACTTCTGGCTTCACTTTAGCTCTCTGCATGAATCAGTGGCTTAGACAGGTTTGATCTTCCTCTGTGCTTCAAATTCCACAGAGCCAGTGCGTGAATGCCATAGCAAAGGGCTTAGCAGTTTAAAGGGATGCTGTGGAAATTCCAGGACATCGTCAGTTATGTTTTCCTATGGATACCAGAGATCTTGTTAATTCCACACCAGAAGTGTGCTCTAAAGATCAAGGATTTTAATAAATTCCTGTGCATCAACAGGATCACAGAAGTCGTGCCACCACAGGGCATTTGTGAGTCCACCACTGTGAGATGAGCATTAGAAACCCTTGAGATCACCACGACAAATCCATTTTTGCTTTAGCTGTCGTCAGCAAAGCTACAACAGTTGGAATTTCCCAGGAAATAAACAGGAGCGTAGCTACATGCCGTTGCAGTGGTGTCTAGAGGACCCAGATCCTCCAAGTGCATTTTACAATAATCCTTGCACCCAGAAGCTCAGAATTCAGGACTGCTCCTCTGTGTCATGGCTTTGAGTGCACTAAAAGACCTTGATTGCCCCCATGAGCCTCACCTGACCACCCACACCCTCTGCCCCTGGGCGGGGAGCTCTATTTAAGCCTAGGTCTGGGCATCTAGACCTTTCCTGAGCTGTGCTGTGGGTGCCCCTATCTCCTGGGTGGACTTTGGATCCACGTCACAGCCTCGTCTCTAGTCCTGGGTGGACTTTGGATCCACGTCACAGCCTCGTCTCTAGTCCTGTCTCCAGCTCCATCTTCTTTTGCTCCTGGCTGGGCCCTGGGCAGGTTTTGTTCCTTGCTGTGCCTGGGGCTGTTGATGGACCCTCTCAGCAGCTGTGGTCAGGCCCTGGGGGGTTGTGTCTGGGTTGGTGAGGGACTGCCTGCCCTGGGTTGCCCTTGGCCCCTGGCACCCTGCCCTTTGGGAGCAGCTGGCCCTTGCCAGTACAGACAAGGTACTGTCGGTTTATGGGTAAGATAAGCTTGCAGGGCTCAGGTTCAAAAGCTCTCCATGTCTGCTTTACGCTACAAGACAATAGTGTGTCAGCCTTTGAAGAGTTTTCTATACTTCAGTGATGGAAAACCGAAAATGGTAAGCTTGAACACTAACTTTGCTGAAGAGAGCCTTCAATGGTGGCTGCTTTAACTGCTGTAATCTGTTATGCTGAGAAAGCAAACCCGTCGTTCACTCTAAGCCTGAACTGTCAGGAAGCGTTTCAATCTATTCGGCACTTTAATATGCAATACTAAAGGCACAGGAGGCATGTAGGACACCCCATGCCTTGGGCCAGGATCAGCTCTAGCTGTATTGTTCCTGGGGCAGAGCTTGTTCTTAGACCCAATAATGAAAGCCCTGCAGACCTCCCTAGGCAACCTACTCCAGCTCTGCTTCATCCCCAGCATTAGAAAGTTTCTCTGAATGTTTCTTGCCTGAGTTTACCTTTGTTATGCTTGTCCTATCCATGATGAATGTAGAAAACTGATTATTTAATGTTTCTTGCCAGCCTTTTATGCAGTTGAAGATCATTAACCATGTCTCCTTGAAACTTCTTTATGCTCGTGGTTCCAAGTCTCTCCTCAAAGGTAAGATTTTCCAGTTGTTGGGTTTTTTTGAGAAGGCTTTTGTGTTTGCTCACAGACTGTGTTTGATTAGCCTCTTCCTTGAAGTGCAGCACCAAAAGCTGGTCACAATGTGCCAGCTGATACCTTCCCAACACTGACTAGAGGGGAGGATTTACTTTGTGCGTCTCACAGGTAATGCTCCTCTTCAGGGACCATTTTTCACAGCTGCACATTGTTGATTCAGTCTGTTTCAGATAAATCCGATGTCCTTTTCTGTGTTGTATGTAAACGTAGGTTGTTCCTGCCTACATATTGTACTTGCAGCATTCATCAACTGATGGCTTCCTACATTTCCAGTCCACCTAGTACAGCAAAGCTGTTCCTAACTTGGGCTGTTCTCCAGTACATTTGCAATACATCTTATGTTGATGCAGTGATTTTATGGTCGGATTTAATGATTTTAACGGTCTTTTCCAACATAAATGATTCTATGATCTTCAGGTGATGTCATCCAGGCTGTTAAAATACTGTGTTTGGCCAACCCATGCAGATGCATCCCCCCTTCTTGGTAATAAATGTTAATAACCTTTCTACAAGTATATTTCCAAGCAGGCTTGCATCTGTCATATATTACTATTGTTTTATAAAACAGAGTATGCTGTATACCTCTAAAAATTGTAATGATTTATTTTAGACGATGCTTCTCTCATTTGCATAGGAGAATACTGCGTGAGCTATTTTGACTGTTGTAAGGTTTTTGAAACTGTATCAGCTGGCTCTTCATTAGAAATCATGAGATCGTTACTGTCTTACAGATAAAAAAGTAGACTGGTTTGATGTGATTCATTAAAACCAAGCTGTTTCTAGTTTATCATGCTGACTTCCTTCACAGTTTTTCTGTGAAGTAAAACTAATTTCTCTGATTTTTACCTCCTGTTTTTTCCTATTGCTGAAGATCTGTATAATGTTGACCATTTCCTTGTCTTCCAGTACTTTGCATCTCCACTGGTGCAAAGCAAAAATGAGTGCTTATTAACTATAATCACTAATAATTCTGAGATTTCTCCCATTTTTCAGTCCTTGCCTATTATTCCCCGTATTTTAAAAAGGGGCAGAGATGTCACCACTTCTCTGCTCTGTTAATTGTACTAGCTGCTTTATCAGTGATTTTTTTGTTGTTGTTACTGGTTTGTTTACTAGCTACCTTCTACTGGAAGCTTTCTTACTCCATTGGATACTGAACCAGCACTACTGGAGGTCCTTGATATTGTATTTCTTATTACCTTTGTTACTAGTAGCTAATGTTCACTCATCTATGGGATTTTGAGGGTGCACATCCATTGCATTTTTTCCCATGAGTTATTTGATTCTCTGACTTTCATGTGGCTTCCTTAGTGTGTGAAGTCTAAGAAAAATATATCTTGTCTTCTACTAGACTTCCTCTGCTTTGGGGTAGTGATTGCTCCTTGACAGCTTTGTGATCTGATTTGTTTGTGTCAATATATCTGCTGAAGTCCATTTTAACAGACCTAGTTTATTTGCAAGCAAATCCTAGACAGTGTAAGCTGATTAGTATTGTCAGAAATGGAGCTTCCACCCAAGCTTCACTTCCATCAAAACTTAACAGAATTAACAAACATCAGAGGTATGCCATTTGCAGACCATACAATTTTCAGAAGCAACAGTCTCTGGTAAGGTTAGAAAAGGAGAAAAGAGCTGACATGATTCAAGCTGAAAAAGCAAATCTCCCAGCTGCTGCCTCCATTTCTGAAACACAGTAAGATATATCATGGTATATATATGGTATCACAGTAAGATATATCACAGGCTGATTTAACTCCAGCGCAAGAAACTCCTGGCGTGCACCGGGAGCGGTACACAAGTCCCCTCTAACAGAGTGATCTCCCTGACACCGGGAGGTGCCGCTGAGTTAAGGGCATTTAGTGTTCCTGCAGGATGATGCTGTACCTGTTCTGGCTCAAATAAACCCACATTCTGGCGTAATAATGCCTTATTAGCAGGCAAGGGCACTGTTTTCTGTCATCAAACTGAGAGAGATTTCCTAACAGAGCGTAGGATTGTTGGCTTGTACACTAAGGAAAGCTGGGTATTTCTTCCAGCTGTTACACGTGTTTTCTTTGGAATTTAACAATGACATCATCTGACTGCGGTACCTAAGCAAGATTACACTGGATATTTATTACAATGCTTTGAGTGACTGTTAAACTAAAAGCGCAGAAAACCTCAGGCAAAAAGTGTCATACTCTGATTTGGCACAAAGTAGTCAGAATAACAGGGTAAAAAAAAAAAAAATCAAAATTTAAACATCTAAAAATCTCTCTTAAAGAAGAAATCAATATACAGCAGCCTAATTCCTCCTTTATCTTGTTCTACCACTTATGTTTGCTTCCTGTGTATTCCATGATCAGTGTGTATAGGTTGGTGTACTGGAACTGCATGCAACAAGTTAATCTTGTTTTGCACTGTTGAGAGGGGGTTTAAAAGGATTTTGCCCTAGGTTACCTTCCTGCAACTAAGCCAAGATAAAAAGGAGATGTTTGAGAGGATCATTTATCTATGCTTCTGTGTCAGCTGTCATTTAAAATTGATTAAAATATTTGGGCACCAGAGTTCTGTACAATTAAGAATACATGTTATACACACACAATATCCATATACGTGTGCATCTGTTATACAGAAAATAAATCTGTACCCGTGTGTATACAAATGTAATGTATGCGTATATATATATCACTTAGGTACATTTAAACACATCTGTAAAGAAAGCAAATTTTAGAGATATAAACTGGTCTGAAATGAGGGAAAATAGGTATCTGAAATAGTGAATGCCAAAAAATCCTGATTGAAAAAAAGCTCTAAATCCACATGACTAGCCACCCTAATCCATAGCCATTTTTGAGACGGGAAGGGAGTATTACCCTCTGTTAATAGACTAAATGTCAGCACGGTGGGTACCTCTGCGGGTAAAACTGATGGAAGAATGAACTGGGTTCCCCAGTTCATTGCGGCTGAAGCGCTGTGCATGTGTGCTGGTGTTTGACCCTGTTCCCTGGGGTGTGGAGGGAATGGAAGGGGGTTTCTGGCACAGCTTTGACCAAGGCCTTGACCAAGGCACTCCCCTCGCAGGAGCCCAGGCTGGGGGCACGGCTGCGTCAGCTGAGCTGCGGTTTTTAGGGTATGTGGTGGTTGTACCCAGAGAAGTACGAGTAAGGTACGCCAGCAGAAACACTGCTGTCAGAGCACTCTGTTGTGTGGCACGTGAAACATCTGGCCTGGGAAAGGGGCTTTAATGCGGAACCAGCCTTAGTCTTAAGAAACCAGAAATCACCAGACTATCAAACGATAACACTAATAAGCCTGATGAGGAGAGGCAGAATTGTCTGTCTACCACCAGACATCTGAAAACATCATGGTAAGACGAGTGAAAGTTAAAAGCAAGATAAAGGCGGAGGGGTGACTCTTGCTGCAGGTCTTGTTTGCACAGATAATTGTGATCGAAAAATCACCAAAGGTGAAGAGTTTGGGCTCTTTTCACAGACTAACTCTTCTGATGAATTTCAGTCTAGACTGAGAAAGGGAGATTGTTATATTCATAAGAGAGAAAAAGGAGGAGCACAGACCACCAACCGTGAGGAGCTCTGCACAGCATCTGCTGGGAGCAGGCAGGGAAGAGGAAGGGGGTCTCATTACCCAGCCAGAGAGGGGCTTGGTCAGCCTGGGGGCACTTCGGATGGAGCTGCCAGAGATCATTTTGGATGCAAAAGGTTATAATCTGTCCCGTATATAGGTGTGGAAAAAAGGATGATGAGTGTCTCCTTGTTCCGCTGGTCGATAAAGAGGTACTATGGGAAATCGTTGAATGTTTGTGGATAAAGAAAAAAGAACACAAATGTGTTCATGTAGGGGCTCTGGTACTGGAAAAGGAGTTGCTTTTTCATTTGCTGAACAATTAATAGGAATGTTCATGCAACCTGTGGGTAACACCAAGCTGCACCTGTAAATAGAAAATGGCAGGACTTCAGTTCATCATGTTCTTGAGAAATGCCAGGGATAATGTTTTTCACTCAGGAGGAGGAGGAAGGCTTTGCCATGAGCACGGGCAGCTGTAGCTTCATGCCTGGCTGCTACGGGAGGGCTAGGTGAAGATCTGAAGGGTGGAAGGTATCACAGGCGAGGGAGAGACACATATATCAAGTGGTGGGGTTTAGTGTTCTAACGAAGGGGTGTAATGAGAGTGCCAGAAAAGAGACGATAAACTTAAACAAAGCAAAGAACGTCTGATTTCAGCAGGCTCGGGGAGCAGGGGGGTATAAAGCCTTGGGAACAAACACGAGGAGGAAAAAACAGTGCAGGCAGGCTGGCAGTTACTGAAAGAAACTGCTTTAAAGGTACAACGGCAAACCATCCTTTTGTGGGAGAAAGATGAAAAAAGAACAAGATATATTGAAAAGGGCCAATAGAGGCTGAAGTAATAAAATGTAGCCTGAATATCCACCTTTACCTCCAGTTCTGAGGAACTCGGAGGTGATGAGTAGATCTGTCAAAATATTTTTAATGGAAAAGTTGTGATTTATGAGTTTTTGTTTTTCATTACTTTTTCTCATTTTTTGAGAAATAAAAGCAAAATTTGGTGGGGGAACGCTCAGGTTTTCCCTTTTGTATTCTTTTGAATTGAAAAGAATTGGGAAAAGTGGACACTGTTTCTGTACTATGTTTTTTAAATATGAGAAAACAAGCCTGTAATTTTTAATAACTGTTAAAACTGGAAGAAAGCTTCAGGAGGAAGGGTGAAAGAGAAAGCAGGCGCTGTTGCTGTTTCTGCTTGTATAATGTGGGCTGACCTTTTTTGTCAAGGAAATAAAATACATATCATTTGTGTAGGAGAGAACTTGGCTATAGGGAAAAAAAATCCCATTTTTCAACTAGCTCTATTCAAATGGAATTTGCAGACCCACAGATTAATTGCATTAATTACATGCTTTCAACCACCTTGCTGTTTCCCGTGGCAGCCTGCAGAGAGAGAAACCAAGGCTCTGAACCTGAAAGCTGCTGCTTGTGTAAAACGCCAGTAACATTAGGCTGATAAGCTCACCTTGCTTTCTAAGGAGTTTTTCTGCCTCTAGTCAATAACGGGTATTGTCATTACATTTTTCAGAGTATTGTGTACTGGACATTGTTGTTTTTTCTCATGGAGTGCATTTGTTGTCATTCTTTCCTCCTTCCATGAGGTTGGCATGATTAGCTGTAAGAACACGTCAGGTGCACCACATGTTCGGTTCCCCTCGTATTTGCCGCTGCCTGCTTGGCAGACACCCTGAGCACATGCTGGCAGCCACCGGACTTTGCCCGTGTGGATGTTGCATGTGTGTGAAAAACAGGCAACGTTGAGGTGGGGAAAGATGTCTGGAGGCCACCTGCACCAACCTCCCTGCTCAAGCAGGGCCACCTAGGTGCAGTTGCCCAGGACCGTGTCCAGGTGTCTTCTGACTGTCTCCAAGGAGAGAGGCTGACCGCTCTGTGATGCAATGCTAAGACGTGCCCAGCATCCCAGTCCAGGGAACCCTGGAACAGGGTGAAACATTTTAGAACATTAAATATTCCTAGAGACGGGTTACAAGAGGAATTGTTCAGTTGTTTGAGGCTCCTTTGTAAAATACAAGGCATAAAGAAAAGGGACATGTGAGTAATGTCGTACCACAAAGCTGCAACTGTAAAAGCTTCAGCAGCTGTAAACCATGCCATGCGGTGTCTCTGGCTCTTGGCTGTATTTTCTGGTAGGTTGAGGAGCAGCCTCCCAGTATGGGAGTGTAATTTGTGAGCACATCGTGTCACTTGCAGTTTGATGGAGGACTTCTGAACAGCTTAAATTCCCTGCTATTCAGCTCACGTTCAGGTAGTTAAAAGATGCATCCTGCTGCTCTTCAGGGGAAGATTCAATGCAAAGAGCTTTCCCATGAAATGTAATCGCATACAGCTAGCTGCACATGGATCTGGGCTTTATTACTGTTATATTAATTCCTCTCTCAGCTGTCACTGGGTGCATGTTGCCCTACATTGATCTTATGGAGTTTGATGGGACTGCATTCCTGAAGAGGAGATGAGCAGAAGCAAATTTCCCAATTCTCACTCCTCACACACAGGCTTTGCCTTGTCAATGTATCTGCAGTCCCTCACTGTTTCACTTGGCTGCAAGAATGAACTCTTCTAACTAAGAGTGCTTATTTAATGTATTCAGACGAGGGTCGTATTTGACCATGCTTCACTCGTGACCTTTTCAGTATTCTGTGTTTTGTTTGAGCAGCCACTTTGTCCAGTCCCCAAAGGTTAGCGAGAGTGGTGTGTAAACACAGGACAGTTGGAAAAGCCAAGTAATCAAAGTGCACTTTCATAGCAAAGGTCACAAGCTTATTGCACAGTGCATTATTATACACAACATTAATTTCCAGAACTTACAGGCAGGAACTTGCACATAGAAGGCATCTGGATGCCAAACATAAAAGTCCTCTCCATAAAGAATAACAGTACAGAGGGATTACCTGCGAATATCACGATGTTGAAGAGCGGTGAACTGGGAGAGTGTGTTGGATGTTACATAGACAATGAGACCAAAGAGTTTTAAATTATATGATGGCAAAGATGGCCACTAGCGTCCTGGGCTGCATCAGGCAGAATGTGGCCAGCAGATCGAGGGAAGGCATCCTGCCCCTCTGCTCAGCACTGGTGAGCCACAGCTGGGGTGCTGGGTCCAGTGCTGGGCTCCTCATTGCAGAAGAGAGATGGACTCACTGGAGAGAGTCTGGTGAAGAGCCACAGAGATGACAGAGTGGAGCATCTCTCACACGAGGAGAGGCTGAGAGAGCTGGGACCTTATCCATGTGTATAAGCACCTGGTGAGAGGGCGTGAAGAAGATGGAGCCAGGCTTTTCTCAGTGGTGTCCGGTGACAGGATGAGAGGCAATGGGCACACACTCAAATGCAGGAAATTCCATTTAAACATAAGAGACTCTTTTACCGTGAGGGTGGTCAAACACTGGAGCAGGCTGACCAGAGATGTGGAGTCTCCAACCTTGGAGATATTCAAAGCCCAATGGGTCAGCTGAGCATTGTGAGACTTGCCAGGTTTATTGAACACCCGTAGATACCTGACAGTGTCCCTGTGTACGTGAAATACTGTGCTAAATGTGAACACTAGTTTTGAGTGAATACCGGTTTTAACTAACTTCATTAATAAGACTGGTAATAAATAATCTTCTATTAAATAATACTTTTCCATTAAATTATTCATTTTGTTGCTCACTCCTGCTAACAGAAAAACAATATTATTTTGTAGGAACTAAAATCTCTCTTCAGCATACATGGACTACGTTTTTTCCCAAAGTTACTTAACAGGCAGTGTTTTATGGAGTGCACAGCTACTTTGTGTTTATAACAATAAAACTAAGGAATCAGTTGGTTCTAAGTAGAAGGATGAATCCCTCCTACTCATCCATTTGAGGTGTTTTCATAGTTTTGCTTCCTCTCCTTTCTGCCAGCTTATTTCTTGTTGCATGGTACTGCATCAAGAGACCACATAACACCACCTGTACACAGTATAGAAAACACTAATCATCGTGTAGTTTTAATGTCAAAATTGCTACTGAGGCAATGGAATCAAAGTAAAACAACTGACTTCTTGTTTCCAGAGAGTGACTCTGAATACAAATTAAATGGATTCATTTGTGGCAGTATGGATGCTGGAGAAGTGTCGACCCTGGTAGTTGCTGGCTGGGACCATGAGACGTGATCTCTTCCACGGAGGCGATAGGAGCGGGGTTTTGTATGGGGGCAGGTGGGGCTGTGCACCCTCTCATCTCTCTGCTGTGCCTGCCTCTGGCAGCCCCGTTCCCCCGGGCAGGCTGTGAGACGAGAGGAACACAGACACCCCCAATGAAGGATGCTCGCAGAGACAGAGAGGATGGCTGAAGTGCTCCGGGAGGGAATTTGAAACTGTGTTGGATAAAGCAGCAGAGACCTCACTCCCCAGATTTGCCCTGGAATAATGGAGTCCAGCATCTGGAACCATTTTGATTGTATTGACTGGAGAAAATAATTAAACCTCTTCAGCTTTAGAGCAGACCCCACTAGCGGTTTGTTTCACTGTCCTTCAACCTCTCATTAACTCAGTAGTCAGAAATGACATTTTTTTAGTATTGTATGAGTCATCTTTTTGTAATTACAGAAAAGTTAAGCAAAGCCTGGCTAGCTCAGGACAAGGGAGGTTTTCCTTGGGGTGAACTTAATCATCCAGGAGAGGAAGGTGGAGGAACAGGAGAAAGATGCACCCAGTGGCAGGAGCCGGGGGAAGCACAAGGAACAGCCTGGGGCCGAACAACACGTTTCACCTGCACGAGAGAGGGACCGTTCCCTGCAGAGCCGTTTCCATCTCCCACCGGGAGAGCCACTGTGTCAACAAGAAGGGTGTCTTAACTACAGAGGAGGAGGCCTTTACCCTGAAGCCACCCAGAAACCGAGGTCAGTCTTCTAACATTTTGAGACAATCTTTTAATGACAAAACTGTGTTATGAATATACCTACAGTGATTGTGCTGGCAGCAGGGGGGTGTCTCTCAGGTCAACTTAGAGGCTACAAATAAATTTTCATTAATTTCAGGAGAGCAGAGTCTTTGCTAACTAACTGAAAGACACAGGAGGAGCCTCAGCTGGCCCACGCTGAAGTCACCTCCACTTTTTTGATGACTTCTTTCATTGTCCAACCTTGGCAGCCAAGCATAGAGATCTCCATCTTTGGAGATACCCACAGCTCAGAACATAAAAGGACCTGAGCGACCTGATCTAACTCTGAGGCTAACCAGAGCTGCAGAGTGGATCAGAGTTCTCCAGAGGTATCTTCCAACCCAAGTTGTTCTTTGGTTCTGAGAGTACAGCAAACTCGGAGTCACAGAACAATGTGGGTGGGAAGGGACTGCTGGAGTTCCCTGCTCCAACCTGTTGCTCAAAGCAGGGACACTCAGAGCAGGCTGCTCAAGGCCTTGCCCAGTCAGGTTTTGATGTCTCCAAGGACAGAGTGTCCACAAATTTTCTGTTTTTTCTCAAATCTCGTTAGCATTTGACTACTGTCATTTTTTAAAAAGTCTTTCCTTACATCTAGTCTTTCCTTACATCTAAGTCTTTCCTTACATCATTACTCAGGAGAAAGAGGAGAGTCTATGACCTCTGGAAGAAGGGGCAGGCAACTCAGGAGGACTACAAAGGTGTAGCAAGGTTGTGCAGGGAGAAAACTAGAAGGGCCAAAGCTGAGCTAGAGCTCAGTCTGGCTGCTGCTATAAAAGACAACAAAAAACACTTCTTCAAATACATTAGCAGCAAAAGGAGAGCTCAGGAGAATCTCCAGCCCCTAGTAGATGGGGGAGGAAACACAGTGACCAAGGATGAGGAAAAGGCTGAGGTACTTAATGCCTTCTTTGCCTCAGTCTTTATTAGCAGGGCCGAATGTTCTATGGGTACCCAGCCCCTGGAGTTGGAAGATAGGGATGGGGACCAGACTGGAGCACCCATAGTCCAGGGGGAAATGGTGAGTGACCTGCTGCACCACTTAGACACTCACAAGTCTATGGGGCCTGATGAGATCCACCCGAGAGTGTTGAAGGAGCTGGCAGAAGAGCTCACCAAGCCCCTTTCCATCATTTACCAGCAGTCCTGGCTAACTGGGGAAGTCCCTGCTGACTGGAGATTAACGAATGTGACACCCATCTTCAAGAAGGGCCGGAAGGAGGACCCGGGGAACTACAGGCCTGTCAGCCTGACCTCGGTGCCGGGGAAGCTGATGGAGCAGATCATCCTGAGTGCTATCACACGGCACGTAGAGAATAACAAAGGGATCAAGCCCAGCCAGCATGGGTTCAGGAAAGGCAGGTCCTGCTTGACCAACCTGATCTCCTTCTATGACAAGGTGACCCGCCTAGTGGATGAGGGAAAGGCTGTGGATGTTGTCTATCTAGACTTCAGTAAAGCCTTTGACACGGTCTCCCACGGCATTCTCCTGGAGAAACTGGCTGCTCATGGCTTGGATGGGTGTACTCTTCACTGGGTAAAGAACTGGCTGGACGGCCGGGCCCAAAGAGTGGTGGTGAATGGAGTTTACTCCAGTTGGTGGCCGGTCACAAGTGGTGTTCCCCAGGGCTCGGTGTTGGGGCCAGTTCTGTTTAATATCTTTATCAATGATCTGGACGAAGGGATCGAGTGCACCCTCAGTAAGTTTGCAGACGACACCAAGTTGTGTGGGAGTGTTGATCTGCTGGAGGGTAGGCAGGCTCTGCAGAGGGACCTGGACAGGCTGGATGGATGGGCTGAGGTCAGTTGTATGAGGTTTAACAAGGCCAAGTGCAAGGTCCTGCACTTGGGTCACAGCAACCCCATGCAACGCTACAGGCTTGGGGAAGAGTGGCTGGAAAGCTGCCCAGCAGAGAAGGACCTGGGGGTGTTGGTCGACAGCCGCCTGAATATGAGCCAGCAGTGTGCCCAGGTGGCCAAGAAAGCCAATGGCATCCTGGCTTGTATCAGGAATAGTGTGGCCAGCAGGACTAGGGAAGTGATTGTGCCCCTGTACTCGGCACTGGTGAGGCCGCACCTCGAATACTGTGTTCAGTGTTGGGCCCCCCACTACAAGAGGGACATTGAGGTACTGGAGCGTGTACAGAGAAGGGCAACGAAGCTGGTGAAGGGTCTGGAGCAGAAGTCTTATGAGGAGCGGCTGAGGGAACTGGGACTGTTTAGCCTGGAGAAAAGGAGGCTGAGGGGAGACCTTATCGCTCTCTACAACTGCCTGAAAGGAGGGTGTAGAGAGGTGGGGGTCGGTCTCTTCTCCCAGGTAACAAGTGATAGGACAAGAGGAAATGGCCTCAAGTTGCGCCAGGGGAGGTTTAGGCTGGATATTAGGAAATTTTTCTTCACCGAGAGGGTTATCAAGCATTGGAACAGGCTGCCCAGGGAAGTGGTGGAGTCCCCATCCCTGGAGGTATTTAAAGGACGTTTGGCTGAGGTGCTTAGGGACATGGTGTAGTGGTGGTCTTGGCAGTGTTAGGTTTATGGTTGGACTCGATGATCTTAAAGGTCTTTTCCAACCTATACGATTCTGTGATTCTGTAGTGGGAGGTTTCCATGTTCCAGCTTGTGCCTATTTCCTCCTGTCCTGTCACCATGCTTCAAAAAGAGTCTGTCTCCATCTTCTCTAAGGTCTCCCTTTGCCTTCTGTTCTTCAGCCTGGAGGGACGTATTTCTCTCAGCATCCCATTGCTAGACTTGTGCTTCAGTGACAGCAATTCTGTGCTTTGCCTTTTTTTTCTTCTCAGCTGAGAAGGAACAAGTGTCTTTCCCTGGCCAAATGTGGACCTAGGCTGGAGTCCAGCTAACCCTGCACTCCAGCCTGGCTGGCAGCATCAGGCAGGCTGGAAGAGAAAACACATTGGTCAGGGATTTGTCTCAGCATGTTGCAGAAGGGCATTACTGGGGGATGGTTGATACTATTGACTCTACTGTCAGTATTACTGCATTGAAGAGCTATTTGGAGCTTATTTTTGTCAGCATTTACAATCCATAATGATCTATCATGCTTAGCACTATCAATAACAGTGCTGTAAGAACATATTTTTATGTACTTTCTCTGCTCACACACATTTTCCTGTAAAGAAACAGTGTTTTTCATGCAAAATTCTTTTTTTTTTTTTTCCTCTTGCGCACATGTGCTGAGCTATATCAAGAGCGGGACTGTGAAACGGATAAAAACCTGGCCATATGCTTTCTTTATGGTCTCACAGTGCCTGGAGCCCTTGCAATCTGGCGTGGGCTTCTGAGCAAGTATGAGCAACCTGAAGGCTTTTCCATGCTCTGCTGGCTGGAGGCAGTGCTCCTCAGCCTACCAGTATGACCAGTGCCTGGGACAAGGATGCTACTGGAAAGCAACTGCTTCTTCTCAGTAGCTTCTCACCTGGGGACCTGATCATGCTTTTCACCCATGTGCACTTGCACTGGTGGTGACCAGTGCATTAGTGCAATTAGGCATGTAGTGGTACATTTCTTCTTGTTACCTGGGAAAACAATCAATATTTTTCTTCGCTGACATTGTATCGCTGGTCTTATTTGAGAGAATGGTGCATTTTACAATCCAGCTAATGGTAACTTATTAGTTTATTTCAATCCAAATGAAACATTCTTTGCATTACACTGAAGCCTTCTGCCCATTTACATTGATTCTTAATGAAGGACATTTTGGACTGAAGTCTTGTTTTCTTGTTTTATTAAAAAGTATTAAAAATATTGCTCATAAAATATATATAGGTTTTTTAACTTTTGCTACTGCTGCAGGGATGGATAAATACTCTGCATTAATAAAAGCCAAGGAGAAATAAAATAGCAGTTTCCAGCGTCCTGATCGCTTAGTGTGAGCCAAAACCATTTCCAGTTCTACCAGGTTTTCGGCATTCCTCCCCAGGGTGGAGCTGGCCAGTGCTGGGTCACTTCTCCTGGCTGGCACCAGGGACCACGCATGGTGGTGGGATGCCCTCGGTCGAGGACTAGGAGCTATATCGCTGGGAGTGACAGACCCCACGCTGCAATCAGTGCGGAGCATTTATGAGGAAGGAATAAGCTGATTTATTCTTCCTGAGTTTGAGATGAAACAGATAAGACACTTCTAAAATTAAAATGTGAGACCAATTACACTGTCATTTTCCTCTTTAGCTTCATTGGAAAGAGGCTTGGATAAAGATACAACTTTTTCACTAAATCCTGGAGCTACAACTGCTGTAAAATTTGGGCAAGCCAAAGGATTCTTGTCTCAACAGTTTTGTACTACAGCCAGACACGGAGATATCCAATAGGACCCAGTCCCTTTGCGAGGAATGTAACCAAAAACCTGGCGAAGAGTATCAGACTGTCACTTTGTACCTGCCATCAGCTCCTGTGACACCTCTTGGCACTTGGTACCCAGGCAGGAAAGGCTGTGAAGCCGCAATAAAGCCCGAGGACGGATTCATGCGGCAGGGTGGCCATGGCCCCAGGGACCACGCACCGCGTGGTGCCCGTGGCAGGCTCTGGACACAGCCGCTGTGACTGTAGAGGTTACTCAGTGGTCTTCTCCCCCTCTGGAAGCTATTGAAAACAGGAAGACGACAAAATACTGAGCTAAGGTGGGTGCGGAACAGCAGATCTCTTCCTGCAACACCACAGACATCTCTGGCCCACTGTTTAAGTGGCTTTAATGTAAGGAATTTCAGTTTTATGTTCTAGTCTTAATGTTTCCCCCAATGGCAGGTGTCATTTTGGTGTGTAAGAAGGCTGCCAGGACAGCAGAGTGCGTAATACACCTTGCTGTCCTTCCTTCCCCAAACCTGTCTGGGGCTGTTTGATGAACTTCATCCCTGGAGGTATTTAAAGGACGTTTGGATGAGGTGCTTAGGGACATGGTGTAGTGGTGGGCTTGGCAGTGTTAGGTTTATGGTTGGACTCGATGATCTTAAAGGTCTTTTCCAACCTATACGATTCTGTGATTCTGTGAACTCAACAATTGTGTAAGATTAAGTGCAATAACTGGATCATGGCACGCTACACAAAACTGAAGATTTTTATTTTTATTTTAATAATGTGTTTTGAGAACAGCAATATTGTTCAGCTGTTTGGGTCAAATCTTCAGTGTCAGACACCTCTCCCACTGGCTAGTGGTACCAGCCTCCATTAAACCCAACAGAACTTTTCAGAGGCACGTTTATGCGTTGTCACTTCCACCCACCTCCTCCAGTACTGTTCCTGGCACCAACTTGTGTATATAACTTTGTCTTCCTTATTTCTGTCTTTGCAAGAGATTTTGACAATTTGTCTGTTGTTGTGCTGAGGTCACTGTTTTAGTGCTCTCTGGTCCTCCTCTCCTGCTGCCCTATGCCACTCTGTTTTGTTTTATCTGATTTTTGATTCCTTGGGTGGGGACTGTATCTTCTTCTGATGAGCATGCATCAACAGAACAAGGTCTGCTGCACTAAGATGAGCTGCACAGCTATGTGCTACTGGGGAAAAGAAGTATTAATGAATAGGTAAGCTCTAGGTCTGGGTCAACACTTCATACACAAAAATATAATACTGAAATTAAAGTGGTGAAAAAACATAATGAGCAGCTATTTAATTTGGTTGCTATCAACTACGCAGTATGCCCAAACTGCTGCTTCCTTCAGCACTAAGTCTGATGTCAGTCAATTATTTCAATGTTGTCAGGAACCATCAACAGCTCTTATAGCCATATCTAGCATAATACTGTATAAACTGTGGAGTAAATAAATCAAACAATATGAAGAACTTACAAATGTGCTATTTCTGAGGGGTTTTTTTCACACTTTGTAGGCCATTTGTCTGCTCTGCACAGTATTTTTTCACAGCCTATTTCCATCTCTTTCCCGTGGAATTAATAATGTTCTGCACAACATTTCCTAATCCCATACACAGCGCTGCAACTAAATGCCACTCACAATTCACACCTAATGCGTGCTAAAAAAAAAAAGAAAAACAAAACCTCTTTTCTGGTTTGTTTCTAGCCCAGGTATTTTTGGGATGTTTCTTTTTTTCATATTTGGCACTTGACTTTGCGTGAGATATATTCCACTTTCAGCAGTAAAAATGCATTCTATTTTTTGGGTTGTGATGGAAAAATAATAGTGTAGGTAGAAAATATATCTGTAACCACAAGCATCATCCACAAAAGCTAGTGAACTACTTTGTATTCAAAATACACTGCAAAAATTATAGGATTTTTCTAGCTAATGCCATGATTCCCTGAGGGGTTGCCAACTCCAGAGTATTTCTGTTCTCCAGCAGTCCCCAGTCAAAGCCTCAATGTCTTTCACTGGCTTTTTGGTGAATTGACAGCTTCTGAGTGTGCTTAGCCAGGAGTTATCCAGCAAAAGTACCTTTAAACAGAAAACTTGCCTTTTGAGTGAACTTATTTTTTAAGCATCTGTTTTAGTGGGACATTTTTATTTTGTTGTCAGAAAACTGATTATCATTTCACCCAAATTCCAAAATGTTTTAATTCTGCAAAACAGAGGTATTTGCATTCTTGCTTTTGAAGTTTGCTTGCCTCATGTTCCTGATCTTGGGCCAACTGACCCGTGGAGAGCCCCACGGCTGCAACCCCGTGCACGTGGCCCTGCAGGGAGGGCATGCAGCTCCTTTTCACAGGAGCCGTCCCCGGGATGTTTCGCCAGATGAAGGTGCTGTCAGACCTTGTGGACTTTAGCCCATCTTTTCAGAAGGAACACTGGAGCTTACGGACGTTTTTGCAGATATTTCTGGGTGCGGGTACAGAGTGCAGCAGCGTGGAGCCATCAGCAACTGTCTGGTTGTCAAATCAAGTCCTGTGCAATTTCTGAAACCATTTCAGCTAATCTCATAACCTCACTACTCTAAGGATTAAAGTCCTCGTTTAATTTCCAGCCTATATTTATTGCTGGCCAGTTTGCGTTCATTTGTTCTTGGAAAGATGATTTGCTTGTGCAGCACCACGCACCACACGGCCGCATCCCTGCAGCTTGTGCAGGTTCCCGGATCACACTGTTCACCTTACCCTATACTTGGACTGCCAGAACTGCTCTTTAGGGGGTTGTTTTTAATGCCCATGGTATGGCATATAAATATATATGCATATATATGTATGTAAATGCACATGTGAATAACAGCCTCACTGTATCCAGGTCCTTCTCTTGGCAGGGCTCTCCACAGTCCCCGCTGGGCACCATTCACCTCCTGTGCACGACTTTTCCTTAAGGTCAGCATCACTGATGATCCCAAGCATGGTTATACACAGTAGGGTATTTTTTGCCTTCCTGTCATTACTTTCATTTATCTCATTCCCTGGGAACCAGAGGAGCAGCTCTTTAAATCAAGGACATACTTATCACTAACAAGAATTGCAGCTAAAGCTGAGCCACCCACCACTATTTTTAGTTCTTTTAGCTTACTCAGTGCTCTTCTTTCTCCACCCTCTTTATGAAGCAAATGTGGCTACTTATTCTCTTAGAAGGGAGATCTACAAATAAAAGTGAACAGAGTTATTAACTTAAGCCCTATGCTATTTGCACACCTAGGCTTGAGGTTTACTGAGTGGAGCTGACTCTACTCCAAGGAGATGAGATAGCGCTCAAGTCAACATTCACAGTGGCAAAAGCTGGTATGGGCGCTGGTATCTCTATCTCATTTTCTGATTAAAAAACATGCATAGGGCCTTCATGCTACAGCTTTCTGAATGTGTTTACTCTGCAAAAGATATAGGCCATCAAATTCCAAAAACAGTTTTCAGAGAAGCCCCTATCTCCAGTTCCAGCTCTGTACTTTTATTGCTTCTTCAGCACCGGGATTGACAGTGTTGCCTTGAATGTCAGTTTCAGAAATGACGGAAAATAATAGAAGCCACAGTCCCATAAAAGCGTTAAGAGCACGGCAAGCTCACGCACGACAGGCATGAGGGATTCTTGAGAGAACAGACATAAACAAGCAAAGATGTTTACTTAGGTGTGAAAAAAAGTTAGAAGGAATGTTTTAGAAAAACATTGTGGTCCATTAACCAAATATTGCCGATAATAACTTTAATACACATGGATAAAAAAAATTATGAATAAATGATGGAGTTTTCAGAAGACAGTACAGAGAAACAGAGGCATTAGTGGATCCACCAGACAATATGGGATGGTCAATGAAAAGCTGATGAGCATTCAGCGCAATCTTCTTTCCAATCCATGAAAGCTTTAGGCTTCTGCTGTGTCCTGGTTAACCTTCCATCTAACCAGCTGCACCATTGAGAGATTTTTCCTGAAGATCAAGGAAAAACTTTATTCTGAATTTAATCCAACTTAGCGTGTATGCCATTGTGGCACACAAATCCTCACCCTTGACAGTCCCTGTCTGGGTAACTTGCTTAACTACTCCCATGGCAAAGCATTGTTTTCCTTATAACTAGTTCAAGTTTCGCTCCTTGCAGCTTGTGTCCACTGCCGCTTTACCTTTCACAGTGCGCGTCTGACAAGAGTCTGGCTCTGTCTTCTCCATAACTACCCTTCAGGTAATTGAAGACAGTAATTAAATCCCTCCTTCACCTTCTCTTCTGCTGTCCTGTTGCATGGGGTTATTCCATCCCAGGTGTAAAACTGCATTTCTTCTTTTTGAACTTTGAAGACTTCACACCACCCAGCACTGCCCTGTGACCCTGGCATTTCACCCATCTCCACCCACCCCTCCAGCCCATATCTCACCGGCTTGGCTTATGAGCCTGCTATGAGATTGTGCCAAAAGCCTTGCTAACCTCACAGGTAGTGACTATCCACTGCTCTCCTCTCATCCACAGAACCTTTTCATCGTAGGAGGCAATCATATTGGCCAGTTACGATTTTTCTTCATAAATCTGTGCTGGATGTGCCCAAAGACTGTTTCCTACTGCTTCTGCCCAGAAATGGTTTCTAGGAGACTGGCACACAAGGGACAAATGCTTCTGCATTATTCATCAGTCCCCATAAATTTTGCACTTTCTTCATAGCCTGTTGTGCTGCAGGCATGTTGTTGACTCTAATGCCATGTGAGCTTTCTTTACTTTTACTATGCTGACCAATGGGCTTCTGTTCCTGGGATCTTCATTTTGTTCTTCTATTTTGAGCCTACTTCATCTAGTTTTTGCTGACTTTGCAGACAATACTAAGCTCTTTTGGATACTTGGATGCTGCACCAGTGGCAAGGAACCCCAGAAGGACCTCCTCAAACCCAGTGTGAGGGAAAAAAGTGGCAAATAAGCTCCAGCAGAGATCAATGTAAGGGGGTACATCTCAGGAAAAATAATTGAAAACATATCTTTCTATTTGTAAGTTACAAAATCATTTTCAATGTATTCTCTTGAATCGGTTATATTACCACAATGAAAGAAATGTTTCGCCTGTTTACCTACCATTGTCTTTGGTTCTTCCTTGGCACCACACTGGTATGTACAACTGTGCCCGTCCTGGGAGGCGTGAACATCCCGTTTGCTTGCAGGCTAGCAGCCCGGTCACCTTCTGCTCCAGCGCTGTGTATTGCTCATGTAAAGGATTCCTTTAAACTACATCATTGTCCTCTTTTCTGTGCTGTGCACAGACTCTGGGGCTGGCAACCTCTTCAAAAGCCACTTAATCCTGTGAAATATTTGGGGGTTTTGGTGAGTTGGGCTTTTTTTAATGCTGAAATTTTCAGTGGTTTGCAATGCTGCCACTCCATGTGCGTCTGTGGACTCTGAATTAGAGCTTGCTGCGCCTTTCATCAGTCAGGTCTGTTTTACCAGAGTGTGTCCAGGAGGTTTGTTAATATGCGTGTTGTCGAGGCAATGACTGTCATTCATTATACTCAGTCTGGAACGGGTTAATATATAGATTTCTTTGCAAAAGTACTTTTTGGGGGTGAAGGGACTCTTTGGGGCAACCTCAGAAATGATGCACAAAATGGTCGCAGTTATTCTTCCATCTGTCAGTTATGTTCTTACATATGGTTGTGATTTACAAAGTAACATTCACCATTGACTTCATATGTCTGATTCTTGTGGAAGTTAGTAACGTTTGCTTATATTTCTTCAGCAGAACTTTATTAAATAAGATTTTCAGCCTAATTAAACCATTTCAGGATTTCAGCTTCCTGTCACCCAAAGATAAGTCTGAAGTGTAAAATGAGGTAATAGCCATAGAAATACAGAATATATTTATAGAGCTTTTTATAACTTCTGTATTGTTTTAATTTCAATTCTATTTTCTTTTATGATATACTTTAAAGGGGGGAAAAAATTCTGGCAGCAGTTACTGAGAATTGTGAACCTATTACCTTTAATAAAATACTAAATTGCAAGTTGTAAATGTATTACATATGGTAAAGAATACAGTTAGGCCATGGTCATTTAAATGTCATAAAACCAAAATGTGCCCAAAGAACACAAACTTTGAACATTATACTAGTTTATTATAGATATAAACTTAATCTCCAGAAAACACAGGTTATTCAGAAAGGTCTTACCTTTTCCTGAACGTAGGCATGCGCTGTTTAGAAGACAAAGAGGGCTGTACACCCTCGCAAAGGCAGGAATCATGATGCCGTGTGGGATTTACTTTGTCTTCCTGAAAAAATCCCTTGAGTATGAGCCTGCAAGAAGTGAATGCTTCGGTTAAGCAACGACATCTTTAATCTAAAAAATAATATATAAACAGAATTGGTTGTTGGAAGAGACTGGATGCCTCTTTCAGAGACTGTTTTTACAAACATTTTCTTCAGTGGCAGAGCTTATTTACAGTCTTCTTCCTTCTCCCTACTTCATCTCTTAGCGCCCATTCCTGCCTCCATTTATGTGTCACTGACATATTGCCAGTGCAGAGATTTGTACACCTATAAAAAGACCTGAACTGAAAAGAAAAAAGTTATTATTTTTTTACGTTGTCTTATCTCAGTGATCCAGTTCCAGTGTGACCTCACAAACACACATACCAGTAAAGGAGTCATGAACTCTGTCATACAGCTGGAATGGCTGGAAATATAGGGACTTTCTTAAACGTGTTGTAAACAAGCACAGTCTTTGTATTTGTTTCTCATCTCACTCATGTTCCAGTTCTTGTTATTTGTAGTAAACTTTGATTGTTCACTACGTGCTCAAAACAAACAAGACTGTTCTGAGATGTATACTTGCCATTATTCTACATTTTTATATAAATCTTCCTATATTATCTTTCCGATATCTGTGCAGTGTTCATGACAGCACTGTAACAGCATGGCTCTGTGCATAATAAGTTTTTCTGGTATAAAATATGGAAAAAAGCTGGAGAAGATGTAATTAGGTAAATGGTGTTGTCAAATAATTTTTAATTTCTAGCTTTGAAAACCAAGATCACCGCACCAAAGGGTCTTAGGAGTTAAAGGCAATGACATATTTAAAGACTGAAAACAAAGAATATTTTGAGAACTTGGTATCTTCTTGGCAACAGCACGGGCTGGAGAGACAAGCGATGAAGCACTTCTAAGGAGTTAGATGTAATTGTCTCTAATAATAATACGAATGAAATACTACTTTGCTCTTGATGGCAATGGAGAAAAAAAAGGGTTAAGGGGGGATTAGAGGCACAGTGAGATGCCCAGAGCTGGATTGCACTGAACTGGGAGCTGAACGAGGCTTTGCCTGCTAAATAGTTACGATGGGTCCTTTTACTGGGAGAAAGCACCGGAAGCTTATGGAGAGGTTCCTCTGCTGTGCAAAAAAAATGCCACCACGATGATTGCTGCCCTTCCTGGGCTTTTGGATGAAAGAGTCCTGGTGTGAACAGGCGAGTAATCACACACGGTGGGAGCAGTCCCTGCAGTCCCACCTGAGACAGCCAGTCTGGGACACCCCAGGAAGGGTGTATAGCAAATGAGCACTACCCCAGCCTCCAGTAAGCTGTGCCATGAAGGTATCTGAGGCCAAAGACGTGTTTATGCATTAAGTAACCTCCAACAGATTCTTCTTCCATGAGGATGAAGTCGGTTTTTGAGGCAAACGCTGCTTTTAGCATCAGCAATGTCTGATGTTCCACAGTTCAGTGAAGTGGAGTTGGAAGCGGTGCCTCCTTTGCTGCGGGTTGATGCTGTTGCCCACCCTGCTCTGGGCTGAGCTCTGCTCACCATTTCCTCCGGGTGAGCTTGGAGCCGCCTCCCAAACCAGCTCACCCAGAGATTTAGGAGGAGGGATGAAGCTGTGAGCTCCAGACTGGATGGGGCAGGAGCTATTTCTCAATGTGCCAGGCTTAGCACCAGAAAAGTTGACCGGGGGGAAGCATCGGTTTGTTCACCTAAAGGAGTTTCTCTGGAATATCAGCAGGAATTTTGAGATTGCTTTTACTGGAGCTTTTGCTGAGCCCTGGTTTGAACATGTAGGAATCTGCATTCTGCCCAAACTGCAATTTCCCCAAAGAAAGAGTTTTTGGATGGAAGCCCAAGTGATTACCCCTTCAAGCATCAGGCAGGTCGGATTGCATTGTTCACAGGAAGGGAAAGAGGTTTTTCCTGGACACACAAAGCAGCAGTGAGATTTATTGCAGATT